>NC_072853.1:58628075-58934593 GCF_028858705.1 Grus americana
GGATATGATGCCATTAAAATGTAACAGCTATCCTGTTTTACTTACATAAACAGGTAAAATACAGATCAGTCAATAAATAAGGAACAAATAAAGTGAAGAGCTTGCTTTTGGGGGGGGGGTGTTGTTGTTTTGGTTTATTTTTAATAGTGGTACCATTGGCAACTGTCAAATGGATAGGCAACCTGACCTCAATTCTTTAGTTTACTGTTGTCATCCACCTATCAGCAGTTCAGATCATATACTACTTCACATATTGGTAATCTGATTTTGCCAGTTCCTTATTGTTTTAGTGATAAAATTGCAGCTCCAAATAAACAAAGTATCCTGGCCCATTACATTACAATACAAAACTAAAATGTTTCCTGTGTGTCTTTTGTATGAGAAGAGTTTTTTAGAGTATTGTTGAACGACATGAATTTCAATATTGTCATGTGTTTTGCAGACAGAGATGAAACAGGCAGAGCTCAGGTCTGTGAAGAAACTGCTCAGTCTCTACTTACCATGCTACGCCAGTGGCATCCAGATCTCTAGGGGGGCTGCAATGGAAGAGACAGGATCCTCAAAATACTAAATTTTCAGTGGATTCACAGCTGCTGAGGTGCTGGTGTTTGGGGTGGGAGGGTGCAGCCTTGCCCACCGTACGCTCTGTGCTCCGCAGTATTGTCTGTGGTCCAACGCAGATGGGGAGTAGGTGTCAGAAGGATCCTCCAGCTGCAGTGAGAGACGTTCGGCTGTTCTCCCTGGGGACAGGGCTACTGAGCGTGCATGTCCACTGAGCCAGAAGCTCTGGCCGACTTTCTCCAGAAAGCTCAAACTACTTTTTTAGCAGAATGCAATGTTTACCAGAGCTGCTAAGCTCTGGATATTTTCCTCTGCTAATGTTTCAGACACTTAGAAGTAAAATGAGAATTACTATGTACTAAAACCACTGCAAAACATGTCTTCCCTGTTTAAAATTCCCAAAGAATTACGGCTTCAGTGACTGTCCATGAACATTGTGTGTGCACATGCATGTGCATGTAGACGTTCAGTTGCCTGTTTGCCTGCCTAGTTCTCACCCCTCTGCAACAACTTTGGAACCAGTAGTCCCCCCCAAAAGAGGAACAGGTCTTAGAGATGTGATGGTTTCTTCAAAAGTGAGAAGCAGGTGAAGGAGAAAGACCTTATTTGTGAGCCCATGGAATGAAAAGCTGCAGGAAGAGCCTAGTGCCTAGTCAACACCAGAGTCTGTCTGAGAAAGGGATGGTATGGATGCTTCAGCTACTGGAAGAACTTTTTTTAGTCCTTGCACCTTACTGAACATCAGCAATCCAACCAGAAAGCTCTGGGAAATCAGATGTCATTACTTTTGCTGTTCACAGACCTGTGTATGATTTTAATGTTTCTTCTGAAGAACATGTAGGGTGAATGAATACTGCCATGTCAGTATCTTTGGAGTTGTATGCTCTCCAATACCAAAGTAGTTTGTGTAATAGCAATGTAGCCTTGCCTGCACATTTCATCAAAGCTTTTCAGCAAGGCAGAGTTGCTGCTGCCTATAAAAGCTTGAAGGTGCTTTCCCTTTCATATCCATTTACTTCTTGTCTTTATGAATCAGCCAGGAAAGGAACTTGCCAAGTTGAATCAGTTGTCATGTTGTGGTCACCTTTTCTCCGGGAGCTAGACTGGGACCTCAGATTCCTTTACCATAAACCAAAAAACCTTCAAGATGGCAATTGATGAGTTATTACCAATTAAAGATAGATTTTAATTGGGAACTTAGGAGCAAAAGGCTGTTTTCTGGCCACTTTGGCTTTAGGGGGCAGGAGGAGCAGGGAGTAATGCCAGAGCCCGAGGGTCCTTTTTTCTTACAAAGACGTTTCAGGTCTAGTTCTGGTGAACTGATTTTCAGTTTACAAGATCCATTTTCTTTTTGTTCATATTTCTGTATCTTGTAGTTAAAAACAAAGATTGGATTTTTAAGTAACTCAAAGATGAAGGACAATAGGTTAAGGTTATATTAGTAGGTTTTTTCTTAAGCTTTAAAAATTGGCAGAAAGGATGGCTAGATAAATTATCTTACGGTACAGAATACAAAGTTTTATTGAAGTGGTTTTGCAATATCCTATGTGCTTAGATACACCAAAGAGGAAACAAAAAGTATGTACTAAATGCTTTAGTTTTTACTCACCATTAAGGTGGTGGTGTTAGTACAGAGAAGAATTTATATCTTTTTTTAGGACCTGTTTTTCTTTTTAGTTACCATATTAGAGAATTCTGAAAGCTTAGTTTAGTTACTGAAACGTGCGTTAGTCTTGGCTCTAACCAAAGGTGGGCAATATTTTTCAAAAGCAGTAGTAAGGATGCAGCATAAAAGAAAAGCTGTCAGCCTTAGGGAATTTTCCTCTGCTAAAGGGCAGCCCAAAATGTTGATTTTATTTTTCTCACTGAGTTGTTTCAAGTCTGGTGATTCATAAGATTATTTGGGCTGTATTTTCTGATCTTCTTTCAAGATGCTATGGAATGTACCTTGAGAGATGCTTAAAAATAGTCTAAATTGATTTCATATTGAGAGGTGGATGTTGAGTGGGAGGTTAAATAAGGAAAATAACATACTTTTCATAAACTCTTTCAATTTATGGAAAATTAATAAGTAATAATTTGCAGAGTTTTAAAAGTGTTCATATTTCTCAGTCTACTCACATTGTGTATCTGTCTCCATGTACGCATAGCTGTGTGTGGAATGCCCTCCGTCTCTATCCTCGCTCAAATAAAATACTGTTTGCTTTCAAGAACACTTAATGAATTCCTCAAAGATCAGGGTCATACAGTTTAGCATCAGGGGAAGTTGAAGCTGCTTCCTGTACTAGTTTTTCCTGGATTGTGCAGTGATTGAGAATAGGTAAGAGAGCATGCATGGTGCTAGAAATGTTGTAGAAAGCAGATGTGAATAGATATGGGTATGTGCATGTGTTTCGATGGTCATACATACCTGTGACCTTGCGTATCGGTGTGAGTAAGAGTCACTTCCAGCCTTCTGAGATTTTTTGGATCTCAAGCCAAGAGTTTTTATGCACCTTGTCCTTGTACAAGTCATTGCTCTTTGGATGAGTAACAGAGCAGATATGCAGACAAATGATGATGTGTTGAGTGTGCCTGTTTAACAACAATAACTGAAACATCTTCTTATCCTGAAGCTCTTAATATAATTCACAAATAGCAATTTAACTACTGTGATAACACTGTCAAAGTGGGGTTGACATCAGGTTGCCACCCTTTTTTAAAATGGCAGACGGAGTGAGACATAAAGAAGTTGTGTGTTTTTTCCTGTGTTCTGCAGGTGATCATCATTAAAGTTGGACTCCAGGGCTTTTAACTCCAAACTCATTACAAAATTATTATTAGACCATTGTTAATGCGTGTGCTTATTTGATTCAGCTGTGAATACTGTTATGTGTTCATACGTGTTATGTAATGTTGAAATCCAGTTACATAAAGCTTTAGTGCGTTAATAGCGAAGGACTGCATAGAGGGAAAGGAGAAATGCCACGTCATATTGGCACATTACTTTCCAACCTGACTTTTGACTTAACTGAGCGCACATCCACTTAATTGAAGGGCCACATCTTAAATTTACTCTCAAAATTTCTGTGCTTCTCTTTGTACAAAGACAATGGTGCATGATCATGCATATGAAATTAAAAATGTGTGGCTGGATGTGCAGTTGGGTTCCCATTGCCTGCATTTCAGTAATTTCAGGTTTTAATACCAGATTTTAAGACTCCTCTGATGCTCTTTGGAACTGAAAAAAGTCTCCTGGCAAAAAATCTGAAAGGATTCACTCTACAAGTACAATTAAATGAAGCATCAGACTGGGGAAAAAAACAGAGACAAATATTCCACTTCTGAAAACAGAAAAATGGTGCTGTTACTCTAGGGTCAAAGTGTTGGGACTGTAGCCACAAGTGTTTCTGCATGATATTTTAAGTGTGTGGCTGTTCAGAGCACCCATGTCTTGCAAATAATTTTCTTCAGTTTGTTAAATGCATTTTAGGCTCTGAAAGTCTCAGGCACAGGAAGAGGGAGCAGAGAGGAGTGATTGTAACAGGTATTAAAATTTGCACCTTTTTTTTTTTGCTCAAAGCTGAACAAAGAGACCTTACAAATCAGCAAGTGCTGGAGTGTTAGAGAGGAAACATTCATGCTACCAAAAGTGTAATAAAATTTGATGACTAAAGCAGTAAAATGGTGAATTATCCTTATTGCTGAAGTTCCAGGGAAGGATCGAAGTTGTGTTTGATAGCAGACCTTTATATCCTGTGCCTTTTCCTTTTTATTTGCTCATCAAAGCAATACTGCAGAAAAATTATGTCACTTAGGCACAGTATCATACTTACTAGTCTGCAGTCACCCACAGGATCTAGGTGATGCATCATGTCTCTCACTATGATGTAATCTCTGTCATAACTACATGTCGGGTAAAAAGCATCTTAGCACTGAAAGCAGTCCAGGAGGCTTAGATGCATTGTCAATAGTGAAGACAATTTTGGGTACTTTTGTTGTTGACTAACTGGAAGCATTTCCCTTCTGAGAAGGAAGGGGAACAGAATGCTCTAGAGAGGGATTTTGTTGCCAAATTTTGCAGTTCTAACAGCATCTAGTTTTCAAGTCGTAGTAAGATACGGGACTTTAGAGAGGTTGAGGGACAACTCACATCCCTTCATATTATCACAAGGATCATGGTACCACGTGTCCAGAGGTGTGGCTTATACACTGTAGATTAGTAAATCAGGAGAGAGATAAGATGTGAGTCTATAAACATCCCACAACAGGTAAGTGCAAACATTTCTTCTGAGATTTTCTTAGTGGAAATGTTTATTCACTTGTGCCTGGGTGTTTCTGATTTTTTTTTTAAATTGTTATTTATTTATTTATTTGCTGAGAAGACAGTAGTATTAAATGAAAATTTAATTAAATTAAATAAAAATGAAATTTTGAAACCACTGGAAGATGATGCTGATGTACGTCAATGTTATGTACATGGGTACAGCTGAACGGCTCAGACTCTGTTGACCCTGATAGTTACTATATCCATCCATGCAGCTTTAAATTATCCAGCTTTTTCACAGAGAAAGAGAAACTTCATTACCAAGTAGAGCTGGGATCCAAATGTCTGTAAGACACTTTTCTCTGGATACGTGTGTGTGCAATCCTGGTAACTCGTCATTTCCAAATGGGTATCAAGGATTGTTCCGGCAGTCCCAGACCTGATGTTATTTAGTTGCAGACTCATCAGAGCTAGTAAGAGCATAACTGCATGGCACTTCTGCTGAGGACACAGTGCCTGGTGTCTGGGTAGGTCAGTGCGGTGGGTTGACCTTGGCTGGAGGCCAGGTGCCCACCAGAGCCGCTCTCTCACTCCCCTCCTTCACTAGACAGGGGAGAAAAGGCACAACGAAATGCTTGTAGGTCGAGATAAGGACAGGGAGAGATCACTCACTAATTGTTGTCACGAGCAAAACAGACCAAACTTAGAGAGGGAATTCATCTAATTTATTACTAGGCAAAACAGAGTAGAGGAATGAGAAAATAAAATCAACTCTTAAAACACCTCCCCCCACCCCTCCCATCTTCCCGGGCTCAACCTCACTCCCGGCTTCAACCTTCCCCCCCTCAGCGGCACAGGGGGACGGGGAGTGGGGGTTACGGTCAGTTCATCTCACGGTGTTTCTGCTGCTTCTTCATCCTCAGGGGGAGGACTCCTCTCATCGTTCCCCTGCTCCAGCATGGAGTCCCTCTCACGGGGTGCAGACCTTCAGGAGCAAACTGCTCCAGCGTGGGGTCCCCCACGAGGTCACAAGTCCTGCCAGCAAACCTGCCCTGGCGTGGGCTCCCCTCTTCACAGGTCCACCGGTCCGGCCTGGAACTTGCTCCAGCGTGGGCTTCCCACGGGCCGCAGCCTCCTTCAGGTGCCTCCACCTGCTCCAGCGTGGGGTCCTCCACGGGCTGCAGGTGGAATCTCTACACCCCCTCATCCTTCCTCCATGGGCTGCAGGGGGACAGCCTGCCTCACCATGGTCTTCACCACGGGCTGCAGGGGGATCTCTGCTCCGGCGCCTGGAGCTCCTCCTCCCCCTCCATCTGCACTGACCTTGGTGTCTGCAGAGTTTCTTACATCTTCTCACTCCTCTCTCCGGCTGCAAAAGCTCCCCCAACTGTTTTGTTTTCCTTCTTAAATATGTTATCACAGAGGTGCTGATTGTCTCGGCCTTGGCCAGCGGCGGGCCCGTCTTGGAGCCGGCTGGCATTGGCTCTATCAGACACAGGGGAAGCTTCCAGCAGCTTCTCACAGAAGCCACCCCTGTAGCCCCCCCACTACCAAAACCTTGCCACGCAAACCCAACACAGTCAGGTTTAGTGGTTAGGTCTCCTGCTGGCATCAGACATTGGCAGACACAGGTATCAGTGAGGAGGTTCCTAATAATCATCAGGAATGGTCCAAGTTGCAGAACCTCCAAAGGAGCCGGCAGTGGATAACCCCTCCTGAGTCACTGCAGGGGTAGTGCCAGTGCCTTACTGGTTATCTATGAGACTGGACGTTTCCTGTAAGCAGCAATGATGAGGCAGCTGTGGATGGTTGGTGGTTGGTATCCACTGTCGTTGACAGTATGTCTTTGCCAGAAAAGTGTTTGATGCCAGTTCAGGGAAATTAACTTCTTCAGAAGCGACAGTGTAGGTACCAGCTCTCTGACGGGCAATGGCGGCTTGATGGACACACGCTTGGTTCCTGTGCATTTGAAATTCCTGCTAAGTTACAGGCATTTGCACCTCTGTATCAATAAGCAGTATGATATGGAAGAGTTGTTTAGAAAACGAGTTTCTTTGAAGTTGTTCTTAATATTGGAAGCCTGTTTCTGCTAGCAAATCAAGGGCTTAAATTCTTTATTACAATAGTAGAAACAAATTTGCAAAAAGAGGAATGCAATAAATCACATCAGGAACATGTCAGTAGCTGTTATTTAGGACCTTTCAGGTATAAATTAGCTGTGGAAGCCGAGAAGCAGTTCAGCACTGAGTTCCCTTCCAGGGTAGTCTTTTCCCAGGGAGTTCCTGGTTATTGCCAAGTGGAAATGAAGCATCAAGCTGTCTCCTGAGCTTCGTCAAACTTCCTGTGTAACTTACTGCACAGCGGCTTTGTTCAGATGGTGCCTGTGAGTAAGCAAATGAAATGTTTTTTAAACTTGTTTGGTATTAAGTTGGGACATGCAAAAACTTCCTTGGAATGTTAATTTCCTGTTTTTGGTTTCTTTTCCTGTCTAGGAGGGTAATTGAACTGCAGTTCTACCCAGTGATCCAGCATGATAAACTTCTTTTTTATCAAACTTCATGGCTTTCCAGCATCATACAGACCATTCATGTTAAAAATCAATACTCTAAGAAAGCGTGAGGGAGTGGTGATTACAGCCTGTTATGCCTTCACGTTTAATTCTGAGGTGTTGCCCTTGGTCAGGAGAAGCTCTGTACTGAGAATGAATGCAGATAATTAGCACAATTTATTTTCTGTCATCTAAAAGAGTAGATACCAAAGTATTCATCTGGTTAGCACTTTACCTCCTCTTAATTATATATGATATTCAGCCTCAGCTTAAAGAAGGGAGAGGGGAATAGCATCACACAGTTTTTTGACCACTTTTACCATGTGTATACTCCTATCATGATGTAGTTGTTTCCATGGGTGATTTCCTTCTTGACATACTCTTTCTATAAAGAATTCTGTGAATTTAGTATGAATAATGTAGCTTCACCCTCCACCCTCCGCAAGTGTTTCTTGGGGTTGTCATGTTTTTGTGTGGATTTTTTTTGGAGGAAGAGGGTAGGATAAATGGCATCCCTACAGAATGGAATTAAGGTGTTTCTATTCTGTTAGCTGTGCTTTTCCACAGCGTTTAAACATACAGATTTCATGTCAAACCTGGTATCTAAATTTCTGTGCTTTTTAAATTTCTGTGCTGCTGTTGACAGTGCATTAGAATCTTTTTTCCGTTTTTTTTTTTCCTCTTAAACTGTGGTTATGTTCTCTCAGCATTAACTGTAAGTCAGATGTCTTCCTTTTGTTTGGAGAATGGTGCTATATTAGAAATGCATCTGATGAATATATTATGAAAACTAAATGGTTGGGGAGAGGAAGAGGGGCAAAGTGTGTGTGTATATGTCATTACATTCATTTACAAAATGCTTTGCTTTGAATGTCTAAACCTTATTCAAATGTAGGTTGCATAGTTGTCTCTTGATTTTTCCAAGATCTTATCCTGTAGGTTTTCTACTGTACAAATAGAGACTCCCAAAAGAAGTGTAAAATAACTTTGTGTGTAGGTATGAATATTTTTTTTTCCATTTAAACTAGTTGTCTTTAGAAGTTAGAAGCCCCAAATACACTTTATTAGATCCCTGAGAAGCTAGGCACTGCTTATTGTGTATTTGAGGGGAAAAAAAAAATTATTACAGCCACATCTTCTCGGTTTTGGGTTGCTTAGCAGGTAAAACCTCTTGAGGAGGGAAGGAGCACAGGTCTGTGTTACCTGTCCAGGGGCTGTTGGGCTCTCTGATTTAGCAGCCAGAGCTGAATTTTGTCTGCTGTAATGCATATCTCTTACTTTTCTGTAAGGGTATTGCTGTCCTAGAAAAAGGACAAAAGACATAAAAGCTTGCAGGTCCATGTTTTTAATCCAGTTTTTAATATTTTGTCAGGCAGCTACTTGCTTTATAGTGAATTTAAACAACTTCAATTTTTATTTCCTAATTAATCTGAGTGCGTTTCTTTCAGTTTTTAGGCTGTTGCAGTGCTACTCTGTAAGTAGCCAAATTGCACTCCAACATAGTTGCAGCACCACAGAATCCAGTTATTTCTGTTAATATAATTTTTATCTATGAAATGTATTAGATTTCTTTTAACTATTTTTTTATCTTTCCTGTCCTCGCATCTACCTACATGGGGCTCTGCTCAGATACATCTTGGGGATTTCTTCTTGTAAGACAGTTAGTCTTTATGCCATTCTCCCCATGTCGTAGGACACAGGTATCTTCAGGCAGTGTGGTGGAAACAGGGAGAAGCTATGGTTTAAGTACTCCAGCTCTCTTTAGCTGACAGACTATGTTTTGAGGAGTTTTTCCTTCTGCTGCATGTTAAAGCAGACTTGAGGCTTGTCTGTGTTTCAAGGCTGGACAAGTAAGTAGGGAGCTGTAATTGTTTTTCTGACCCTCCTTCCCACTGAACCAAGCAGAAATTGTATAGCGAAGAGAATCTGACCCATTATTTTGAACAGTAATGTTAATTGTACCTCGTCATCCATTACCTAATTCAGGTCATGCTTTATTTTGCTCAGTTTAAATTATCATTCAGATTTAGTTAACACAGGGATGCAGAGCAATGACATTAAATACTTGGTTAATTTGAAGGTCTTCAGATTCAGCAAACCGACCTTTAAATATCAATAACAGAATATTGGAGTGGCTGCAGCATTCTTTCAGCCTCGTATAATTTTTATAGACTTGATTGCTCATATTAATGTGTTTTTTTGGTATATTTCTTCCCATTTGTTCCCAGGAGAAATTTCAAGTTGAAATAGTAGAGTGAACAATATTTTCAAGTGTTTCAAATGGTAGAGAAGTAGAGCCATTTCACAAAAAGATTTTTTTTTTCATTTTTCATTTTGTATCCAAAAGAAAAGCATGCTTGCAGTTAAATAACCATGCATATCCTTCAGGAATTTTGAAAAGTTCTTCACCCAGTCAAAACCCAGGAATTCTTCCATGATGTACAATGGATCCCCCGCTTCCTCGATCAAACAAGACATGATTTTACATTTGCATTTACTTTCTTGCAGTTAATATGATATTACAGCTCTTCTGTACTTTGACACAGCCCTTAAGTGCAAACTGGGCTATAAAATTAGATGGCCATTCTTGCAGTGGTTGGCCTGCCTAAATTCTTTTAGTGTGTCCATTATCCATAGCATCTCATGGCCTTTCTGGGAGTCTCTGTCTATCAAAGAACCGATAGCTTTATGAGAGGGATTGCAAAAACTTGCTTTTCTCCATTTCCTGAAATGCTGCCTGTTAGATTGGACCCACCTGGTCTTGATGGGTTTTACAGAACTTAGATGGCAACCCATCATCACCTGGCATCTCGCCAGTCCTGAAGGACTTGATAGCTTCGCTGGTTTTCATCTTGTAAAAGGCTTTGCGCTTCACTGGTAATAGCTGCTCTGTCAGGTCCATTCTGGCAGATATGCTGGCAGATTAGAGTAATTATCATAATCAGATGTGTATGATTTGGGGGGCAAAAAAGGCCTGTAAACTGCTGACTGTATGAAGAGTTTCAGCAAATAATTTCTCATCCGCAAGTGAAGTACTGTTGTTGGCTGAGTGTGGTTTATGCTGAGCTGACAGTAATTTTCTTGCTTGCTCCTCACACTAACTCTGCTTAATATATGTTTGAACTTTTTGGTAGAATGATAGGTTGAGTTAATACTTAGTCCTGGCAGACTAAGTGTGCTTGGCGTTTTTTTTTAACATGAAATGTTCTAAGGATGCCTCAAACTCCCAAATACTGTCTCTTCAGTAGTCTTAGAGCTGTCTGTTTGAGATGAATCCTGTGTCTCACTCAGGAATACACAAATTGTTGAAGTCTGTACAGTGGGAGCTAGGTGGAATTTAAAGAATGGTGTAGACTGAATTGAAACTGGGAATCCATAATACAGCAAACCCTGCAAACCCACAGATCTTGACGTATATGTGAAGTAAGCAAGCCAAGTCCAGTCTACACGCAGGCTCATCATTGGCCTTTCTCTTTCCTTCTGGCACTTGTTTTCTCTGCTTCAGCTGGCTGTTGGGAAATGCTGCGGCCAGTTCAGAGGAGATGCCGCGGTGTTTTGGCCACAGGGTGCAGGCAGCAGGAGATGGCCCATGTGCTGTCACTTGGCGGTCTGTTGCTTGGAAATACCACATCCTATTTCAGTCCATCGTTTGTGTGTCTGGAGAGAGAGAGCTGGTAAAGTAAAAAATTTTGAGGAATTTAAGTCTCTCTTGGATTCATTTACCAGCGATGTGAAATGGGTATAACAGTACATGAGAGAGACTGAGATCTGAGCCAGGTCCTGAAGCCTGAGGACAGCAGTGGGCACAACCTGAAACACAGGAGGTTCCCTCTGAACATCAGGAAACACTTTTTTACTGTGAGAGTGACCGAGCACTGGCACAGGTTGCCCAGGGAGGTTGTGGAGTCTCCATCCTTGGAGATATTTGAAAGCTGCCTGAAAATGGTCCTGGACAACTGCTTGAGTGGGGGGGTTGGACCAGCTGACCTCCAGAGCTCCCTTCCAACTTCAGCCACTCTGTGAGTCTGTCATCCATGGAATATGACATGCTGGGATGCACAATAATAGCATCATGATTACTCAGTTACTCACAAACTCACATTTTTAAATTTTAAACCTGAAGTCCAAACTTAGAAGTACTAATGTCTTCTGTTTTCTCTTTCTCTGCAATGTGTCTGTAGCTCATGCAGCTACTGCACTTACAACAACATGGTCAAGTTGATACATAGTATGGGTCTGAATAAAGGTGAAGGAATGTAGAAATTAAATCAAAACAACCCTTTATTTACAATAAGTAGCCTCCTTTTAATAGGAGCTCCTATTAAGTTTTTGAATTCTGTTTTGTCTATATGATTGTTTTGCTGCCTTTCATTGTAATTAATTGGGTAGCTGAGCTTTCCTTTAGGAAACAATGGAATTGTTTCACATGAAACTAATAGCAAGGAGATGCTGCAGAAAGTGATGAAGGCCTCAAAACACAACCTTGTTTTGGTTTTGGGATAGATTATGTGGAATTACACACAGCTGCAAGAAGAGTCTGAGAAGAGTCTCAGACAAATTAGATTTTTTTCAAAACATCTTCTGTTTCTATCCACCTTCTCATTTAGCTAAAACTCAGTTTTATGTTTCAACTGCTGCTGTGTACTTTTCTCTTGCCCTGACAAATGCAGTCTTGCTCATATCCATGGCAAGTGCTCCTGCAAAGATTGTTGTCCCAGCTTGTCACTGAAGTTGGTGATGAATGTTGGCATCACTGGTGGATCAGAGACAGGAGCTGATATTTCAGTGAGAAATGAGATATGATAGGTAGGAAGTGAATAGGTCTTGAAAGCAAAGGCAAGCAATTTATGTGCTAGAGATTTTGTTACAGAGGAATTGGTGGAAGGATTAGAAGAAAAGAGTGACATGGGCAAACTTTCCTTAGCTTTTTGCTTTCAACACTGATGCTCTTCCTTGAAAGCTCCTGTAAACATCCTCCAGGCACTCAGAGTATCCTTTTTGGAAGTTTCCCTTGCTGTTGTGTCTGTAGAAACTTGGCAGTGATGAGGTTAGGGTATTATTCTGACTTACACCACCTGATAGTTTCCTTGCACTCTCTCTCTTTTTTACTATTCATCTGCTTGTGCCTTCTCATAGAGGAGGGAGCCTTTGCTAGCATCCCTCTCTGCGACAAGGCTTATTCATCACACTTTGCATACTGGAACTGTTAAACCCTATTTAACGAGCAGCCCCTCTAATCCTTTGCATACATGTCTGCCTCGTGACCCAGCCTTAAAATTAACTGGATGGCCTCTTACATAAATGTTGCCCCAGTCCAGCAGTCCCTACCAACCCTTCGCTTGGCAGTCTGCTGTAAAGTCTGGACCTCCCTTTTCTGATTAGTCTCCACAGCCTTTTCCTTAGCCATAACCCCTGCAGTACAGCCATCTGTCTAGCTTGATGATACTTTTTTCCTTGTAAATCCCTTTCCATCCCGGATGGGTCATGTAAATCATTTAGCGTGCTGCTTGTTGTACAGCTCTTTCATAAGCGTATAAAGGAAGACAAAAGACGGAGATTTCAGTGCACAGTAGAGTCAATGGATGCAGGAGGAGAGGGTGTGCAATGAGGCGGTGTGAATAGGTTATGGATGAGGAATAGTGGAGTCCTGCACCCTGAGAAAGTCTATCTCAACTACCTGTGTGGCAGATGAAGAGGAATCAGGACAAGCCACTTCTGGCTTGAGAAGATTTTTTTAGCTCACAGGCATCACTGTATAGGAATAGCCAAACTCTTTTTTCCAGATTGTTTCAACAGCGCGATCACTTGTCATCAGCCCCGAGCTAGCTCGTACACCTTGGTGGCCATTGGGCTGGCTCCGTGCGAAGGACATGGGCCTTAAGTGTGCTGAACTCCTCGAGCTCTGGTACCTTGAAGGCACAGTAGCTCAGCTCAGGGCTGGCCTCTGTGTTGGAACCAAGCCACCCTATTGCTCAGTTTGCAACATCGTGTCCTGAAGGGCTTACACTGAGCAGGAGCTGATAGGCCCTGACAGCGGGGCATGGTCCATGTGGCATGCTCCACCTTCTCACTGTGAGTTTAGTGGGACCCTCTTTATTGGGTGCCAGGGCCATGGGGTGTTGCGCTCCCGCTGTGAACTCATCCCATCTCTGGAGAGGTGACGAGCACTTGTCGTGCTTTCATTCAGTGAGGCTGGGACTGGTCCTGTGTTGCTCTTACAGAGATGCACACTCTTCCTGGAACATCCTTAAGCCAACCAAACAGCTGGATGAGAGGGAAAATGCCCCCTAATTGTCTATAAGTGAACTATGCTGGTTTTGGAGGAATGTTTAAGGGGAAAAAAATAAATGAAGTGCTCCATATTAAGCTTCAGCTTGATTTCTCATCATGATTGGCTTAAACCCAGAAGTCAGATGCTTAATATTCTTGCTGAATCTTTAACTGTTGTAACTCTGGACAGCCTTCTGATCTGTACAGATGTCATCATACACTTTGTGAAATTCTTACCCTCAGCAGCCTATAACAGCCAATTCTACTGTCATCTGCCTCTTGCAGCGAGAAGTGTTTGCTTTTATGAAAGTAGTCAACACTATTTCTCAAGGCCTGGTAAGCCAAGGTTTAGATTTGATCAAGTTGTAAATTGCTCAGTGTCAGGATTTGTAAAGGCTGCAGAGTCCTAGGATGGCACGCCTCTGTGCAGCTCGAATAAAGACACATGCTTATATGGTATTTCTTATGCCTAAAATAGTGAACCAATATTGATCCTCACAAGAAATGGAAAGGCAGGAGACTCCTCTGTTTTGAATCTGTGAAGCCGAGGAAGAGCGGGGGGGAATTAGCAGAACCTGGAAGAGGGTTCCACCTTTCAGCTAGGGTTGTTGGTCTGTTAAATGATGTGGCCAAATTTCAAATCAGAGGACTCTCTAAAACTATGCAAAACGCCCAACTCAAGCTATTTTGCAGAGGATTGATTCTAATTATTAATGACCTATTGAATATCTTAGATAAACAAAAATCCATGTTTGGAAGGAAAATTGATTGAAAGAGTTAAATAAAGGAAAAGCCCCTTACCCTGACTGCAGAAGTTTCACCTAAGAAGTTACGGATGTCCTGTTGTTTCAAATTAATCAGTGCAGGAGAAGGCATACTCAGCTTTATTTTAGAAGAAAAGCATTGGTGTAGATGTTCCTCCTAACTTCCATGATTCTGTAGCAACTATGATGCACTCAGTTATTTTTGGTTTCAAATGTTGTAAACAGTAAGGCTTGAAACTTTTTTGTTGACAGCATAACATGGAATGGAATAAAATCTGTTGCATCAGAGACGTCTTAGTATAGTATGCGTGCAGAGAGGTCCTAGCGTAGTATGCATGGATGTTAACCTAAAATGTCTATGACATAAGGTCTTTTCTTACTAGACGATTGAATCATTGTCTAGGATATGCTAAAATTCCTTTGATACTTTACTGACAAAATTGAATCTTATATCAACTACGGTTACAATTATGCTGAAGAATTAATTTGATACCATTATCTCCTAAGTTATGGCATGCTTAATTTTGTCTGTGTAGCTCAGACTAAAAGGAGTTGCAGATGTGTTATGGGTGCTGAGTAAGGACATAATCCGTGCTTGGGAAGTGTGGCTGGGTCCTGTGGGAAGGCTAGGAAGCAGAGTAGTCCTTAAATATTCCTTTGACTTGAGTGTAATTTTCATAGATGGAATATGTTCTACTGAGCATTTTGGAGGGCTCTGCACTTGAGATATAGTTTTCCTTTTTTGATATTCTGTTGAATATTGAGGAACCTTTTATCTTTTGCTTCCTGGCTGAAGGTAACTTTAGATGATGCTGTGAATAGAGTGCGTGCCAATCTGTAATGAAATTTCCAAGTGCAATTTATGTCAGGCACACTGCTTTGACCTTTCTGTTTTGTTTTTGTAGGAGATGTGCAACAGCAGAGTCTAATCTTCCTCTTTCTAAAGTCAGAGCTTGTTTGGTGAGGTTTACAAAATATTCCAATCTGATAAATCTATCTGACAAGATTTATGAACCTGTTAATATTCCTTAAATTAACTTAAGACATCCCATCATCTTGATAATTAAGCTTACACAATATTGTGTTGGCCATTAATTTGATTTCATATCTAGCTACACAGAGTCTTTGAAAAGTTTTATGCAACACATGCGTTTGTATACTTTTATCTGTAGTATTGAGCTACTTACCTTAAAATTGGTTTCTGCCTTATCTGTTCTTGGTAGGGCATGACATGTCTGTACGTACCATGTGTGATTGCACTATGTTCGGTCCTACCTCTACCTCGTCTTCACTCTTCTTGTAGCACAGGGCAGAGCTGTGACTCTTTGGGAAATATTTAAGAGAGTAGTACATTCCTCTGAGGACTACTGTGTATGTAGAGATGTTGGTAACTGTCAGCTTCAAATAGTACATACAGTCTTTCAGTAAACTAATATTAATCACCAACAAACCGCAGATTCTGTGAAACAGCAAGTAATATTTATTTGGCGTGTTACAAGTTTTAAATAAAGTCCTTGAGTGAAAAATATTTTGATACACACACAGACTTACCCCTATTTTGCTGTTAAATATTTACATTCATATGCAAGGCTTCACCGTGGTAGTATGTATTTCAGCAGGCACATATAAATACATTCCATGCAGTGATTTATCAGTTTATACAGTGTTATTGCATAAGTGTACACTATACAAGTAAGACGTCAGCCTGACTTCAGAGCTTAAGTGTGGCACCATCCCAGTTCTTCCAAACAGCTACGGAGTCCAGTAAACTAACAATTATCTGGTGTCTCCACAGTGGAAAGTTCTCCGTCCTTGATCAGCGACTGGCTCGATCAGTTGCAAGTGAAGCAAAAACATCTTTCAAAAGCCTTACTAAGCTGCGCTTGAACAGCAGACATATCTCGGCAGCCGGGGCGAACCAACCGCCAAGTCTGCAGAAGCTGCTGCAAACCGCTGCATCTGCAACCTTCCTTCCAGCCCTGACCAGCTCAGCTCTTGGAGGGCGACGGGGTATGACCTGTGACAGAATTGCCCAAAGTGAAAACATCCGCTAAAGCTTCAGAAATGGTTAGCAGCATCAGTACAAGGTGGTAGCTGCCACATGCAGGTTTTGTAGGGGCTCAAGCCCTTCTTAACTGAGCCGCTCTGCTTGGCTCGCTGCAGGACAGGCGGATGAAAGGTCAGATTAAATTCCACTGCTCTTTCCTGCTCTCTTCTCCCTGCCGAAGTCAGGCCCTGCTGTTGAGCACAGGGCTGACGTCCACATGCATCCATGGCCTCATTTTAAGGAAAACATCTGTGTTTCCCTCTAACCATTTAAATGTATGGTCACTTTGATGAGGAGGACGAGGCTTGCTAACCTTCTGCTTTGCGGTCATTGTCTAGAGGTGTGTTGGGCCTGTGAAACTGTCTTTTGGAAAGCTTAATGCAGTTTTAATGGCAGCTGTGCTCTATTCCCCCAAGCTTTTTTTCTGTTTGTTTGTTTCTAGTGCCTGTGGAACAGATTTTAAACTGAATGAACAAAAGCGGTGCAGACCTTAGTAGGTCTGGGAGGAATCCTGGATATATTAAAAACAAATGGGAAACAAGACTTTGACCAAAATCTAGAAAAATATGGACTACAAGTCTCCTGTGAGTTGCCTGGCTGACTTTCCACCTCTAAATTATTTCCATGTGGCAAGTTTAGCAGGGATAGACCCAACAGGGATTGGTTGGGAGTCCCCAGGAATTCTTTGTATGATTGTAACTATTTTTAATTTCCATCTTAGATAGAAAAAGTATGCTTTTTATTGTTAACGGTATTTGGCAGGGTAGCAGCTTTAAAGAGAAGCTGCTTCAGAGAGAAGGGGACTGTGAAAAGAATATACCTACCTGTGTCTAATAGAGGTAAACAGACCCCCTTCCTGCGGGAAAATCACTGTTTCCATTCTTCCATGGTGATTTGCCAAGCGGGCTGGGTGGGAAGAACTTCCCTGCCCAGTTCTCTGCTCCCGTCTCTGGCGTGGCTCTCGCCACCAGGCTCAGCTGCTGTCTTGGCGGCAGATGCTCTGCTGCTCGTGGCAATGATACCCTGACAAAACACTGTTCACTCAAACCAGACCAGCCTCCTCCCTGTAAAAACAAAACTTTCAAGTGAGAAATAAGTCTGATTGCTTTAATCTCTTCGTGTCTTCCTCTGTGCCTTTCCTTTTAAATTAAAGCACACATCTTGATCTTGTGTCTTACTTGGAAATCTGAAGGAGTGGTGGGGGGGAGTGGAGAAATAATGATGAAGGAAGAGATAAATGTAGCAAAGGTGGAAGTGATAGTTTATTCATGGCATTACATCTCTGTTATCTTAATCTAGCCTACCTGAAGATTGGTTTTTTTGCCATCCAAGCTCCTTTGATGAGTGTTGACAGTTCTCTCCCACTGCCGTGGCCATGGCCCGATCCTCTTGCCCCACTTCCCTCACAGTCAACATCCACAGGATGTATATTATAATTCATGTGGATGGAAGTAGAAGCAGCAAAAAATAACCTTCCCTGGTGTAGTAGGCAAACCATCCATCTGTTTTCCACCAGCTCCCACATCTCCTGTTCCTGTTGCTGCACCTATTTTGCAGCTGACTGCCAGGCTCCAGCTATCATGCTGGAATCAACAACCTGGAGATTCTCTTCCACTTTTTATTACCTTCCCTTCCAGGAATGGCTCCATAAGCCCAACATATTTCTGGAGTTCTGCTGGTTTTGATCATTACCCTTTGATTTAGAGAAGTATGAGATTTTGTTTTGTTGAGAGACTTTCAAAGGCAAGGCAATGTGGAGATAGCTTTCTGTTCTTGCTGCCAATTTTCTCATGCTGTTGAGGAATTCATTTAGGCTTAGTTTTGAGGCAGGGTTTGTTGGGTTTTTTTCACCTCTCTGATATGGCTAACATGAACTATTAAACAAAGTCGTGAGCCAGTCTGTCAAAATCATCATTAGCTTAAAGATCACGAGCCTTTAATAAACACGTTATTTTCTCGAGGCTTTGCAGCCTACTTCGGCTTTTCAGGCTTTTCTGTGTAACCTCTGCTGGAGGCCTTCTTTAATGGCAGCTGATTCCAGGGTAATCAGTTGTTTTCAAAAGCTATGACTTTAAATAGAGCATCATGAGACTTGCAATAAAATTGCAAGGGTTGGCAACACTGAGTCTTTTATTCTAAAAGCTTTACAGTATTTTAAGTCCTTCTGTGAGACATTTACATTGATACTTTCCCCCCCTAGCCCCCCAAGCTGCCTCATTTGAAGCAGTTCACGCAGCTTGCAACATGGCTCTGGTCACAGAGACTCCAGCTTCTTTCCTATGTGACCCAGACGTTCTGTCCCCTGAAATGTGCCAGACGGACAAGAGGTTACTTTGAGAAATAGTTTGAACTTTTCCCAGACTCTGCTGCTCAGCTTCTCTAACAAATACGTAGCTGAGGTAATGTCACCGTGGATAGTTATTTGTACATCTTTTCCAAAAGCCGAATGTCTGAGCTAATAAAATCAAGAAATGTCGTTGCAAACTGTTGTGGGGTTTTTTTTGCGAGTTTCCTTCTGTCACTGCTTTAGGAGCATTTATTGGGACTGTTTCACAGCCTAAAAAGTCCTTTGACTGAAGCAGAACTGAAGGACTTCCTCACCAGTGTACAAAGAATTTGCTTGAAAGTTTTCTGACAGTAGCAAAGCACATTACTGTTTCTTTGCAGCTGAACATGGTTGTGTTTGCACTCGCATTGAGAATAGTGTTAGTTACTAGACAAATGCCATTTAAAATCATGCTGCTCGCTTCTAAGGCACTTCCCCCCCCCCGCGCCTTATCAAATTACAACAAGATCCTTTCTTTCCAGGTATCTTTTTCTCAGTTACAATGTAACAATAATGATTGCAAGAGTAATTACTCTTTGCATGGTGTTTTCAGACTATGTTGAACATTTACAGTAGTACAAGGCATTCTACTGTAGTTCATTATAACGTCCTTTAGGAGGCTTGGGTTTGAGTCAGGAGCAGTTGAGCTACAGAAAACTCCTATGAAAACTGAGGAAAGTGTGAGAGTTGCAGTGACGTGCCTATCAGAAGATTTTTTTCCTAAACCAAGGTGGAACTGGAGGTGAATCTGGTTATTCCCAGTTAGTTGGATCACCTGCATCCCCCACCGGAGCCTCACGCGGGGAGTTACTGCCCGCCCCAAAGCGCGTGTCTCCTGCTTGCTTCGTGGAGTTTCCACTTTGAACAGGTACTTAGGAGTGTCAGCAGATGTGAGCAGAGACTGCTTCTGTAGCCTAACAGATACGTTTGGGAGGCCCATGGTCAAGTATTTTCTCCAAAGCTCACAGAGGTAGCTTTCCATGCTCTGCATAAGTGCTCTTTAATTTGGAAGGAGTTCTTGTTAGCTTTCTCTGATCATCCTTTGCTCCCGCCTTCCCCCCCCCCCCAAGTCATTTACTTCGGCTTAAAGGAAGAACATTCCAAATTCTTATTTCTTGCTGGGTTTGATAGTGATTTATTGTTGTTATTGAAAGCTTAGCTCCTTTCACATGGTCTGCAATTAGAAATAGGAGCAGAAACTCTCTAGAAACTAAAGTACTGTGCAATAGTAGAAACTGTGAAACAAGGTAGAAGAGACAAGAAGTCATAAAATGGCCGGGCAACCTGCATGCCGTACAACTGTGCAGAAGCCTTCGGTCTTTGCCTCAAAGTGTTAAAATGAGAAGAAAAAAAACCCCACAAAAAAAACAATGCAGAAAGGGAGGAACGGAGCACGGGAGGGAAACAGAGGTAGAAAGTAAAGTGACTTTCTCACAAACTCCCTGAGCATTAATGCCAGAACTTTGCTACCTGATCCAGCCACCCGGAGTTTACCCCTGCCCTGAATTTAAGTCCTGTGCTATACCCACAAGCTGTCTATTTAAACTGAAGAGTATATTTGTATACAGGCAGAAACATGATTTTCCCAGTGACACAGCACACCGCATAAACTGATGTCTCCTTTGTTAGTCATTTCTTATGTACCCTTGATGGGATGGTCCTGGCTGAAATACAGTGGTAATACCTTCCCAGTGACTCCTGCTTACCCCAGCTGGAGGCGGAGTTGAAATGGCAGGCAGATGCACACCAGCTCTTCCCTTGTATATTCCAAAATTTAATTTAAGGCGCAGTCGACATAGATGTGAGACATTCAGCACCAGCAACAGTAAAGGCCTGGCTTTGGTTTAATATAACCAGAGACTATGGCAGACTAGTCTCAGAAGTAAGGAGGCAGTGCGGCTTCCATCACCAGGTCTCTCGGCTTGCATCAAATCTCTCCGAGACATGTCCCCTTAAGGACTCTTCTTCAAAACACTGGGATATATGTTTACCAATGACCATCACTTTTAGTAAAGACGGGGGAAACTATAATTGGTTTCATTTTATACAAATTCAGTGCGACTCTGATGAATTCCGGATTTGATGAAGCCTCAGGTACCCTGATGCTGTAAAGAAACATCATTTTTAATTCAAGTTTCATTCAAGAACACTTTTTTTTTAATATTTCAGGTTGATATTTCTGTCCTTTTTTTATCTGTTTAGTTTTCAAGTTGGAAGCTGCCTTGGTATGTTATATATGCTACTGTAGTGGCATTTCTTAGCTAGGCTCAAGGGAAGTTTTCGAAGTTGCTGCCTCCTGAGAGCGTAACTCAGTAAGACAGCGGCTTCATTGGTGAAGTCTGTGCAAGAGCCTTCTGACTCCGTGCATCTGCCTGCCACCGCCAAGGTTTTGGCAGTATGACTGTTAGCAGGGACAAACTGCTGAGCCATCACCGAAAATATCTGCATGGAAAAACAACGCTACAGGGAAAAACAATGCTACAGGAAAAAACAAAAAAAGTTCTGGGTATTGTTATGCTGGATCAATTCAGCGATACGTTTTGAAGGATGGTGGCACGAACAGTTGTGACCACCTGTGGTGTGAGTCCAGGTGAGCAGTGGGACCCTTTAAACCTCAGCTCAGTGCCACGACCAGCAATTTGTCAAATGCCAGATGCCTACTAGTCAGAAATCTGAGTTAAGTTTAAGCACTAACAGTGGGGATGTATTATGGAAGTACCATAAGCCAACCAAGACACAAGTACAGGCTTCTGTGACTTCCATCAGTTGTCACGTATTCCCAAAGTTAAAGTTTTCATGTTAAAATAAGTAAATGTTAAATTAATCAGACTGATTACTGCATTCATTTTCAGAACGATGGTTAGCTGCTGGTATTTGTGGATCGCTGATTCATCTGGGAGATGCAGTGCAGCAGGGAGTGTGGATGCATCCCTTGGAAAAAGAGGCATTTCAGTTGTGTCCTTTAAAGCCTTTCTTCTCTTCAAATACACTCATAACAAAAACACTTTCTGAAAGGTATTCAGTGCCAGTTGAAAGCAGATGATGTGTTTATGCTGCAGGTTGTTAAATGTATTTACAGCCTTTTTTGGGAGCTCAGTGGGAACTGTGCTGTGGTTATTTATTGGTCTGCTTCAACAGCTGCTGGTTGAAATTAAAGAAAATCTATTGCCATGATTTGCAAAAATATTACAGATTGCTTGTGTTACATTGAGTTATAAGAGGGAATTTGAGCGAAGCCCAACACGTGTTGGTAGCTGTAGTATGTCAGGGAAAAACACGTAGTTTGCAATATGCAGATAATAAATGTGAATGGATCTACAGGTTCTTAAGATATAAAAGTTGTCTTTTTTGAACTTGATTTCTCAATTTCCTTTGTGATTTCTCAGGCCTAGCAAAAGGGACTGAAGACTCTGGTTTCACATTTGTCAATGTTGGTGACTTTCAGCTGGTGCCTTCCAGCGACTCTTTGCTGTCCCAAGCTGTGCAAATACAGGTGTTTTCCACTATTGTGAACTACTTGTGGGAACTTACCTGGCAGAAAAATAATTCTGGGAAAAAAGCAAAGAGCATTAGAGCCAGTACGGATCAGTCCATGTACCCAGTAGTTTAAGCAGGTGCTTCCCCAGATTCCCATTCTTCTGGCAGCTTGCAGTTCTCAGTCAGTTCTTTCAGGTTCATCTCTGAAAGAAAGAGATGAAGTTGGCAACAAAAGATTTGTATGCAAGTCCTTCTCACTGCAGGCAGTATGTAGTATGGGAAGCCCTGTGAAAATAGGAAGACCTGCTCCCGCATGCTTATGTTCCCTCACGGCAGCGGCGATCCTTTGGCACTTTATCCCCATCTTTTCTGTTCACTGGGAGCCTTGCTGCTGGGAGCCTTGCTCTCTGCTTTTTGATTTCTCTCCTCTGAAGTGGCCAGAGAGGCAAAGAGCACCTTCAGGTGACTGACTACTTGCCCAGCATAGACTTGGTGTCTGAACTGGAAAGAATAGTTTGCCAGCAACTCTTTCCTCTGGGTACGTCTGTCTGAAAGGACAGTCCTTGCAGTTATTGATAGGTGCAACTGTTGTCACATCCCGGACATTCCTGCTTGGTCTGGTGATTGTAGCGCCAAGGTTATGGCGCACAGCATTTCTAAAAAACAAAGATTGTTGAATAACTAAAAGTACATAACAATAAGTAGAATTTATACGTCATACAGACAGCTAGACGGATTATAACGTGTGTGAGAATGTGTGTGTAATTATGTTGTTTCAAAAGATGAGCTAGGTCTGTAGGGCAGGGACTTTCCTTGCATCATATTTAATTTTATTTTCCACATAAAAATATATTGTTGGAATTCACTCAGTGTCTTCAGTGGTATTTTAGTTTTCCATTGCATGTAAGGATAGATTAATGGTTGGACAATGGAAGTAATTTTGCTGCTGTTTGGTACTGATCCTCATCAGTGGGATACTGTGTTTGGTTTGAGTTCCCTCACTTTGAGAGAGGCAAAACTCAAGTAGAGGAAGTTCTGAAGGATAAGTGATTTCAAATAGGTGACCATAGAGAAAAGACTGAAAAAATCGGCTTGCTTAGTCTACAAAGAAGGTGACCAGAAGGGACATAATTCTTTGATAGGCAAAATGTCAGTATTTAAGTGACAGTGATCAATGGCTTACCATAATTTCCAGAGAAAGCAAAGGAATCAATCACCTGATGTGCCATAGAGGTGATTTAGGCTAAAACTCTGTAAGACCTTTCCATTGATGAGATGATAAAACATTATCAGTGGCTACCTGAGGGTTACTCAATGCAGTGCGCTCAGCAGAGGTGAGAACAGCTTAGATAATCGTCAGTCATAGGCAACCTGCATGCGCTTGGTCCTACCTTAGAGTAGGAGGTCGAACTAGTTAATCTCTGAATTCTTCAGCCCCGTATTTCTATGTTTTTATGCATGAATAAAAAAACCCTACAACACCCTGTGGCTAAAACAGAGGACTTTGTTAGATCACTGTCTGCTTTCCATGTCTAATTTTATCTCTGTCTGCACTTGGTCTTGCTCTACCTCCGGCCACATGTTCTTGCCCACTTCCTTGTGACAGTTCTCCTACAGCTGTGTGGTGACCTAAACTGCAGTGCTGACCCAACAGGAAAGCAACCCAGTAAGAGAGGGTAGTTTAATATAATTTATACAACTCATGTAGCCATTTAGTAGATACAATGCAAACATTTATAGTGGTGATAGCTTATACTTACATACTCTGTCAGGAATGTTGATTAATGGACAATGCTGGATACAGGATCAAGTCTTCCGAAATTTTCTCCAGGTCTAATGATGACTTGCAGAAGTCACTTAACAATTTTATCTTGTTTCCTCATCTGCAAAATAAAAATACTTGTCTAACTTGCAAGAACTGTTGTACGGCACTTGGAATTAAATTTGAAGAGTGGGTGAGTCTGAAAATATTTTTTTTAAAGGTCAAAACAACATTTTCTGATAATTGTGGTACAAAATTAACTTGAGCTGACACAATTTCTTATCTCTGTATGCCAAAATAATTTGTCCTCTGTGAATGTAGAAGGTAGAGTCAGGGAATCCACTCAAAGAGCAATTGCTCAGACATTTACCACATTGAATGCAGCCTGTATTTTCTCATTCTCACCGTATAAGGACAGGATTAACATTTTCCCAGCTGTTTTTGCCTGCACTCTGGAGCAGTTTATGGTCAAAATGCATCGAACACCATGGAAAGGCTGCAAAGATTTGAACATTTCAAAAATGCAAGCCATAATCAGGGACTGCCATCATGCTGTCTTTCTCCTGCCCAGAGAACTGGCGAGTTCAGAGCTGCATGAGCTGTAAACACGCTGTGTCATCCCTCCTTAGGCTCCAGCAACAACATGAAAGCCCTGATTGGCGGTTTTGGCACATTTTCCTGAAACCTTGTTGGTATGGAACCTACTAAGCCAAAAGAGTAAACAGCTTTTGATCCTGTGTAGCTCCAATGGGAACAAGAGTCTGGAATACAAACATGAGTTCAGGTTGGTTTTAGGAGCAACACTTGGCAGCCCGTGCGGAGAAGTATTGTGCTTCTCTCTGGCGGCAGTGGGCTGCATGCTGGTAGGATGTGTCCTGTAAATGCATCTGATGAAGTGTAGGCTTCCTCCTGGACTGCCGCAGTATTTATATACGGATGATTGAGTTTGGTCATCTAGGGGTTTTGAAACACAAGGAAGTCAGGTTGACCCTCACACATAAACACTTGGCGTCAAATGCAGCAGTAAATACTGAGCTGCTCTCGGTGGCTACTTGTCCTCTAACTATATACTGGTATGATGCTTCATGTATGGTTTGGCCAGCATGGTGCAGACATCCTGGATTATAACTTGAAGCTGATGCTGCTCAAGTCTTCACTGGAATTTTGCTGTTTGATTCTTTCTGAAGTCAATATCCAATTTGTGGTGTGTTGTCATTGCTGGATTATAGTTACCAGCTCTTGTGGTCTTCCTCTACAATCGTGCATTGATTTGTATTTTCTTTAAAACCTGCTTTCCAAGGCTACTGATTATAGAAATACTTAAGAATTTTGGTCTCACTGTAAAAAAGGTTAATTTGCAGCTCTCTCAGTTACAAAGAAAAGCTTAAACACATGATCCCTGAAGGCTCTGAAACTAGATAAAATTAAAGAAAAAAGATATAGGAATCTTTAAGCTCTCCTGATACAAGCGCTGCCATAATTTCTGAATAATTTGAAGTGGCAACTCATGTTATGTTGATTGATTCCATATAATATTCATTTGTTAAATAGCTCTCTGTGTATTTAGCTGTGTTTCTATTCAGTGCCAGCTTCAAGAACTAAAATGAATGACTCCAGGCTCTGGATATTTTTTTTTCCACTGATGACAGTATATTCAAACATAGACAAAAATATTAATAACAAGATCTTTTTTTCTTCCTGATCTTACTGACAATGCCTCTAAGCATATAGTAACTTTTTTGCTGTCCTTAGATTTTTTGATAATATCTTTAAATGTAATTAGTGGGCTGCTTCCCCCTACCCGGCATTCTCTCCTGAAAGATGCTAACCAAAATGAATTGTTAATGTAATCTCCCTAGCTTCACACCTGTGCTCTGTACCAAGAAAGTCTGATGTCATAACTGTTCTTGAAATATAGTTGAACCCTGTCTAGATTTTCTGGTTAGTATTTTGCATTTATGGTGAGCAGTGGGAAATCCAGCTGCTGTGAGAACTCTACAAGTCCGTGGTGAGAGAGGGTCGGCCCCCAGATAGATGCAATGTGCAATTTTAAGGATTTTCTATGGAATTTTGTTAATAAATTGTTAATAACATTTTTGCTAACTTTGAACTAATGAGAACTAAACGTAGCTTCAACACTCATTGGCAAACCTAACTAAACTCAGTTAAAACCTTCTTTGTTCAGTATCTTGACAGCCGCTCTTCTTGTCACAAGTTCTAATTTAACAGTTTTTGGAAATTTTCTCTTTGGGAGAGAAATCAGAAAGTTTTATTCCATGTAACAAACTTGCAAACATCAAGATGCAATATGAATTCTAAATTAGTTTAATTTAGCAGCATCTTTTTGTTAGTCATTTTGTGACTCCATTAATATGCCATTGTTAATTTGATGATTTTTATGCAAGCAAACTTTCTGTTTAAAAAAATAAAAAATACGAACTGTAGCTTACCAGGCAAGTGCAGATGTGGTAATGCAGCGATACGGCTATCCTGCTTTTACTGCAAGGTCTCTAGACAATACTTCAACTACAAGGTGTAGACATGCTGTTAGGAGATCATGTTTCCATAAACCAACAGAAGCTTAAGTTAGTACATTAGGTTTGCTAAAACACGTTTGCTTCCACATTTTAATCTTGTTTTCATTGGATACAATCAAATACTTTATCATTCAAATAACAAAGTGTGTCAGCAAGTAATTGTATTTGCAAATTTCAGGCCATAATTATGTGAGCATATGCAAAATTACGGGCAAGGAAAGGGTAACCCAGTTAAGATGAGACTGAAAATTTGGCTTATTATATATACAGGCTTTTCGAAACAGAGAGGGAGAGGCAACAGTTTCCCTGGAAAGGAAGAAGTCAGATTGGTGTTGGCATTGCTCTTTAATGTGCTTTGTCACTACAAAGGACTACTTTTTTATTATTATTATTATTGTTTTAATCCTTTTCCAATTAACGTTTTGTTTTCAGGACAGTGACAGAAATTATTTGAGAACAAACTGAGAAATAAGAACTGTAATGATGTTAAGGCTTTTTTTCTGCTTAGAAATTAATGTTTAACAGCTGAAGTGAAGAGGCTGGAAAATAAGTAAAACAAAACCTCAAAAGCAAGAAAATAACTTTGCCTTTCATTAGTATTCAAGCGAATTTATGGCATAAGACCTTTGTCATATAGCTGTTTGTGGGAATAGTGAGTTGCAGCAGACCCTTTGCACGCTCCCCCAGCAGAGTAGGAAGGTAGATTTTGGGGGATGTCCCGAAAGTGCAAATGGGAATAAACCCATCTTTTCTCCTCACATTTCAGAATGTACATTTCTGATCTGAAAAAAAAATGGTGGTTTATTTTTAAGGTGAAAGGGACCAATTTTCTAAACACAAACGCCCCTTTCTTCCCTCAGTCTTTCCTATGCTGACTGCAAGACCCTGGCCAAAGCTGAGCTTCTGTTGAAGGTAAAGGGAAGGGGATGCCATTCCTCCGTGGGTCTGGTCGGTGCTGCCTCGGAGTGGGTCGGAGGGACGGGAAGGTGCTTCACCCTCAGGCCTCCACACCCCGACTCCGCACTGCTCCCAGCCAGGAGCTAGCAGCTGAGCTGGAATCTCTAATTCCCATTCCATGCTCGGCAGCACTGGTTATGCACTGGGTGGTCAGTTTGGGTCTATTTTTAGGGTATGAATAAGGATTACGTGTTTCAGCTGTCTACACCTTTTGTGTAATGCCAGGCTTCTTACCCCATTTACAGTCGGAGCTGACTGGGAACCATGAGTGGAAAAGGTTTCTGAAATGTGTGGTTTCTTAACATCAGAATAGTAAGGTTTGGTTCAGGTTGCAAGGCAATCCGACACAGAAGGCTCACTTATTGCAGAATAAGTCTCTGGAGTTTACTTTTATTTGCATGCCACATTCCTTAGAGCAAATAAAAAGTGCCAGTTTTGAAATGGTTTAGATGGATTTTTCCCAAACCTCAACAAAATCTGTGATCTCATTGTTCATAACTCACTGCATTAAATTCCATACTTGGACTATGCATGATGGTGATTGCTACGGCACTTTTCACAGCTCCGTTAAGTCTGCGTACTTAGTTCATTCTGTCAAAGATATTTTTTCTCATCCCAGCTTGTTAGTGCAGTAAACAGTTTTCATGGTTATGGCAAACTGTTTTGTAAAGGGTTATCTGTTGCGACAGCCTTGATCTTTACCTGTTTCTCTGGCAAAACATCAAAAAAATAGTCTTTGTATTTGAATACATATTTTACGCATTGCACTGCACAAAAGCACTGTGTTTATTTTAATTCTGGTATAGTACATTTTGACTTCCATCTGATTCCCTGATGATATTTAGCCCAATACTCCTGTGCAGGAGCTGTTGGCTTGTGCTTTTCACCTCCAGGAGCTGCTCCTCTGTTACTCCTCCCTTATGAATTCATCTTGAGGTAGGACGCTGTTACAGAAGGCACAGTGCAAACGTATTAGAGAGAGGTACTGTTTGGCCCAAAAAGGCTGCAATCTAAAAATGAGCTTGATGATGTCTAGACAAGACTGTAAGTATTTAGTACCTTTATAGGGCTTTGCATCTTCAAAGCACTCTGCAAACATTAACTGATTAACATAACCGCGCCATCTGTTTTGATGTTTACATTTTGTGCAGGCAAAATTCCTGCTTTGCTTTATTACCTCTTGCAGGTATGTGGCTGTCATTATTATGGCCCTTTAGAGGATGGTAAAGTCAGGTCCATGCACGTCTACAGTAGCATTTTGCCTTAAAACTCAAGCCAGTGCCATTGGGGCCCCCCTCTCCGACCTGGCTACAGCAGTTGGGATTATTTCCCTCTGAAATTTCAGCCTCTAGTCTGTAGAAATTGTTGTTCCCATGGCTGCCGGAGGCTGCTGCCTCTCTCATCGCTTTGCTGCTCAACTTAACTATTTTCTGCCCAGCTGCGGACAGGCAGGGATACATCCAGCAGCGCGGGAGCTTCTGTGCAGGATGCTCCCAGGTAGGGGAGCTGAAATATCGGCTCGGGCAGACAAAGTGGTAGAAACCATAAAAATAGTGAAAAGAAAAAAACCAAACCATAAAGACAGTGAAAAGAAGGGGGAGATATGCCTTTACTCAGCTTTTGGCAAAAGTTGCTTTTCTCTCCGACTTCATGCATGGCTACCAGAAATGTCATTTTCCTTCTTACTTTTCCAACTTGATAATGGAGATTTTGTGCAATTGAGGGGTTGTAACTGATTGTTAATTTTCCATTTCAGTTTAAATTTCTTCCTAAAGATTAAGGCAAAGTCTGTTTTAAGACTGATTTAAACCAAAATACTAGTAGCACTGACGACCATCAGAGCTGAAAAATCTTAAACCAAAACATGATTTTCATTTATGTCTTATTTTTCTTTTATTTTCAACTCCTTCCTATTTCAGTGTTTCACTACCTGAGTGGTGTTTCAGGTAGATAGCACAACCTAAAACTACCTTTATTTTCGGGTTATTGCAACTTTGTTTTGCAGAAGAGCTGTAAAGAAACTGTGCTCTGCGGTCAGCAGGGAGAGATGGGCAATGCTTTGATTCAGGGAAAATTGCAAAGACGCTGTGTGAGAGAAGTGGATCATGAGAGATGTGTAGCGAGGCAGCGTGCTGGCAGACTTTGCGTCAGTAAAGGAGTCATTGTTTAAAATCTCAGATTAAGCGCAGATTAAATTGTGCCATGCCATCTTGTGGGAATCGGCTGTGACCGAGAGGAGACGTGGCGGCTGCTAAGCGGCAGGGAAAGGCCTGCTGTAGTTGCACCTCATTTCTGATTTGCTCTGCGCAGAGAGACAGACATCACGCACTGTCCTGGAAGAAGCTCTTTCACAAATTCAATGTCTGGCATAGTTCACACCATGGTTTTAAGTGTGACCTCAAGGCATTTGCAAGGAATGTCTTTATAAAGACCATAATGAATGTGCAAGAGACTCACTCAGACAAATTTGCAATTAATAAACCAACAAACCTGGAGCATTAGGATATAAATACAGCGAAAAGACAGACTCGGACAGACCTAGATGATGGGTGTGGCTTTCCTTCACACTGAATATTTTTGCAACATTTTTTTGTTTGTTTGCATACTCGCTTCTGGTAGAGACATTTTGCTATGCTTGCAGGCTAGGATACGGTAGTGGAAACAAAGCTCTGACAAAATGGAAGCCTCCTTTCTTGGACTGTGGTGTCAGAAAAGCTGATGTCAAATGCCACCAGGCTCCGACCAGAAGCCTTTACAGAAAGGTTGAACGTTTCGTAAAAGACAGGCTGTGGAATTAGTTTAGAAAAGGACTATGTCCTGTAGCATCCCTGGCGTGAGGTGACAGCCGCAGTTATTCCCCTCAAACAGAGCCTCACACTCGCCAGAGCAAGGCTGGAAGGAGCCAGACACGGTCCTGAGCAACTGGCGCTGGGTGACCCTCCCTGAGCCGGGAAGTTGGACGAGATGACCTGCAGAGGTTCCCTTCCCACCTCAACCCTTCTGTGAGCCTGTCATTCAGAGCCTTCCTCCTATTCCTCCTGTTCCCTCCTAAACTTTCCTCCTGCTGGGTTGGTCTCTTTCATGTATGTGCTGTAGTCCCTTCAGTAGGTTACTCTGGGAAGGAAAAATATGAAGACAGAGAATTGCAGACGTTGTTACAAAGTTATGTGCAGCCAATTTTACGAGATGGAAGAGTGCCTCCTATAAGATGCTGAGCATCGTTCACTCAGATGGAAGGAACTGCGTTGAGAGCATGCAGCACTTGTAGGCTCTGTAGACTCGGGCTTTATATAGAGAATCCCACAGCAATCAGAGTGAATTTTGCATCTAACTCGATAGAGATGAACTGTAAGCCTGTCTTCCCTGTGATTGCCCTTATTAGTCTAAACATTTTTTTCCCTCCAGAAAAGAACATATTCAACAGCATTTCTGTGAAGGAAAATGTTTCATATAATCAATGTAAATACTTCAATCATCTTAGATGTGGTTCTTCTAGCTTTTTACCTCCTTATTGATCCGTATCTCATCTGCCTTTTTAAGCCTAGTCTCCTCTCCACCCCTAATTTTTGGGGGATGAAACTGCAGTAATCAGTGTCTTCAGTTAGGCTGTAATTAGGTCCCGTATGGGGAGGTAGGGGGGAAAATTCAGATTTTTAGGCAATTTACAAGTAGTTTTGTTTATAGAATAAAACAACGGTGATATGCAATTGATGGCCTAACATCTCACATGAAGAAAAAGGGAGAAGGTCTCTCTTACTGCAGCAACATGATGAAGTTTCTGAAAGTCTGTATAAGATGAAAAATATTTGCATGTAGGCACAGAGGGAAGCACTGTGCAAGCATCTAATTGCAACACTCCCTGCTGACTGTTTTTAATGTGTGTTGGTTTTATTAAGCATTCTTAATAAGAAGCTAGACTTTTGCTTAGGCAAAAAATATAATAGAAACAGCAGTTTCAATTCTCAGATTATTGAATTGCATGCCGTTGAGGAAACCTGTCTGGATGCGGTAAACTAAGTGAATTTGTTCCATCTGTGAAAAACGATAATAAATTAGTTTTGCCATCCTGCATTGGCTGACTCGCCTTTTGTGTGTGCGTGTGTGCACACATGTATGTATGGCTCTGTTACATCTCGAAGTTTTGGGTTCATGTGTTATATTATGCATTGCGTATGAGGGATAACACTTGTGTGACAAATTGCGGATCCATATGGCATTGTGTTTTAACATCCTGTACTTTTAGGTATTTTCAGGGAACTGTGTCTGAGGAGGTGAAGAGTGGATCTGCCGGTGACTTCTTACTACGAGTGACTTTTCTTGAAAATGCTACCATCAGACACAAAATGGTCATGGTTCAGTCCTAGATCAGAATGCAATATAAAAATGACATAACTTTGTATACTGATATATGGTAGCTATACGTCATTTATCCCACTAAAAAGATTCATAGCTTTGCAGAGAAAGAGACACGCTTTCTTCTAGCATGGGAAGAATCCAGATTTACAAGTCTTTAATGATGTGACATTTCTGGTTGGAGAGAAGTTACTGCAGATTGTTATTAGCCATTTTAGTAACTCCTCCCGACCTCTTCACAGTTACAGCCTGACTCTGGCCAGGTCTCTGGTAACCTAAAGCTGTGGCTTTACTAAGGATTGTAACTGGTAATGCAATAATTTTACACTCTTCAGTGCTTAGCTCAAATAGTTTTTAGGGGCATGCATGCAGCAAGATGTACTACTATACCGATTTATCAGCTCTCACTTTAAATGACCTTTAAAACACATTCTTGGCTTTGTCTTCATAATTAATGTTTCTATCCCCACTAGTGGCTCGGAAACCTTTATACTGGGCTACATGATGACTTATTTGTTCTACACAAATCTCATAGTTCAGTTCTCACAACAGGCTAAATATTTCGCTTAAGGTAATTACCTGACTTCAAAGGAACTTTCATAGAAAAGTAATAATATCAAAAAGAGCCTATATGCTATAAATAGCGTATAAAATTCCACATTAAAGATGTGTGTATATTACAGGAATCTTCAGAGCGGTGTGAAATATAATTAGGGCCTTCTTCTGAGGCATAAAATTTTCAGTAATATGTGCTAATCTTATTTGCTTGGAATGAGGTGGGAATATACCTATCAAGACATCTTTTGAAATATTTGAATTCTTTACATCTGAGTTTCCAGTCATACTTGTCTGACTTGATATTTTCTTCCTTGTCATTTTTCCATCCTGCAAGGTTTATTTGTGAATAAGCTTTCTCCTCGAGACAGGCAACATCAGAAGCGTGAACTTTCAGTAGGACAATTAGGATTTTAGTGAGATGTAAAATGCTTTTTAAGAAAAGAGGAAGAAGACATAAAATAAATAAGTTCAGGTATGATTAAGCTATGTGCTCTTCACAGGATCTGTTGATTGCCTGAGAGGTCATGTTGTAGTTGAAAGCAGGTCAGGTCCTTCGAAGTAGTGCCATTACTGTTAAGGCTCATTGTCTGCAGCGTCTCATTCTTCCTACAAATATAAGTCTGTTGGAAAAGAATATTTTTAATTAACATACAGCTTTTCTGAGGAAAACGTGTTCTATTTATGTCCTCATTTCCCTCTTCTTTCCCCACCCCACAACTAAAGTATTTGTCCAGAGTACATCTGCAGAAATAATGCTTTAATGGAAAGTATTGATTTGGTGCATAAGGGTTAATCGGTTTACCTCATGAGTACTGCAGGAATGATCTGCTCCCAGTGCTGGCTGTGCAAGCAGCTTGAGAATAAAGCAAAGTATTGCTTTTGTCCCAAACGGGAACATTTCTTGTCTTTCATCTCTGGAATTTAAAGCAGCGCTTTTTGCGTGGAAAGTATCGTTACCATTAACATTGTACAGATGGACAAACCAAGACAGAGAGGGCCAGTGACTCATCCAGCAAATTGCTGAAGTGGGGAGGAAGGGACCGAGCTGTCCTGTCCCTTCGGTTTCCTGCTGGACCGATTGCTGCTGTGTCTGATTCAGCTGACTGAACGGAAGGAAGACGGTTGGAGCAGCGCTGCTTTGGGTATGGTTACGTATCAAGATTTCCAAAATGCAGTCACTCAGCAGAATACTGGTTTTGTAAACTCGCTGTTGTTTCAGTGGGAGAGAGAGAAAGAGTTTGGGAGGAGACTCTATCTACATGACAATTAAACCAGAAGTTTACACCTGTCTTGTGATTTATTACAGGACTTGTAACCTAGAGCAAAAAACAAAAACAAGTTACCTGAATTAATGTTTTACATTAGTACCCAGATCATTCTCATCTTTATATTGCTGTGCAGGCTTTTGCTGTTCAGGTAGGGTGTAAAAGGTTCTGAAATGTTCCTCAAGCTGTGCTTGCCACAGCCAGTTGGCATTGGTAGTCATCTTGCTGCTAAAATAAAATCAAATAAAGTCAAAATATACTATTTTCCTAAGAATATGTTCTGTGTAAGTAGTAGTTCCAGTAGTGGTACACGTAGGTGAGGGGGGGAGTAGCCTCACTCCAGTGGCATCTGTTATGACATGGCAAAGCTCTATGAAATATTTTTTTGTTGCAAAAAGGATTTGCAATCTAATGGTCTGCCATGTTGACCATAAAAATTTCTGGAAATCTGGAAGCTTCCAGGAGGAGACAAGACTGATTTCCTCCTAGCATGCTTGCAGACAGGGCGGTGACCTCTGGGGACCTGCGTTTGCAGGGCTCCCCGAGACCTTACCTGGGCACCTCGCCTGGGGGGCTGCATTGGAGCAGGAGGGCTCACCAGCGTGGGGGGCTGTGGCACTTCTGGGGCACCCCAGAAGCCTTGAAGGGTAGCCAAGGGAGGTGATCATGGAAACCTGGCTTCTCCACGGTCTGTCTTCCCTGAAGTCAAGAAAGCCAATTTATTTTGAAAACTCAAACCGAGACCCCTGTCATGAACACTTGTGTTTCCAGAAACCTACTACTAGTACCACCAAAGATACAGGTTTTAAAATTTGGGATGACTCAAAAACCAGAGGTGTGTGTTTGTTTGGGGGGGATTTTTTTAAAAGTTTTTTTTTTTAATAGAAACTTGGATTCTAGAACTGAATGGAACTGGACTGAATTTTTGGATAAGGAAAGTGTATCCACGCTTATTATGCAGTGTGATGAGATACTACTTTCAAGTTGCCCCTTATTCCAATTAACTAGACATATGAATTTAATACAGGACTATTATTTTAACTTCAAAACAATATCCTTAAATCTGGTGCCAGCAAACCTAAGATACAGAGGGACCTCTGCAAATAAATTGGTTTTATTATTTAACTGAAGGAAAGTAGGATGATTGGGACTGTTCACGACACGTGTGTTTTCAAGTTCCTCCTAAATTTTTTCCTTCTGACTTAACGGAACAAAATCAGGAAAAAAAAGTAATAGGTTGATATCACAGAGACATAATAAATTAGGTCCCATAGCTGTTTTAATTTAGACGAGTTCTTCTATCTCTGCATCACCGTTGCATTGTTTACTCGGGGAAGAAGACACAGTAATAAACAAACACAAAGACTTAGGGCTAGTGACCGCCTGCGTATCACTTAGCAACATCAATATTTTTGTGCACAAATAAAGGTCTCCTGCACAGTGCTGGCTGCAAGTATGTGTGCGTGCGTGCGCGTGCGCGCGCGCGTGTGTGTGCCTCTGTAGCACTGACCTTGTACGCAGAGAGATCAGTTTGTTGGTGATTGGTCACTCCTTAATTTGGATGTCTAGACATTTCAGTCCGCGCAAGCAAAAGGCAGACATCTAAAGACGTGAGAAGAGATTCTAAGGGACACCAGGACCTTAAAATAATTCCCCGGCAAACTGCAAATGTATTTTGTTCGTTTTAAAAATATAGGGTGTAAGTGATTGAATGGAACACATGACTGAAGGCTTTATTTTTTATTATCACTATTAATTAATATGCTTCTTGGATGTTTTCATGGCTGTGATATAAATAGGTAAAGCTTTCTTACGGGTTATCAGCAAGTGTGAGTGTGTTAATATAACGATTGGTCTGCTGGCTTTGTGGGAATGTCTTTTCTTCATTTGCTGAGAACCAGAATCTTTTGAAAATAAATGAACTATGTTTAAATGACCTACCAAATCTTAATTTATAACGTTAAAACTATAGTCAGGAATGTCATCTCACAGAACGTCCAGAGGAATAGGAAATTATTGTCCACCATCTGTGTTTTATTCAAAACCTCTCCATGTGCAAGTGAACATGTTTATACCCACATGTAAGAAAGGCTCTGTTCTGCCAAATGCTGAGAGCCCTCAATTCCCACTGATGCCGTCGGGCATTTCAGTGTTTCCAGGGCATTAGCCCTATGTTTGCAAACCAGTGGCACGCACACACATTTAGAATGGCCCAAATTTTCAGCTGCCCTTTAAATATATGTGCAAATGGGGCAAATGATCACCCAGTTATCATTTGCATGGATGGTTTTGTTTGGGATACTGGATATTTGTACAATGATTTTGAATTTACTTTTTGGAAAAAAACGTTTCAATTGAGGAAGCTGTATCTATTACCTTAGGAATATTTTTCTGTAATAATAAGATCTGGAATGCAACAGAGCTTGAAGGAGCTATTAATATCCTTTGGAGATCTATTTTAGTTTTCTTTGTTTTTAATCCTTTCAGTCATAAATCCCAGAAAACAGCAACTGGTGCTTGAAGAGCAACCAGCATTCAGAAGCAAGGACTCCGCAGCATTGCAGCAACAATTTCTTGTGCAAACAGCATGGAAATAGTTTGTTTTCAGTACGGGTGTACTCTGTCCAGTATCAGAGTTATTCCCATGTGGGAATAGCTTTAGCACCATCACAGAAACTTCTGTAGCAGTATAGATGTGTCTGTATTACAGGCCGTGCTGGTCTGAACTATTTAGGTAAGAATCACACCTATAACTTAATCAAGTGTGCTTGCACAGAAACAACAGACCAAATTTTAGAGCTAGTTTGTACTGGGAGGATTCCCAGTATAGCGTTAGCAGAGTGTTTATCTAGCTATAGCTGTACTGATGTGACACCCCAAATCTGTGAGAGCAATTCATTTCAGCATAAAAGTCAATTTATTTTCAGATAAGTATTTGCTTTAATTCTGGGAGGAAAGTGCACATCTAGAATAGCTTCAGGTTGTCTCTCTCACGAGATTGCCCTGTTCCTTTCTATTTTTCCCTTTCTTACCTTTCCTAATGTTTGGCTCAAATACTTATAGTAAACTGCATTATATCCTGAATTCTGTATGAGATGAAGAGTTGCCTTCCCTAGAGAAACATCCCTAGATTTGGGTGGATGTGGTGGCAGAGAAAGAATCCACAGAGATATGATGGCAAAGCACTAACACTGACAGGTCTCTTGATGTTTTAAGTACTGTCCCCTCTGGTAAATCTGCCTCTTTTTTAGAGGCAAGCCATACTTACTATATATTCCTTCTCCTCTCTCTTCAGCAAAGTTGTCTCTATGCAAATATTAAAATACATTCAGATCCTAAACGTAGTCTAATTTGCACTGCTGATGGAGCTTCTCCTGAAGCACCAGGAGGGCATTTAAAAACAGGGAAGAAAGTGGGGGGTTTTTTTAAGAAAACACTCTTAAAACACTCTTTTAGAGAAAACTGTAATTTAAAAATTAACTAGGTACAATGAACAGCAGAGGGGTTCTCCATCACTGGCTTGCTCTTTTTTACGTGGTAGCATGTTAAAAGGTTTTATCTGCAGTATTGCCTGCTAGTTCTTGCAATTTTATTGCATATTACACAGTTTTCTGCAAGTTTCCACTCTGAGGTTCTAGTGATTATCTGAGAATCTCAGCTTTAATCGTAACACATAGCAACAAGGAAATTAATGAAAAACAACCCTCAGTGAGACGATATGGAAAGAGAAGGTGATACATGTTTTAAACACAACTGATTTGTCTCGCATTTGTTCTTTAACCAATTTCATGCCCACTCTCACAACCCCCATGCTCTTAAGCTCCAAGAGATGTGTGCCCAAGAAGTGATCTGGCCCGGATCAGTTGTGCGTACCTGGAGGACAAGGGACATCACCCACCACATTCTCACCACGTTGCCTGACTTCTGCATCTGCGATGCCCTATTTTTGGGGTAGATCTTCTCTATCCTTTGGCAGTCAAGCACATTATTACGGTGTGTCCTTTCACTTCCGAATCTTGCTTACCTCAGCTTAGGTGAATCTCAGTTTGCTGCCTGGTTCCTCGGTTTGCCTGTTGTGGGTGTCTTTATGGCTACAGTCAGCTTCCCTGTTGGGAGAACAGGAAGAGGAACGGCATGTATAGCATGGTGCAACCGCGCTGCTATCCTTCTTCTCTAAGGGCACAGGTCTGCTGCTAATCCGCGCTGCAGGCTTCCGAGGGCACAAGCTTCCTGGTCCTGATGCAAACACCACATTCCTTGGTGCTTACCTTTCTGTTGCGTCCATGGTTATCAAAATGTTTTGGGTTTGTTTTTTTTTTTGTAACTTTCCTCTATTGCCTTTCCTGGTGCTTTCACTGGCAGACATTTCTGTTCATACATTCTTCAGACCGATCTTAGTATTTCTGCTGCAAATGCTCCAAAATAGCAAAACCAAGATTCTAGTGAGAAGTATTTTAAACTGTGACTTAAAGAACTACAAATAAGGTATCGGTTGAAAAATAAATTGTATCTAATGTTTTTGTAATGTCGTGATTTTATATCTGACTGTCATTTGGGTTTGGCACATCCATAATTTGGGTTGCCAGTATTACAGCTAAAACGGGCCAACTAGGATATTTTAAAACAGTACATTTTATTGTAGTCTAGACATACTTTCACACACAGTCCAGCCATGGCTAAAGGTCTCTGTAGGTCCAACACAATTCAGATGCTGCTACTTTTGGGACAATCTTAGAGCTCACTGGCCCTGAAAACAATATATGAAGATTATTCATTTATTTGCCATATTGGCAAAACTATTTGAGCGGTTGCTGCCTTGTGCAGTTGCTTTGCTCCCATTCTTGTGCTGCATTCTGTGCTTTGCTGGCACTCAAGAATTGCTTATCATTTTTCTGATCCAGTTTGCTGTGTGGCTGCTCAACGGTTTCTACCACTGCAGCAGAATGGCTACGGCAAGTTGAGGAACACCTAGAAGCTGTTCATCAGGCTGTCCTGGGATTTTCTTGCATGTGTCCCTGGGTGCATTCCATCAAGAAGGAAGTACTGAGTACTTCCATTAAGGTCACTTTTTTTTGAATCTTTAGAGGCATATTGCTAGGAATTATCCTATCCTCTGAGATGCTAGTGCTGAAAATATGAACTGATGGAAATTTGAAAAAAATTGGTTTTTTTTGAATGCTCTCCATGTTTCTATGTATGATTTGACTAGATGTATTATATAGCTTGGTTAACCTGGGCATGCAACTGAGCCGCTTTATTACTGGTCAGCTTTAATATTTGTACATTCCCATTTGTTAAAATTAAATTTTATGCTAGCAGACACTTAACTTTTGCATGTATTTAGTAAATATATAATGTAGTCCCATATCAGGACTTTTGACAAAGTATTATCTAAATGAGCGCCACAGAATTGTTTTAATTCCAATTCCTCCCTGGTGGGTTTTTTTTTCTGGCTTTTTTTTTTTTCTTCTTGTCTGTAGTGTTCCCAGCAGTGCAGTAGCCAGGATTTTATTTCTGTCAGAAATGATACTGCTTCAGTCTCGTCTCTGTAAGACTCCACAGGGAGGTTAGAGGGTGGTTATCCTCCGGCTGGTCTGGACCTGGTCCAGCATTCGATGAGAATGCAAATCCCCTTGAAAGCAGATACCTTCTCTGCAGTGATACTGCCTTTATGTTGTGTGTGCTTCAGGAAGCATGATAAGTTTATATTTGCATCAAAATAGTTTTTTTTTAATGTACCCAATCCGTTGCTCTTCTGAAAGCTTTGTAAGTGTTTCTAATACTTTTTCCTTTTTAACAAGAGAAAAAAAAGTAAACATAACATGACTCAGGGCCTCGCCACAGTGGTGTAGGAGATTACTGTTACTGCTTTGTTGTAACAGAGGTTTGATTGTCAAGGCTTTTGCTGTAGTTCAGCACATTAATTTTTGCGATTGGGGGTTTCCACATCTTTCTTGTTTTCTAAGGCACAGTGTGGCAGCACGAGCTTAAGCAAGCAGGGCTTTCTCGTGCATCCTGGCCATCGAGGTACAGAGGCTTTGGCCAGAAGGCCCGATGTGAGTGGGCAAAGCAGCTTTTGGAGCGGATGCAGCGCTGAATTTCTGGAGCAAGGCTGGAAAAGATTCCAAAGCCGGTTTTGTGGCCCAAGCTGCCTGCCCCCTCCTCTCGCAGGATGGCTGGCGAGCCATGCCTGCCACACAGGGCCAGCTGCTGCCGGAGGGAGCACGGCCCATGGGGCAAAACACACCGACTCAGGGGGTGGCAGGAGCTGCTCTGCGGCCGGGAAGCCGGATCCCCCACTCTGCCTCTTTTTTCCTGCCCAAAAGCTGCACCCGCTGCCTGCAGAGCTGGCTTGGGACTGGTGGACCGGCTGCGCTTCTGGTAGCGGGGCCGGGCTCCCTACATTGACGTGTTCCTGCGCACACTGAAAAGCCGTTTTACCCTTCCGTAGCGAGGCAAATTGACCTTAAAGCGGCTGTAAATCAGTTACTTTCCCCCGATTCAAGTTTTATCTTGCTCAGGCCGTTCAAAAATAACCGTTCACTGTAGGGCTGCCAACGGATTGATGGCCGCGCGTTTGCAGGGCCCGGCTATTTCCGTGCGCGGCGGCCAGCGCGGCTCGCTGACATCATGAGGCAGCTATAAAAACCCGGGGCATCACACCTCCCCGCGCACCAGCCCCTCTGTTGATCGCACTGTTGTCACTCCCTTAACAACCGTCGCCACGTCGCGCCTTCGCGTCCTGCCGGGCCCCCCTTCTCCCCCCTCCCCTCCCCGGCTCCCCGAGGCCGGCTGTCATGTTTCCAGAAAAAGCTGGCCCCGGCGGGGGCCGGGCCGGGGCTGCGGGGCGCTCCCGCCCTGGCGGCCCGTGGCCGGCAGGTGTCCCCGGCGCCGGGGAGCGGTCTCCCCGTTCGCCACAGGCGGGTTTACCGCCCGGCCCGCCGCCCTTGGGTTTCCCCGCCCGGGCGCGGCCGCCGGGCTACCCCTGCCCCCTGAGGGGAGAATGCTCGGCCCGCGCCTCCCTCCCTCCTTTCGGCGGCTGCTCTCGCAAGGGCCACCTGATAAAGCCGGGAAGAAATAAAGTTGTTTTCTGGGTTCCAGGAAAGAGGTGGAGGCTGAACCATCACCTTGGTGATAAATAAGCATACATCAAATTCCCTTCATGGTTTAATGAAGAAATGAATTAGTAATTTGTTTAAAACTTAGGTATGTCACAATTAAAAGTGTTGATCAGTCCCTTCCTCTACCCCTCCCCCCCATATCAAAGCTTTCCAAACAGCTCTTCAAAGCTGCGGAAACCTGCATGCTTCCCCCCACCCCGCCCCTCATAACTCGAGGGGAGAAAGTAGAGAAAGTCCCCAGCAGTTGAGCCTGCGCTGTGGACCCAGTTTCACCAACCATTTTCCATGAGCAGGAGACTGACATCCTGTCACCCAAACAGGAGAGGCTAAAGAGGAGTGGACAGACATCACCTATGCAAAATGCTGGTGGTATCTATCCTAGCTTGCCAGATTTTCTTCTTCGTCCCTTGTCTGTCAGCGTTGCGTTTCACTATTTCGGTCCCCGCTCGGCGAGGCATGTTCCTGCTCATCAGGTTGCCTATGGCATCTTCTCATCCCTTCCAGGAGCTGAGCCTCCTCACACAGGTGTTCTCCAGGACCTGCCTTCCTCCACTTCTTTGGTGGTGGTGCCCCGGGTTAACAGTCACCTCTGCAGCTCCTACCAATGTACGCCGGGACTGAGCTGCTGCGACGAATGCTACATTCCTTGTCTTTTATCGCAGTAGCTATTTTCTTCTTGATAAACGCTTCCTAGCTGCAGAACAGATTCTTCACCTCATCGAGACATATCTCTGTTAGGAAAATAGGCTGCGTTTTAAAATGTGACTGCTAATACATTAAAATTAGCCAGATTTTTAGGATTTTTTTCTTTTAATGTTTTGTGTAGACAGAGCACCTTGCATTTTAACACTGCGAGGTGTTCCTTCCCTGATCCGTTGTTTGGTTTTGGAAGACTTTGACTTTTGTCACTGTGCAGAAGATGTCATCTCTGTGAGTGTCAGCTCAGCTCTAAAGTCATCTATGGCCTAGTTTTCGCAGATGATGAGGATCCACTGTTTCCTGAGTAGTCAACAGGAAACAGAGTGATGAGCATCTTTGAAAAGCAGCCTTGTAGCATAGAAAAATTGTTTGTTTTTTTTTAAAGCAGTGTACATGTGTGAACGCTAGACTGCTAGGGTACATGGCTCTGAGCATGCCTCAAGCTAGCCGAGAGGCTCAAAAGGTTCGAGACACTGTGAAGGGGCACTTGTTTGAGTTCAAGGAGAGATTTAGGTTTTGTTTTTTAACTTTTAGTTGTTACTAAAAACTAGAACAATATTTTAAGCCTCTTTTTTTCTAACAGGAGGGGTAGGGTTTCAACAACTCTTCTTATTGTGTGTATTGATGTAACCTCTAGGGAGATTACCAACGTTAGATTTTTGAACAAGATAGATCTGTAGATATATTATTACATATTCAGGAAATGCAAAGTGTTGAGCTCTTTTAAGGTTCAGCATTTCTGGATGCTGAAAACTTCTGATAATGTGGCCCACTGTATAAAACTATTGTGCATCATTAAAAAAAAAAAAAAAAAGATGGCACTCCAGATAGCTGAGAAGATACTATGGCGTTCTGCATGGCTTGGGAGAAAGGACAGACAATGAGTGAGCGTTGTATATTGAAGGCAAGGAACGCATGGTGCTTGTGGCTTCTCCAGATGTCAGGCTTTTACAACCATGTAGACACAGCCTCGGGTTTTCTTCTTGGCTTTGCCACTTGCCTTCAGCTGGTGCTCAGGATATTGGGCTTATCTCACTGTGCCTGTTTCTCTGCTTACCCTTTGCCTTTTACACCCACTGAAACTTTAATTAGTTATGGTTGCATGATGTGCGTGGGGACCCGTAGGTGCCGTGCTGCTGTGTGCAGCAGCAGTGGTGTGGGGGTTTCCTTGCTTTGATGCCACTGAATTGGAAAAACTTTTTCAGCTCTGCATAAGGCTGTGTGTGTTCTATATATGTAAAGAGTTATTGTAATAATCGCCTTATCTCACAGCTGAAGATCTACAGCAGAAGACTGTTAGAGGGCTGGATTATTTGGGATACTGGCACCAGACATTTTCTGTCGGTTTGCAGTTCTTCAGTCTCAAAACTTAGCCAGTTTCCGTTCTGCTTGATCAGATTTACGTCCAAGACATTTTCACTGTTAGTCAGAAGTCATTTTCAGGGGAGAAATCATTCTATCCTTTCCTTTTCCCTTCTCATTTCTGAGGATTCTGATTTGTTAACGATCCAAGATGATGGAGGATGCCTCTAATATTGAGATGATGGTGCACTTACCAGAACCTGAACACATTCATGCTGAGGGACCATATAACATGGAGAACCTAAGACTGTAAAGCCAGCTCGTATGAAGAATTATTTCTAGGACATAATAAGTTATTGTACAGATTTTTTTCTACAATTGTCTATAAAGTGCTTTTACAGAGAAATAACTATCATGGTCTCTCTCATGGCCAGTGGAAAATGGAGGTATGAGGGTTGGACTGATTTGCAACTAGAAGTACAGAGAAGAATGGAAGAGACTGGATTGCTTTCAAGCCTCTCTAGATTTTCCATCCATTGCCATACTGGTTGGATCATGTTGCTTCCCACTTAATGATTTGTCCCTGGTAAGCTTTGAGTTCGAGCTGGTGATGGTTTGTCATGCCCTAGTGTCACTAGTGTGTTTGTCTGAAGGGAGGGAACCCACAAAAATGAATGAAGAAATGTTATCTTGAGCCCTTCTTAAATGTCAGTATTCATTCTTAATTGAGCTTGCTTTAACTTGCCTTAGTTCTTTTGTGTGGTGAAAAGAGTATTTAAGTATATTGAATTTCATGCTGTTTGCTGTAGAGATACACATTAACACATGGTGAGGAGTAAATGTAAGTATACTGTGCTATTCTATCTGCCATAACTAATATTATTACCTAGTTGCCGCTTTAATCTCCGTTCCTTCCAATTTCTTTAATTTTAGTTTTAGGGAACTCATAACGCCCGTGTCATCTAGCCTGTATGGCAACCAAAAAAACCCAGTTTGCCAATTAAGCTGTTAGTATCAGTAATCGTCTTCAATACCAGGGTAAAAAAGACTCAAGCGCAAAACTTGAGGATGGTTTCTTTTTGTGCAGTATATGCTATTTAGATTAGTGCAAAGAGTCTGGAAACCTTTCTTTCTTAATGTTGTTAATACACTTGCTTTCAGTGTAATCTCATCTTGCATTCATCTGAAGCACAATACTGACTAATCTGTTCATTTGCTTAACCTGTTTACTAAACCCCCAGTTTCCCAGGGCACCGAGGATAACACATGAAGGTGACTCAGGTACAGTTCAGTACTATAGAGCAGCCTGGAATAAAGGGTTCAATAGCAAGTAGGAGTTGTTTACAGCAATTTAAACTAATCTGTCTGTGTGTGGAAGCTGAACAGAAAGCCCCCCACGTGAGGGGGCAGTGATGTTCAGCATGGGAGCAGCGAGTGAGCTTTGCAAGAAGAGGTCTAATATGCCTTTCCTCTGGTGGCCTTCCCTTTTGAAGGAGATGTCACTAAAATACAAAACACCAACCACATGAAATTCCCTGAAAGCTTTTGCGTAGTTTTACACCTCATAAAGAGGCAAGGGCTTGCACCTCTTCTCTTTCTTCACAGACAATCTTTTTTTTTTTTTTTTTTCCTTTAGTGGCTTTAGATTGCCACTCAAGATTTATGGTGTTCCAATAATCACATTACTGTATAGACTGAACTTGAGGACCTGTATTTGAAGTTATTTACAGGTATCTCAAAACTGACTTTTGGGGATGAGAATGCTCTTCCCAAATCCTGAAATAAATTACTTTCGGAAAGGGAGATAAACATCTACTTGGCTGTTTTAATCCATTGAGCTTAAATAGCAGGTCTTTCCCCTGCAGAATTTTTTTTTTGCAACTATTTTTTTGAGCTCAGAAACTTAGTTCTCTGAACAAGGGGGACTGTGAAGCTCTGGAATTTGTAAAAGATACAGTTATGAAATAATAAAAGCATGGGATTTTAAAATAATTTTATTCAATTATAATTACTGTTTACTTTCCTAGTTTCAGAAAACTCCTGTTTTGTCTCCCATTGCTGCTTTTGTACATATGGATGATTTTAAAATGTAGAGTGAAGGCATTAGCAATATTGATGTGCTTTTACATTTTTGTTAGTATTTTAATTATCATCAATTTCTCTAATCAGACCATGCCATTAACATTAAGCATTCCATGCTTCATAGGAATCAGAGTTGAAGTTCATGTGCAACAACTGTGTTGTTCATTGTTCCTGGTTCTTTGTCTGCATGTGTCCTTATTTTACTGGTAATTGACAACATTAAATTTTTCTGGAAAAATGTTAAGAAGGTAGGAGAGAGAGTCCACGACAAAATGATCAAGGTACACACCACACTGCTGAATCTCTTAATGAGCAGACACATGGTGTCCATCACAAGTACTGTCAGTGCTTGGATGGCTCATATAAATGTTTTATTTCTTTAAAAAACAGTAATACAGTACTGAAAAGCAAACATCTTTTCAGCTTCATTTAATTATGAATAATTGTCTTCTTTCTTTGAATGACTTGCCTCCAGTAGCCCGACAGTACCTTTTCTATCCCCTCAGAATTTTCTGTGCTGTGAGCTGTGCCCTTACAAATGATTTGAACTTGTGGAAGTGGCAGGGGCAACTTTCGGAAACATGTAGCTGCCAACTTTCCTGTGATGTGATCTTAAAATAGACCAGACTGGGAAAAGAGGGGAGGACTGTCACCAAGTGCCGCTCCGCATGTCAGGACTGTTTTTACTTGATCTATATCGGCTGGTGAAGTCCTTTGTGAGCAGAAGAAAGAACCTCACCCCCACCCATTTCCTCTTTTCAGGCTATTTTGGGCTCACTGTGAAGTTCTCAGTGTACTTTCTCAGCCAGAGCAGCATTGTGAGCTCCTTCTGGTAAATCACATTTTCGGGTTGGGGGGTGGGGAGGACGGTAAGGGAAAGAACAGGAATTTGTCTTTAAACAGGTTGGGGTTTTTTTCCCTTTGTGTATGCATGCACATGTACAAGAAAATATTCACTATCCCAGTAAATGTCATGGAAGGTTCCAGTATAATTTTTTTTTACCAAGTTTACCTAGATAGCTTTCACTCATGCTAGCAGGTGGTATTGACATTTTCTCTTTTCCGTTTTAAGGAGTCATTAAATTTAATGAAGAGCTAGTCCCAGGAAGAGGCATCAGGAGCTTAAGGAATTTGTGGAATATTCAAGCTGAGTATTCATATTAATGCATGGTTGAAAAATGCCACTGCCTAAACACACTGATCTATTTCTGTAGTGAGGCGATAGCCTAATTCTTTCTTTTTTTTTCCCTCTGAAGTTTCCACCAGCATAACACAGTTTTCACGGAGATTTTCGTTGACTCCAGCCACTGTGGGAGAAATCAGAATTGGAGTCCAATTTTCCATGTGGACGTAAAGAGTTCTGCTCCATATTCCCAGAAAAACATCTAGAGCAGAAAAAAAATTCTGAAAGAAGATCTGGAAGTGTGGGAGAACACACTCAGATTTCTTTGCATAGGAAAATCAGGATGATATGAAACATACACATTTCAAAGGAGAAAAAGAGAATGGGGGGAGGCTTTGAATGGTTTTATCATATGTTTGGTTGGGGCTTTTTGCTGGTTTTTGCAGAACTGCACAATCCTGCAGTTCCTCAGGTCCTCACAACTATTACTACTTGAACCTACCAAAGCCTGAGCTGTTCAGAGGAGGAAGGATTTATTCTCATTGCAAAATTTTCTCTGTGATGTTGAGAATACTAGCTTAATCCTAGGGAATGTTTCATTGAAAGGCTACACTTGATTAAATGTAAGCATTTTCCAGAGAACCCATGAAAAAAGTTCTCCGTGGGAATGGAAAAAATGACTGATTTGATTTTTTTTTCTATCTCGTTAAGTTTAAAATTCAAGAACAAACCAGGAAAGGATTATTATTCAGATCTTTCTGCATCATAATAAATCATCATAACAAAAAACCAAACTTGCCTTCAGTATCTGAAAATTTTTTGAAGTTTGCCTCTGGGAAAAATGCTCCTTGTGCAGTCATGTTGAAGTCAATTGACAGTTCCTGACTTCACAGCATGGACTGATACATTATTTTTTTGCATTGTAAACACATCAGTCTTCTGGGTGTGTGCATACTCCAAACAGGTACTTTTCACTACCATTTTAAAAGGGAACAGGTATTTTCCAGAAGATTCAGTTGTCTTTGTTTTGCCCCCAAATTACAGTTTTGCCATTGAGAAATGGTCTCAATGCCTCAAATGTCTTTTATGCTTAAATTAGACCTGAAGTCCTTGGGAAAGAGTTGAGAAGGAAAGGACTTTGTAATTTTAAATTTGACTTATGACTTGTTCTTGGGTTTGTTTGGTCTGTATTAAAATCCTAAGTAAAAGTCCATGCTTCACTGTTAATGCATGAGAATGTTTTGCAGGTGTAGAAACTTGGAGTCAGTCCTGACAGCACTGTGTTCTCTGGGTACTTTTATCTTGTCCCATCTTTTCCCCAAGCTGAGGCACCCTGTCTGCAACATCTTATTATTTTCACAGCAGCGGCAGTTCCTTAACCTCTCTTGCTGGTTCTTCCATCCAATGGGCTGGCACTGTACATACTGCTATTATTTTTTCTCACAAATACGTCCTTGAGTCTCACTCACTGGTCTGTGCACCAAAACCAAAGTACGTTTTCTTCAGTCATCGCTACCTTTTGTATAAAGATCCAGGTACCAACTTGCTAATTTTTTCCCTGAAGTTCATAAAGTTTCAGCAAGAACCCAGAATGCTGGGAGGGGTGGGCAGAACAGTCCAGCCTGGTTTCAAAGCCTGACTTCCCCAACATAACTTGTAGTTCTCCTATTTGGCTGGCAGGACTAGACCTGGAGTCAAATGTATAATATTTAAGTTGTCTCAAAGCTTGCTGCACTGTTGTGGGATTTTTTGTTAGTTTGTTTAATTCCTTAATGTTGAAAATCGCTTCTGCAACCTCCTGCCCCTCACTTCTGGCATCAAAAAATTTAAATAAATGGTATTTTCATGTTGGGATGGTGATAAAATTCATTAGAGGTCAATCCAGAGACCTTCATGAGCGTGTTTTAGGCATCCCAGATGCAAATTCTTCCTGAAAACCCACGTGAAATAGCTCGTTGAAGTATTTCTCTGTAGGCAGCTTGGTTTGTGACAGCAGGTCATGGAGAAGGATGGCTGCTGGGGCTGGGTAAGCAGGGGGAAACGCATGGGGTTTCTTTCTGAGGCTGGGGGAAGCATTTCCACCCTGGTGAGCTGGGCGCCAACGGCCCAGCCCATCTGATGGGGCTTTATGAGGAAGGTTATTGTAAGCAGTTGAAGTGTAGAGGGTCATAAATTCTGCGATGCATCGACGTCTTACTTGGTGCCAGTCCGCGAGCAGGAACTTTTCTCAGCCAGGCATGGTTCCAGGTGGCCGGGGACAAGACAGGGCTGTGAATTTACAGCCCCAACAGCCTGTTGCTAGAGATTGCTGCTGCTGTGCAGTAGCCCTCATTTGTAGTAGCTGGATCGTGACACTGGCATAAGATACTTCGCGCAGCTGGGCCGCGCCAGTGCCAGATACGAGTCCCATGGTACGAGCTGACCCAGCTGCACTGAAAGTCTCATTCTTTTCTCTTTTTTTTTTACTCAGCAATGCAAAGGGAGGGTTATAGCTAATACGCTCTTGCACCCACGTGCATAAAATACATAGACATTAAGCAAACACAATTCTCTTCTTTCTTTCCTTTTCTTTAAGCATTGCAAGGGTTTCTTCTTAAACATCTGCAGTTGTCCAAGCTGTGTATCTTGCTCTCCTAAAGGCAGAAAGTGTGGTTAAAAAAAAAAAGTGTGTTTGTGTGTGTAGAGTTATATATAAAAATAAAATATATCCCTGTTTTCTACTTCAGTTCTGCTTAGGGAAGAGCAGTTTTGAGTATTGAAATAATGCAAGCTGAACATTTTTCTAATGAGCATCATTTTATTTGAGTCGGAAATACTGAAATAGTGTACATTATTACACAGGTCAGCAACTAAAGCCCAATTACATACTTATTTGTAAATTGTCCAATTGCAAAGGGGCAGCAGTCAGCTTTTCTTTCCCAATCTAGAGTGTCTCGTAGGTATATATTTACAATTCCTACACCAGCTTCATAAGCATAAAATGAGATCCAAGTCTCTTAGTTGCCTTGAGGGTTTTCTAGATTGGGAACAGACTTTGCTTCCCAAGTTTGTCTCTAATCCAATAAAGAGGTTTAAAGCATTACTACAAAAGAATAGATATAAAAATATAATCAATGAACATTGGATAATGCTGACAAACAAGTGAAGAAACATTTTTTTAATCTTCGGCAATGGCAGTCTGAACCAGAATTTAGCTCAGAGCAAACTGCCATTCTAAGGCATTCAAAAATAATTTGCCAAGACATAAAAAAAAGGAGAATTGCTTTAAATAGTGATGTTAAGAAAAATCAACAAATGACGTCAAACCGAGAAAAACTTCCAGTTCTTTTTATTTGTTTACTGGCTTTTTATTTCCTCTTGGGAAACTCTGAAGCCAGATTTTCAGGCCATCCTCTGCTATCATGGGAACCCAGAAGGATAAGTTTTTAAATGAATGCCAAGTTTCTCAAGAAGAAACACGACTCCAGGAACTGGGACTTTAAGAAAAAGAGCAAATGCCACAGTATTCGAGATGGCTTTGTTGACTTTTGACTTTCCCACAGGCCAGAAGAGCCATCCATGGCCCTTGACAAACAAAGACAAGGGTGCATGGCTCCCACTAAGATTCGCTTGTGAACGGCCTGATGTTGGCAGTCTTTGGTGCGACATGCTGTGTGTTATCAGTCCCCAGCCCAGCGGTGACAAAGGGCTTTGAGGGGCATCATGTAATAACAGCAAGAAGGCAGGAGAGGCCAAGCGCTGCACACCGGGCTCCGTCCTTGCAGTTCGTCCCTGTTTTTTTAAGTAGTAGAGCATGGAGGGATGTGAGAAGTGAAGGGTGGAGCTGACTACTTGGATGAGTAACATCTGCAGGACTGGGCCTGATCCTCTTCCCACTGAAATCAACAGGCATCTCGCCAGCCCCAGCACTGGGACTAGGATCTGTGCCAGAAAGAAAAGGGGAAACCCTTTAGGCTCTTTCCATAGCCTGCTCAAGAAGAAAGTGGTTTTGGTTTTTTCCCCTAAAAAAAAGGCACAAATAGGTGTAAATAAATGATACTATTAAAACAGACACTTCTACTAATACCTGTATATTTTGTAAGCAGTGTATTTAGTTCTGCCAGTCTTCCTTCAGATGTGCGGGAAGCTTGGCGCCTGGTTGGAAGAGTTTGTCTCTGGGTTCGGAGGTGTGGGACATGAAGAACTGGAAGAGGAGATAGACAGCCACTGGCATCTCTGTGGCAGGGTTGCCGTGAGGGCAGGGAACATGTTTTTTTCAGCTTGGGAATGTTGTGTTGCAGCTTTAAAAAATTTGGAAATACCATCCTCATGACTTGGATCTTTTCTCTAAGCTTTTTCTTTCTTTTCTTCTTTTTATTACAGTTAATCTTATTGCTAAATACCAATTTTCTTTTCCCCAAGGAATTTAGTAGGTAATGGCGTCTTTACCTCTTTCTCTACCCCAGTTAAGTTTTTGAGGTGGTTTTTCATTTCTGAAGAGGGTTTTTTTGGGTTGTGTGTTTAAGTATGGCAAATTAGAGTAAAAATAGGTCAACCAATTAGCAACTGCTGGTTTGCCTTTAAAAGCAGATCACATTAAAAATGATTCTTCATATTTCTCAGTGTATGTGCCAGCTATGTGTAATATTAGCTTGTGGTAGTGGCAATGGGTCATTTCGGGCAAGGGAAAACAAACCCTCTGGAATCAGAAGTGAGAGCGGAGTAAAGAAAATAACAAAAGTACATGTAATTATTTCCTAAAAAAATGCAGTGCTCGAGTGAGGTTTCAGGAATCCTGCGTGTAGGACAGTTGCAGCTTTGAACCTAGTTTGTTTGCAAAACTACTTACCTTGGTAGCGCAAGCATAAGTCAGTGACTGATTTGAGAATTTTACTGTTTAAATTAAATAAAGAAAAAGTTTCCCTATTCACTGTTTTGTCTGTCAGCTTGTGGGCCATAAGCAGAGCTGTAACAGTGCCGGCACATCTGAAAACATGCTTTCGTATTACCTGCAGAGTTTTTCAGGTGTCAAATCAGCTCATAGTGATAATATCCACACTGTGTTAAAGCAAACTCAAGGGTAAAACTTTCCTCAGACTATAAAGCTGTATGTTTTACGGCTAAAATTATGTCTCCTTCCTCCAGCACTGTTCATTTTGGGTAATCTTAAATGTCAGAAGTTGCTTTTCCAAAATTGACCACAATGATTGCATTGAACCTTTTGAAAGACAAGTCTCATTCGTAAAGGAGAGATTATGACTTGTTCACTATACTTCTAAAAATTGTTGGACATGTATTTCTGAACTGATTGGGAAGCTCCTTTAAACTTGTCGTACTCTGAAGTTCTCTTAGTTAATGACTGCAGTTTAGTCTGCACTGGAAAATGGTACGTCAGAGAGAGCTGTGCATAAATCACTCTCCTAACACATTCAGCTGTGCCAGCAGAAACTGGAGGGTAGATGAAATTATTAAAAAAAAAAGATTATTTCGCTGGTGTAGCTTGTTCCTTCCAAGAGACAGGTTTAAACTATACTGTCTGAGGGGTTCTTCGCTCGTATAGGCTGTGTAGGGGTAAGAGACAGTTACCCGCGTAACTTTATGAACTCTGTTAAGTGCTCTCATGCTCAGAGAAATATTTTCTGTCGCCAAGATGGCCTGTTCTCAGAAATCCTTGCTAGCCTTACTTAGACCCAAGCAATACCGATTTAATGTCTTTTTAGAAATGAATTCCTTTAAATTAGTTCCCTCCTTGTCCTGATGAGTTGAAGGGCATTTCTTATGGTCAATCTGATAAGCAGAACATAAGTTGCAACCAGATCTGGATTCAGTGCTGCCCTGGCTTTGGGCACAGCGTTGGACGAGGCACCTCCCAGGGCCCCTCCAGCCTGAAGGACTCAGTGGCTCTGCGCCAGGCTGTGCCAGTTCATGGGCAATGGTGCAGCATGTGCCGTATGCCTAAGAATGACTTATGTAGCCTTCATAGGGGCTGGCAAGGTGATTAAAAAAAAATTGCTCAAATGGACAAAATAAAAAGATCTTTTGTATCGTAGATGCTTTCCGAGTGCCGGATCTCTCCTCTGCTTCCTCTGGTGGTCACTACAGTTCCTCTGCACTGTGCCATCCCAGGCAGGTTTCAAAGGTGGAGGGCTAGCAGTAACAGCACTGTTAAACTCTTAAGTGTCATTACAGTTTCTGTTGTTTTTCTGATTTTGTATCTTTGACATGCAGCACTGCATGCCATGTAGAACAGCTGTGGTCCATCTACCATCCCTCCCTTGCACTCAGTAACTTCAGTGAGCTAGCAGTATGAAGGAAAATGGTACAACATTTCCCAATTCCTCTTTCAGTGTTCAGAAGAATGTTTTTCTAAGGGTCTTTTCCTTCTCTGTGGCACAGGGTGATCGTCCACATGGATTTATTGAGCGTGGTCATGGAGGTTGATGGGAGAGATATCTCCTGCCTCTTTGTCACTGTGCTGGCGCCACTTATGTTCCCAATAGTGTGGTGCCTCTCTGATTTCCTGTCTCTACATGCCAGATCATGGGAGCTAGACAGCAGCACTGTACTGGGGCCAGAGCCAAAGAAGAGGAGCAAAAGACGTGAGCAAAATTCTTTCCTTGCGTGAAGCTCTGCACTAGGGGTCTTAGGTTATTGACTTGGAATGACTGACCCAAGTCTTTCTAGCAATTTAAAGGTGGGGCTTGTAACCAGAAGCCCTCCTGTCCCCTTTTTTTTACACTATCCTAGTCCAACAGTGTTGCCATTTGAGCTGGGTTTAAATTCTGTGGAGTCTGCAGGGCTGTGAAGAAAATCTTGGAACTCCTGTCTTGCTGTACCGGTGCTCCACCGAGCACTCAGATTTCCCATTTTGTTTGCCAACCCATTCTGCGACTAAAACCAATGTAAAGACTCAACACGTTCCATGTGAACACTGAGATTCTGCAGGAAAATGTTCTGCAAAGCAGTCTGAATGGTAACAGGAGCAATGGCTTATTTTTGGACTTTGAAGACACTCAGCAGTAATTTGGAGACTGTGAAAGTCTGGAATTGATGGCACTGAACTAGCAGTAGCCACGCAAGGTTCTCTGCAGAGCTGCAATCCTGGTCAGCTGGACGCTTGTGTAAGCTGGAAGAACAAACCATGGAGTAGGTATTACTCAGTGCCTCACAGTGGCAGAATTTCATTTTTTGTTAATGGAATTGATCTGTTCTGTGATCCAGTGCAACTTGAGAGAGCGCTAGTTTTCCTGCCCGCTGTTTTTGAAACTCTCTTCACAAGATCACCAGCCACCTCAGGGAGCTGCTTTCCAGCTAGCATGGCACAGGCAGTCTGCCCCCTTTCCCCACTTTCATCCTGGAGGTTTTTTCCAGATCCTGCCTGTTCCCTGCAGGTCTCCCTTAATTGCTGACATTCTTGCTGGCCCTTTGTCCAATGCATGGCAGACTGTCACTAGATCCCTGATCTCAAATCCATCAGAGGAGCATCAAAACCCAGCTCACTTACAGGGACTGTTGCATCCTTTCTTTTGTGGCCTGACTTAAGCCAGAGTTTTCAGTATTGAAGATTGGTTAGCATTTTTTTCAGGGGCATGGGAAGGCTTGTCTGAGAATAAGTTCATAGTTATGCTCTTATGATCCAAAGTAGACAGAAACATGGATCTACGTGCATCCGGTTGGGATAGTAGGCTGTAGGGCTTTTGGTTAATTTGGTTTTGGGTGGTATGGTTCGTTTTGTTTTGAGATGTCACTTGAAAAGAGATTTGTCCTCACTTAACAGTAATCCATGATCTGGAGGCAAATGTATGTTTGATGATGCCCTAGTGTTTATAGAACGATTAGGAGTTTTTCTTGACAGGTCTTTCACGTGATAGGATCTGTGCTTGGGGGCTGCACTCTTTGCAAAACTGACAATGAAGCAGCTCTACAGGGTTTAAGATAAATCAATCTCTATTTCCTCTTGCCTCCCATGGTGAATTCGCTCCTGTGGTGGTTGCATAAGGCAACCCAGCTGAGCAAAGCCTCAATAAAAGAGAAGCAGCTTGCTACTTGCTTTCTGTCAACTTGCCACACTCCTTCTGTACATGCTGCTCTACACCAGTTGCAGATTACCACAGTAAATAGCTTCCAAAACTCCAGCAGTCCTTTCTCTCCTGTGCCTTTGCTCACTAGCGTGGCTGAAAGGCTTTTGTGCTACTGCAGCACAGCTTGTCCACTGATACTGCATGGTAGGAACCAGTTTATTATCAGCGTCCTTTTTGATGCTTCCATAGCCCTGGCTGGTCATATGTTTCTGCTCTTGGAAATGGAGTGAATTGGATATCCAGAAACGTGAGCAATCAGAAGCTTGGAGTTGTGCAGCCTCGCTGGAGGCATTTCCACTGAGGCCAGGCTCAGGACTCGGAAGTGTTTGGGAGGAATCTGGAAATCCTTCGCTGGAAGGGCATGTGGAAATCCAAGGCAGCATTATTTTTCCATGATACTGGATACAAGTAGCCCATCAGAATAAGGAACTTTTCACCAATCCTCATTTACTTTATGTTCAGAGCGTGCGCCCTGCAGGACTGGAAATTGAGACTGTGCTTTAACAGGTTGTAAATGAGCAGGTTTTAGACAATTTGAATCAGGTGGTGTGTGAGGCTCACCGCACCGGTGGTACGGTACCCCCTCCAAGTAGAACTGACTCGCAGCTGCCCAGCTTCTCCATTATATGGGGTGCTGGTTTCCTGCTGTCCCAGACTGGAGGTAGGAGGCAGGATAGCATAACAGCTCTGGCTTGCAAAGAGCTACTTTTTTGCTATGTTTCTACCTTGTTTGCTCTATCTAAGTTAGTGAGGTACCTGTTTTATAGTGGCGGGTACAGCATGAGCCTACACTGGCATGCTCCAGCTACCTTCCTACATACTTGCTTTCATCCAAGTTGTACGGTGTGAGGAAAGACTTGGCATTGTCTTTCTGACTTACCAAATCTTGTATTAGTCATGTCTTTGGGAGATGGTGGCAGTTCTTCACCTCCCACGCATAGCCTAGATATAGTCTTTTACCGGGCTCAATATGGATTTTCAAAAAAAATAATCCTAATTCTCCAGCTTCTTTAACTGCAAATGGAAATAATTGATAAATGCTACAGTTTTGTGTGTCTAATGAGACCGGTAGCCTATGCTATCAACGGTATTTTTTGCTTCCCATCCTCCTCTTGCTGTTGCGGTAGGGCAAATTGCATCATTTTTAATAAGATTAGAGCTATTTGCATTTTAAGGTGTTCAGGGTATTAGCTGGCGGTGTGTCAGTTTAGTCTGTCTGAGCTGGCTTTGGTCACCTCCCATAAAGGTTAGAGAGTTCAAAAATATTGTGCCTTGTTGAACTGAGAGTCTAGACATGTCTGGAGAGATCCTTAGTTTTCAGGGTTTGTCTAAGCTTTGTTTCAATAAGGGTGTGAAAGCTACCAAAAATGACAAGCTAACACAAAGGTTTGAAAGTCATTTGAGTACTGTGTGGGTGAGAAATGCCTGTATCTGTACTCTTAGTCAAGGAACAGTAAAAAGGGCACACATTAAAAAAATAAAGAGCACTGTCAAGCAAATAAAAGGGCCTTTATTTGCGTGTAGAAATGGAGAAGGAGTTTGGGCTTGCTCCTAACTTTACTGTAGAAACTTAGGTGTGCCGCTGAGACCTCTGCGTGCCAGGCTGTAGTCCTCTGTCGGCATTTGGTCTGATCCGCGCAACCTTTCCTGGATGCGAGCCAGGCGACAGCCTTCCCTAAAGCTTCAGGAATGAAAGAAAAGAGCAGTAAATATGCAAAGTATTATTCCCGCAGGACTGCACACTTTGCCGCTTCTGGAGGCCCAGCTGACGGTGGTGGTTGCGTGCTCCATGCATCCATGGCCATCCCTCCATCCCATCAGGTACCTTCCCTGCGTGCCACCTTTCTGGTCAAGAGAGCTTTCTCTGAAGACTCAGTTCTCCACCTTGAAAAGGCCCATTCCCTTTTCTCCTCCTATTCCAGTGAACTTCTTTTGCCCTTTGAGGGGAAAAAAAGCATATTGTCCAAGAACAGGGTTTTCAGGGGAAGATCTCGAAACAAGAAGCAGCACTGCTCCTATACCAAAAGCTCTCTTGAATCGTGGAGAGTTGGACAGTTGCCTGAGTCTGGACAGATGCTGCTGTACTGTGTGCTCTCTGTAGGAGTCTCTGTATGCTGGGGTCATCTTACCTTGTGTAGGCACTTTGAAGCAGTGGTTGAAGGAGGAATGCTTAAGGATATGCCACGGAGAATGGTTTTGCAGTTGCTGACAGATGGACAAAACACCGGAGTTACACACTGTTTTTCTTCCCCAAAAGCTTGCGATTTCTCAACTAGCAGATGAAGTAACCTGGGAAAAGGACAAAGGAACAGTAACATAAGCAAAATATCCTTGTTGAGGTTTCCTAGAGAGGAATTTATGCAGAACTTGCTTCTGCAAGTTTCTACAGGCAAATTATATTTTTGACCATTCTTCAGTTCTCCTGATAGTTGGGGTATTTCAAAGCCTTGATTCCTGGAACTGTACAAACAAGAATGTCAAGTTTCATTTAAAAAAAAAAATAGTAAAGTATGTTTCTAGCTTTCCTGACAGCAGTCTAAATCTTTAAGGTATGGCCTTAGTAAACTCAAATGTTTCTAAACAACGGAAAACAAGGGAAAAGTATTGTTTTAGTCTTGGGATTAACTTCAAGTGGGCAATACTAGAATTATCAAACCTTCATGATCAGTAGTGCTAAAGGCTCTTGAAGGATTTAACCACCTCAGCAGCTATGTTTAATTTGAAGTGTGGAGAAAGAGAGCAGCCAGTTTATTCCCCTAGTTATTTAGGCACCATTGGTGATATATTTGTGGGTTTGTATATTTAATACAGGCTTTGATGTTTTCCCTTATGCATCTTTTTCTTATATAAATAATGTCCTTGTTTCTTAGTGTTTGTTGTTAGTGTGTGCAAATACATTCATATTTTGTTTCACCCTTCCCTAGTGACCTGTTACATTTAGTTATAGGATATGCAGAAAGGAAATAATTAGTCTAACTTTGATCTGCCCTTGAAATTGCACTGTGCTTTTAAACCACTGTAGAAGAGGAACAGTAAGTTTGTTTCTGCTCTTCTCAGCAACAAAGCACAGAGTGAATCTAGGCATTGTAAATCATATTCTTACAATAGCCTAAAGAGCCATTTTTTAACAAATTAGTTGGATATGGAGACTTTTCTTTCCAGTGCAGAGATGCTGCAGATAGGGCAGTGTGGTGTGCCAGGAAATCCTGAACTGTGAAATCAGAAGAGACCGTTAGATCATCACGTCTGAGCACCTGCATGGGCGCCTGTTTTATCTCACCCGCTTACTTTCAGACACTCCCTTACCTTAATTTGGTTTTTTTTCCACTTTTTTACATCAAAGCTTAGTTTATTGTTGATTCACTTCTGCATACCTCTATGGCTTTTCCTTTTTTTTCTTCTCCCCCCCCTCCCCTTTTTTTCATTTTGGCATTCTGCTTGGCACTGCAGGAGCAAATTATTAAAGGTTCCCTGCTCCAAGGAGCTCTGGGGGGAAAAAAAAATTCTGCCAGAAGTTATTTGAAGTGGGCTGTGAAATTTGCAAACTGTTATGAGAAAACCAGGTATAGTTTTCTGTTCCTGGTCTCCATAGTCTGGAAGGAAAGCAAAGTTTGGGTGATAGAACAAAAATTAAACAGCTTTGAGATATGTTTTTTTCCAGCTGCTGGTGGTGAAGGAGACTCTTGGGTAGCATGGCCACAGCATTTGAACTGTGTGTCTGTCTAGTTCGTTTGCTTTTACTTAAGTTGAACTTTTCAGATTGCTTTTTTGGTTTTTTTTAAACCCTTATTTATTTCCCAGTGTGTGTTGGGTTTTTGAGACACCAAAAATACTAAAAGGTAGGTAATAGGAAGATAGGAAACAGCTTTATTTCTGTTAGTATCTGGACCTTTTTTCCACTGTTTCTTTTTCTGCTCAGAAAAAAAAGAGAGCAGAAAGCATTTGGAATACAGAAAAGACAACGGGTGCTAACTTCTGCTACTGCCCTTAGTCCAGCTGTGCGTTTACTGCGTGTAACTTGGTGGGAGATTGTCCTAGTGCAACAGAGAGCTGTCTTGGTGATTCAGTAGATGGTCCCTGATATATGGGAAATAATATTTGCTGTCAAAATCCTAAAATGGCTTCCTTCGGGGTGGGTTTGGTTGGGGTTTTTTTTGGCTAGGCAGCTGTTGAGCTAAGAATACCCAGAATTTTGTACAGTGGATGTGAGCATTTTACTCCTTAATCTCACCTCCTGTTTCATAAGCAATTCATCTTTATTGTTGTAGTTCCAGACCTCAAGATCATAGATGTAAGGACTGTCTTTTTTTTAATTATGCAGTGCTCAGGCCACTGCAGTTGTGATTCTTGGTTGAAGAATCTTTATGTTCCTGTAATACAAATAAATGGTGAGAATGAACTAATTTTACCAAGATGTTGTTTAACAAGTATGGATAAAATGTGAAACCAAGGTCTTTGTAGGTCCTCATAACTAAAGATCCCACTGTATAGTTTGCATTATTTTTTTATTATTATTTTTATTTGAATTACCTATTATTAGTCTTGAGTGATGGTTTCCAGTCCTGTTCAAGTATTTTTGTTCCTTTTATGTATTAGCTGTATTTCCTGCCCAAAGCTTTCGCGTTGTTGCTTTAAGATGATGACATCCCCTGTGCTGTACCCCAGAGCTAGATGCAGTAGTATATAGAAGCGTCTTTACACACTTCACACTATTATGATGCTAAATTATTTAGGATTTTCAAAAGGCATTTAGTCCCCTGCTGAAAGAGGATTCAAATGTGTACAGCAGTGGTGGTTATTACTTAATGTATGTTTGTCCATAAATGCATACGAAAGGTAGAGATGATAATTTTAGTTTCACTGAGTCTACCAGGCTGGAAACTGAATGTAAATCTGAGTACGTATCTCTCTGTTGTGTTTTGCCTCTAGCAGCTTTTAGAATCACAAATGCACATTTTTAATGACTAAATGTAACATTAACAGAGAGCCATTCTGCCCCAATTGTTTCATCGGAGAATAGACTTGCTAGAGACTGCTTTTAAGTAGCCACATCTGTCTAATCAAAGTTTTTCCCTTCCCCCCGAAAAAAAAGAAGAATATTAAAAAGCCGAGAAAATGAGATTATTAATTTCTGTGCAAGCTTCAGAGTGGCAGCTGGAATGCGAAGTAAAAGGAAAAGGTCATGTTGCATGGCTGCGCGAAAGACACTTTCCTCCAGAAGCTGGTAGTTTTGTTCATCCCTACCACAGGTGGGCAGGATGCTGTATGGTACCGCAGGACTGGGACCCAACGGTGGTGTCGTGATGGGAAGCCTGCTGCATTCTCTGGGCTGTGGGTGGAAAACACCGGCAGAGGTGGAATATCATAAAGGGTGTAGGGGCACTATTAGAGTGTGATATTTTTCTTCTAGTTTTTAAGTAAAACCCTGCTGCATTTTAGGAAATCAACAGTGAAAGTAACATTTTGGAAAGCCACCATAGCCTTTCCCTCTGTTTTGCATTTCTGCACTCCCTAAACACGAGGCAATGCTTTGCTGGACGTTGAGGCCGGGAGTGCAGGCTTGGCAGCATCGCTGCCATGTCCTCACTCATAGCAGCTGCGATCTGGAGAGGGCCCGTGCCTGGATGGTGACCAGCCTTCAGCTGAGGTGCTTGGGGGATGAGCAGCTTCCCCATGACAGCGGGGACACAGTGCTCCAGTATCTGCTCCCCTCCCCCAGCACACCACAGCAGGGAGCTCGCAGGGAGCGGGAGGATGCTTGGCATTATCCTGCCTATACCTGCGGGCAATTTCTGCAAAGTAGCTAGCCTGTGGCATCTCACTCCTGGGTGAGGAATGGGTGTCTGAGTCCTGTTGGACAGGCTTTGGGGTTTGAGGAGTCTATAAGAGGAAGTGAAGCTCGGCCAGCTAGAAGACTCCATGTGGCATCAGTTCCTGGCACCTTCCCATTCCCTTTTCTTTCCCAGTAATGTGAAACTGATCATCTTAAATGAAGTGATTAATGTACACAATTTAAAAAAAAAAAAAAAGAAAAAATACACTGCAAGGTTGATGTGAGAAAAGGCAGAGAAGCTCTTGACCGACCTGAGGACAGGCGTGATTCAAAAGCTGTGCAGCCAGCTGGTGATGAGATAAAGTGCGAGGGATCGTCCCTTCTCCATCCCACCAACACCTGCAGGTTGGGAGGTCTTCACTGGGCCAGGCGTCCTGCCAGCAACCTGAAAGGAAGGCTTTCCATGGAGGTCTGGGCTTTCGCACTGCTGCACCCTCTGACCGGGCTCGTGTGGGGAAGGGAAGAGACCTGGGGAGAAGAGGCAGCACAACTGCTTTTAGGGGTATGACCTTAAGGAAGAGGAGTTGGAAAAGCCAAAGATAAAGACGGCCCAGAACATTCTTAAGGCTGCCAAGCCTAAAATTAGATGCAGGCTAGGCTTTGTTTTCCTTGCAGGCTCACATGTCGCACGCATCTTCTCCCAGTTGGCCTACTCCGTGAGGACGGCAAGTGCTGACGCCGAGGAGCACTTGACTCCCTGGGAATAGGTTTCTTGTGACTTTCTACACTCCCCGTTGTCACGCGATGGGAGCAGGCAGGCGATGCAGCAGTGCTGCTGTCACGTGCGGGCACGCGCGGTGTGGCGTTGCTGACAGCAGCTATCCTGGGACTGTTGCTATTGACAGCCAAAGTGTTGTTGACTGCAAGGAGGATCAAAATTACTATTGGTGACCAGATGAAGTATTAAGCACAGAGTTGATGTTAGGAGTCCATGCACACGACACAATTCACCGTGTCACTCACGCAGTGGTCTAAAATGTGGGCAGTGGATCAGGAACAGGCAGCAGAGGGATGTTGGATACCACATCCCACACACGTGTTGTAACCCTTCCCTCAGTGGCTGTCGCGTTTTGGCGGGGCACCTATGAACAGTTACGCCCAAAAAATGCACTTTTGCCAGATGAAAAAATAAACAAACAAACAATGTTTGTGCATACCTTGGCCATTCTGGGTGCACCAAAACAACCTTGAAAGCTTACACTTGGGGCTGCACTTCTGTGCAAATATGGTTTGATTCTCATGTCAGCACATTAAAATGGAGTAGTGTGACTGTATGGTCACTACTGTTTAAGATGGTGTATCTGTTAAGTAGACATGCTGTTAAATCAGACTTACTCTGTGAGCTCTGAAACATGCTATCCTAACATTATTAAGAATTGGCTTAGCACCGTTGTATCCACATTATGCAGCATAAAAGCCTGTTAGATACATGCTTGCCTGAGAGCCCTGTGACAGAGCAAGAGCCTGTCTGATCTGTTTGCCAGGTTGCTACCAACTCTGGATGAGACTTGGGCAGTTTGAGAGGGGAGGAGTACAGATAAACCAGGCTGCACTGGTCCTTTTGGCTTCTGCTAGCTGCCCTGCAAGGGACTGATTGGCCCAGGACATTTCAAGAACACAGAATTTGTGTTTTCATTTTGCTTCTCCCTGCCTGTCCTTCTGTTTCCGCTGGCTGCTTAGGGAAAGCCGCGGTTTTACAGCTGCCTTCTTTAATCCCCTTTGACTGGACTGCAATTTTAGCTGAGCGGTACCTACATTATAGGGAGGGAGAGGCACCAAGTATAATGCTGCACTAAGGGTTTTACACTTGTCTCCTTGCTTGCTACGTAGCCAGGATAAGTCGTAACCATTTCTCCAAATCCCTGCGAGTTTTTCTTCAAAATGAAGTGATTAACTTCTGCTGTAAACTTCCCCTTGTCTAGGGCATCCAGGCCTCGCGCTGAGCTTGACAGCATTCAAGATCTCCTGCCCACATAGACTATTAGGTTCTGCTTATCCTTCGTTTCCACTGCCTGGTGAAATATTAGATAACGGGGAAAGAGCTTATCTTACATGCGTCTGAACTGACAAATATGGCAGCCTTTCAGTAAAAAGGCTAATACAGACGAGGCCTTTTTCCTGGCTAGAATAAGAATGAGGCCGGCGCTTGTCTTCTGCCGCTGACAACGGTCAGATGCGTGCAGCATGATTTCCATAGCATCCAGACAGTCGGAGCACCTAATATCTACCTGTCTAGTCAATACATCAGCTTTGCTAGAGCAGGGAGCTGAAGTTTGTCATTGAGGCAGGTTTCTAATGCAGCACGAATGGATCTTTCAGCCGTACTCCAGGGTAAACATTGTAAGCCGTGCAAATTTATTTACCAGCAGTGACAAATAACTGTGTCAGTCACTTTTGTTTTCTTCCCTAAATAAGATGTTCTCTATAAATGCCCTTATGGATTTAATTTTTGTAGCTTTAAGCAGGGGGGAGGGGGGAAGAGGGGATTTCTTGCTGTTTGAACAGGTTAATATTAGTGTTTATTTCCCTCTGTGTTTCTGCATGTGAAAAATCAGTTTAAGTTTGGACTCGATGATCTTAAAGGTCTTTTCCAACCTAAATGATTCTATGATTCTAATAACCTTCAGAGGGAACCATTCCAGGACTTACCAATTTGAAGGTAGCAACTGGGAAATGCTGTCCTGGTGTCAGTATTGAGGGGAGTTTGGCTAAAAAGCATAACTGAGAAACAAGTCTTTGCTGTGCCGGGCCTACCTGGAGGGGCAAGAGGAGTGGGAAGGAGGGGGCTGCTTTGCCCGCAGGGTGCTGAGCAAGGCCTGTTACTCATTTCAGAAGTTTCTTGGCTCATCTCAGGCATAGAGCTGTGCTTGAAGTTTAACACTTCCATTTTGAGAAAGAATACTCACCGTTATAATGTGGCATATTTCTGCATCGTACAGATATTTTTGGGAAATTGTTTTCCCAGCCGTAAATCCTAAACCGTACATTCGCTGTCAAATTCTCAGCCACCAGCTAAAACCCAGACTGTCTCACAGCCCATAAAGCTGGGGATCTAGTGGGAGAAACCGGTAGCCTTTTTAGAAATTAAGGAATAGAAGTTAATGGGTGGCTTGCTGCAGTACAGTGAAACACAAGTGCACTCTGAATGGAGGAAGCGGAAAGAGTTGTTAGTTGGGCAAGCCAGACACACCTAGACAGCATCCTGAGCTGCTGCCAACCCACATGGGGGTTTTGGACCTTTCCCAAGCTTTGTTCCTGAAAATAAATTGTTCAAGATGGGAAACTTTGAAGATTGCGTTGACCAGTGAGTCATGCCTCTGGGTGTGAGCTTTAAGGGACAGAACTCAGGCTTTGGATTTGGGCTAGAGCCTCACCGAGAAAAAGCAGTGATCAAAGTTTAGCTTACATTTTATTTCTTTGCAGGAGGTGGTCTGCAATTTGTTGTTGTTCTTTCTTCCTTATAAATGGGATTTATTCTGGCCTCAGAAATTGAGAAGGGGCTGTTGATCTGGTTATTTAGTTTAGCTATTGACTTGTTTTGTAGCTGCAATTCATATAAAATGATCACCTCTGTATCTATTTCACAGGAGTAGCACATGAAGAAATTAAGTGACAGCTATAAACCAGTCTGAATATGTAAAACAAAGGATATATGCTAACTATTATGTTATTTATTTAATGCTTTGATAGCCATGTTGCAAAACAAAATGAGGAGGTGGGGATATCTTTTGGAACAGAATACAGTGCAGCGCCTGCCTTGATCTGCATCAGACATCTGCACTGTGAATTACAAATGATGCTGAAAGATGCACTGAGAAAACAAGCGGGTTACAGTACTGTCGTGTTAAAAATGACAAAATGTGCAGGCAATGGAGAAATTAAAACCACTTCAGTTTCAGGCAGAATTGTAAAGTATTAACTGAAGAAATAGATCAGAAAAGATAAAATATGAACATTTTGGAAACTGGGACTCAGACAGTTCTTTATGCAATGAAAGTCACACTGTGCTAAAAAAAAAAAGAGCAACTTTTTTTTTTTTTAAGCAGAAAAAACAGACCCTCAAAATTCTGAGATTTAACACTGGGGACTCTTACTTCTAAAAGTAAAGAAAAACCAAACAAAACCCAAACCAAGACAAAACAAAAAACCACCTTCCTGAAAATTTTTGGAGGTGTTCAGGTTTAAGCTGGCTTTGAAGAAGACACCTACAATGAACAAGAAGTCCCAGTCTGAGCTTTCAGAGCAAGAAATATGAGAGGACATGAAGGAAAAATGCCAGAGTCCTTTTAAATTCAAAATGCCTAAGCTGTCTGCCCAAAAAAGGATAGATTCAAGCTGAGAGCCACTTTGGATTGTATGACAGATTCATGTTCCTTATATGCACAACCTTGGCTTGAGCAATTCCCTTCTTCCTATCTTCTGTGCGTAAAAGAGAAACCAGATATATTGACAGCAAGGTAAAGTTATTTGACGTGTCTAAAAAAACCAGGATGAAAGCTGGAAAGCATGTGCCTTTTCTAATTAATTTAGCAAATCTGTGCTAATATGATGACATGCAGCTTCCAAGGCACCGACTCTAGCTCGCCGTCCTTAGTGTCATACGGCAATGTTTCTCAGTCTTCATCAGTGAGCCATCAGCGATGGGTGCACTGAGATTTCTTCTGTGAGACCCTTTTGTGTACCTACCCCCGCCAGGGCATCGGATCCCAGAGAACAGAGGTGGGCTGGGAAGCTCTTGCTGCAGGCTGTAAACTTTGTGAGGGAAATAATTGCACGTGTGCACTGCACTTGGTTGAGACTACAGAAATAGGAGTGGCACGGGATGTACGGGGAGTACAGACTGCCCTGCAGGAGCTGTGCAGCTCCCTGCCACGGGGAGTTTGTATGCATGGTACTCATGGTCTGGTGTGCCTGGGCATCGTGAACAGGAGAGAGGGTGCGTGTGTGCACATAGATGTTTGATGAAGTCCGGCGTGCAGCATGAGAGGGGCCCGAGATACCGTGTGCAGGTGGCCAGTATGTGCCTCTGATGTCAGATGCATCCCAGACCCCACAGGCTCGCTGAACATGCACTGTGCTGGCAAACCACACATCCTTACGAGTCATTTGTCTGGGACTTTTGAATGGCAAAAAGCCTGGTCTGAGCTGCTATGCAGATCAGCATGCCGGGCGTCCTGAAATCCCGGACAAATCCCCTTAGCGCTTTTGGTAAATCTGCAACTGGGATTTACCGTTGTGACAGCACATCCTAAGCATGGTAAAAATAGCCTGTCTCTCAGCATTTCAAACCTGACTCACGTCCCACAGTTAATGGGTGAGCAGTCAAGGCTGTTTCTTGAATCGTTGCACGAATGCACGAAGCGGTCCCAGTGGCAGAGGATCACAAAGCTGCATTGCAATGTGCTTGCCTGGCTCAGGCCGATTCTCTGCAGCTTTGGCTTAAAACTCGGCAGATCAGAAGTACAGCAGAAACCCCTGATCTTAGGTTGAAAGGGATGATGGAGAGATCTCTCTGCCCTTTGCTTCCCCAAGAAGGCTGTGTCAGCCCTGCACTTGGTCTGGTCTGGAAGGTGTGCTGTGCCAGCGTCTCCTCCCCTCCTAGGCTGGGCGGAAAGCACAGCCCTCTCCCCGGAGGCAGCATAACAGGTTTTAACCCTTTTCCTTAGTCCTAATGAAAACCATGGGTTTTACCAAAAATTAGGACCGCGCCAAATTTGAAGCATCAGTAGTTTTGCTGCCCAAGTGGGGTAATACGGAGAAGTGAGAGGGGCTGAGCGTGTTTTTCCAGCTCTGTGTGTGCATGCACGCATGGGAGAGCCCAGTTTCTCTGTAACCCTGAAAACGAGCTTCTTACTGTCAAAACTTCCTCTCCAACAAGGAGATTAACCCAGAAAGTCTTGCCCCACCCAAATGGGGTGTAACGGTACCTCTTTAGGGGGTTACACAAAAATGTTGCTGGTGAGTCAGTACAGTATCGGTTGTACAGTTGTACAGAGTGGAATCATAGGATGAAGTAGTTTGAAATGCAGCCTCCCATCCAAAAATACCAGCCAACCAACTGTAAGATACATCAGCTGTCAGTTCCCAGTGTGTCTGGTGCGATTTCAAGCAAATTTTGGGTTTTGCTGTCACACACAGGACAATGCCACTGCAGCTGCCTGGGGCCAGCCTTTTGCTCCCTGGGAAAGGGCACCTGTCCATTTGTCACTGGGCCGATTTTGAAAATGCACCTTTGTGATTTAGCAGCCCACGTCATCTTCAAAAGTAGCTTAGCAGCCCAAATTTCATACGGTACTGGTACCAGGCAGTGTGTGAAGACAAGTGAGGCCCTGCTCTGTGGAAGTGCCGCGTAGGTGCTGCTGTGGTACTGAGAGAGGGGAGCGGGGTTGGGTCGGGGTCTGGGGGGGACTTGCCTTAGGTGACTAGCAGGTCTGTGATAGAGCTGGGGGGAGGAGCTGAATCTTGGTCTTATCTCATAGCCGTTAGACCATGCATCTCCATAAACATACCCTACGCCATACATTTGGGGCAGTCTTGTATGTTTTCTATGCAGGGTCGTTTTTTCTTTTCTTTCTCAGTCCCTGAAGTCCTCCTATGAGACACTTCAAGTTTAATTGTACCCTACCTGATCCAGTTTTATGCTGGAAGTACAGGAAAAAAAGTGGATGGAGGAGCAGCATTAGAAAGCACCCCTCAGCTTTCACTGAGACCCCAGCTCTGTCCCGGAGTCTGTGCAGGAACATCCATCCCTCCCCAACTGCCTGGGCTCAGTAACGTCACAGCCCACAGAGCCGTGGGACCCTGCTACTCCACTCAATGCTTGTATCATCAGGCTGCTGGTTTTGTTTCTAACTCTTGGCTTCGATGCTGAACTGCCTAGAGGTGCAAGAGGTACCCCAGCCTTACACATGGTCCAAGAGGTTGGTGGTCTTCATGGGAAATGATCCAGCTGCCTTCCTGTTGTATGCGCAGTGTCTCGGAAGTGGCTTGAGTTTGTAGATGCGATTAATTCTGCTGAAAACAGGAATACTGTCATTGCGTTGGGTGGGATTTGCCTCATTTTATGTAGAGTAGATGTGGATTTATGCTTCAAATCGAGTTGCTAGGGTGCTGTCCATCAAGTGATGTTTGGAAGTCGTTTTTTAGAAGCTACGCCACTTTTGACATGCTGTTTTAATATTTTTCTGGCTGCAACAGGGCAAGACATAGAAATCTTATGTTGTCATCACACAGAGCTGTGAAGCTTTTTTTTTTTTTTGCTTTCTCTCTCTTGCACTCTGTCATATGGAAACCAGATCAAGATTATGAAATTATTGCCCACAAACTGTGATCTTTTTTTCTCTTTTGTGGTGGGAACTGACAAGTCAGTGATGGCTTAGTGCTGTTGGTACTAGCTGTTCGTGCTGCACGCATTTGTATGTATCAGGAAGTGCCGAACTTGGCGTGCTTCTCGGTTGGCACACAGGCTGGTGAAACGTCAGATTTTTAATTGTGATAAAGTTCACGGAAGAAGAAAATATGGCAGATGTTTCCTTTTGTCAGAGCCGAACTGAATCATTAAAATGTGATATGATGTACTATGAACAAGTCAGTGTAAACATCATCCCTGTGAACGTGTCACAAGACTGAAGAACATAGACCATTCATGGTAATGTTAAAAGCCATGTGGTCTGCATGCTGTATTACCATGCTTTTCTCTTTAAATGCAGAGCATGAATCTTATGAATTTTTATTGCTTTTATACAAAATGAAAAGATAACATATTCTGCTTTGGTAAAAAATAGCGTGGTAACTTCTGCAATGTGGTTGTCATTTCACTGGTGGTTTACCAAGAGGTCTGCTATTCACAAGCAGCAGTGAGGTATCCCATTCCCATTGAGTGCTGAACTCGCTCGCCTAATTCCCTCTTTTCTACAAGATGTAGTTTTGGGAAGTTTTACTCCTTTGCCAGTCTGAAAGAAGCAGCAGAAGTGTGGCTGCTTGCCGAGGAACGGTAGGTTAAAACTGACTCCTGATAAGTGGTTATGGAAGAACTGCAGGAAGTATCCGACAACCCACATTCTCTGTGGACTTTCTCTCCCGTCTCCTCCTCACATCTCCTGCGTGAGGATTATTGTCTACACACTCACTTAGGTCATTAGTCAGAAAAGAAGTGCATTAGGAGAAACTTCCTGATGCTTCCCCATGAGCTGAGTATGTTCTGTTTGCAGTTATTCTCGTTCTTGCTGGCCTAAGATGCCTTGACCAGAATCTGATTTTAATTCCCAGTTCTCAAGACTTTACCATAAATTAAGTGGGTTTCTTAAAGCTTTGGCTGCTGGAATCAAGGGAATTGACAAGTATCTTTGTTCTGATGTGACGGTCAAAGAAATGTTGGAATGATGTGTTCAAAGTGTATCCCAAAGTGTTGTTTTATGCCACTCTTCTGATTCCTGATTTGGAGTTTTGGAATGCTAGGGTTTGGAAATAAAATACTTTACTATACCACAAAGCAGGTTATATAAGCTGTAGCAAATCCAAATCATTTTGCATGTCAAAAAACTCAGTCCCCATCTCTTTTGGGGGTGCACTGCAAGTGAGGTGAATGTGTTTTGCAGACCAATTTAAATACTCCTAAACTGTGGCCCCCTTCTCCACATCAATTACATTCATTTTTTGGGGAAAATGTGTGTTTGTGTGCATGGACATACACGAACTGTATACAATATATTTTATTTTAAACGGGGCTGCAGAAGCCAGAAGTAATGAACTTAGTAAAACAGCCATACAGCAGCTGTTAATGGCAAGGCATCTATAGTTTTTGCACCGTGGCAGTTTGTGGATATGCAGTATGCTTTTTTAAATTAGCCTAAGTTCTTACACCTCTCTTGCACCACAGGAACTTAATCCATCATGAAACCTCGTTAGACGCTGCGCCATTGTATCCTGAGGCAGATGTGAGATTTGTGTGAGTCACTGATTTGCGATCAAGCTGAAGGAAACCGAGTCTACAATTCTGAGGAAAGAAGCTGCCCATTTGGGATGCATTTACGCAGCTCCTTTTGTATAAATCATTAGTGGTATAAACTATCCATTATTGTTAGGAGAAGAAATTTAACAATGCAAATAAAACAAAATACTGTGGCAGAGCAATTTTATGCTTGATTGTAATGTTTAATGGCATGTTCTCATACAGAGATTTTCCCATCCTTCAGACCTATCATGTCTGTGACTCACTTGATTTCCGATGGTTTGAACATCCCCTATTTCATTCCTAGAGTTGTTTTCTCTAGAGCAATTTCTGCAAACGTGCTGCAGCATGGGGTTATCCAGGGTTAATTTCCCTTATGATTACACATCCAGACAGCATGTATGTAAATGCTGCAAGACAAATGATAAGAAAACCATAGGATAAAAGAAAACAAAGAAAATTCTTCTGTTTTGCTCATAAATCCATTTTCTGGTATCAATGTATGTGCCTTACTTTTAAATGTTAATACTAGCTTATATGGGCACTGTAGTTCTTTATAAGCATTCTTCTTCTGTCATCACTGATCTTAAATTTTGCATTATGTTGATTCCCTTTCTCCTCCACATCTTTTTGGGTACTTTTTCCAGATTCGTCTCTTCATCCTTTACTTTCAGGTACTAGAAAGCACCATCAATGAGGCAGACCTTCGTATCTCTAAACCAGCTGATTGTACTCATGCTAGAAATCAAATACAGGTCTTCACATTCTACTTGTATTTTTAGTACCTTATTGTAATCCTGGTTCTGCTCTCCCTTCTTATCTCGGTTCTGTGTCTTGCCCTTAGGTTTCTTTTTTAGATCAGGGTTGCTGGGTTTTCTTGTGATCTTAAAAGGTTTCAGCACTGTCCAGCTTTTTGAAGACTTTCCATACACCTTAGTCAGAAAGCACTAAAGTATCTTGATAGTCTGGTAATCTGCAGTCAAGTGCCCATTGTTTTCTTTTCCTGGCTGCCAGGGAGTTTGTTGGCAATTGAGATTTATGGAGTGAATAATCCACCTGGCAGGAGACACTCTGAAATTCGGAAGTGTTCTTTAGTGGACGAAGGAACGTTCCTCTGTGTGTGTAAAATACTGCTAATAGCGTACTTAGCAACCTGTATTTCTACAACAGGGCTTTCAGTTTTGTGTTGGAGGTGGATTCTTGCACGTGCATAAATTCTAGCACCCATGCTAATTCCATCTCTCATTTAACTTTCTTCTGTTCCTATGGTAGGATAATGCATGATGTGATCTCTCAGCTTTTTAATGTGGTCCTTAGTGCATCTCTTCTAGCTCCTGTTTGAATGGGCTAAAAAAAAAATAATGAGGGATGATTCTTCCCTGTACTTGCTGAGAATTGCCTGGAAACCACAGGGAGCTTAAGCAGGATAGTCATGCTGCAACCGCTGAGACTCCACAGAGTCCAGTACCAGGTACTAATTGCAATTACTGCTGGGAGAAATCTGAATAACAACGAAATTTAAAAAAAAAAAAAACCAACACTGTGATCCTTTCTTGCCTTTTATCTTACTTAAATGGTTTGTTTTTACAACCACTGATTAGATTTCGGCTCAGAATAAGCCAAAAGCTATGGAATATGATCAAAATGAAGGATGGAAGGGGTTGCAGTATTTCCAGTGCAGCTGATTTTGTCCACAAGTTTTTAATAGAACTAGATGGAGGACTGAATTAGTCAATGATTAAAATAAGTGGAAGCCACTGGATAACAGTGTTCAGCATAATGGGTTCCTGCCTGAAATTTTGGTTCTCAGCCACCCGGTTGCTTTGTCCCTTTAGGGATATTTTCATGGTCTGAGTTGCCTGGGCTGCTTATCACCCTCAGATTTACAGCTGCCTGCTCCTGCCCAGAGTTTCTCACTCCTTATGCATCAGCACTAGGAAACTCTGTACCTGTTCTTCAGCAGTGGCATGGGAGCATCGAAGTTACCAGCAGCGTAATCTCCAGGGTAAACAGGGCCGGCATATTATTCTCACTGTACCATTTAACCCTGCTGGAGGAGACGACTGTAAATTGCCTGTGTCAAGCCGGCGCGCGAGGACTAATAGAACTGCAGTGGGGATAATTCATGACTAGATTTTCTCACTCGCCAGTGTAAACAGAGCTAGGGCTAGTCAGGTCTGAGACAGTGATTACTTTTAAAACAGCGTGTTATAATTCAGTGTCCCAGATTGAACCCTCCTTTCAGCACAGGAAAACAAACCACCGCATGCATGGCCAGCACATGGACCACGCAGGCTGTGCAACTAACTATACACATGAAGGATCGCTTTGTTTTTCTAGGAAACAAGATTTGGAGGGAGCTCTTCAACTGAAGATTGCAAATGGTGATTTTTTTTTTTAAAGAGAGAGAAATCAATTTCACAATCCTTCCTATTAATGCAGAGTAAAGAAGAGCTTTAACAGTGAGTTAATTTAGAGGCCTTAAACACTGTCCTGTGTTAAATCCCTCCACCAAAGTTGCTTTTTTTGGGTTGTGTCACTAATCTCTCCACACTGCTCCCGCCTGCTTGTTCCTTGCACCTGATCACGTTAAACACAATGACATCATTCATCTAGATACGCACCTGCTGGCAAATAAATTACCTGAATTCACTGCCAATGAGAAAAGCACTTTTCCTTTCCTTGGGGTAGTATCACTCTTCAGTATCTTTTTCTGATAAACTTAACCTATAAACTCCAAATTTGACTGAAAAGGTGAAAGTTCACCCCAAGAGTTGGCAGCTTGAGAGGTGGGGGCATGGGGCGTTCAGTAGGTGCACCTGTGGTTGCTTAAAACCCGTCTAGCTGCAGACCCTTACCAAAAGGGCACAGTCCAAGTCTCCTTCTCTGTCCCTCACTGACCATTACCTGCCTACTTTTTTTGTGTTGGTGTCAGTGTTCATTTGACTTTTCCCCCCTGTGAGCAGAGACCTGGTCCAGCTCATCTGTGCCTCAGCTGTGTCGCCGTCTGCATGTACGCTGGGGCTGGCACAAAAGGGATGGCAGGAAGGAGCCAGGGCTGTGCCCCCACAGTCACTAGTTTGACACGGGGCTGGGACTGCAGCAGGCAGTGATTATCCAGGTAGTCCCGAAAACCTGTGAGGCTGCTGTCCAGGCCCTTTTGCCCACCCAGGGGGCTGAAAGTACGGCTTCCCCATGATGGGCACATGTTGCCCCAACATGGCTTTGACCATCCTGGTGCCACGTAGAAGAGGCACGTAAGGACGCGTGGCCCTGCATGAAGTGTTAATGGTTGTAGATTTGTGCCCGTCTCAGATGGTTTTCTGGGCTGAAGTTGCATGCGTGGCTCCGAGCTGTATCGTGGCGTAGGGAGGGGGAAGCATCTCCACGCACACCCCCGCCGTCCAGGTTCTCCAGGTGAGTGACCCCAAGGGGCTGGCTGCAGGCAGGAGGAAATACCCCCTTATTTTCCAGGTTCAAGACTGTGGTTTTTCTCTTACCCTTCAGAGTAAGGGCTGGCCAAAAGCCTGCCCACAGTCAGTAATATCTTTAGAGAAGCAGAGAAAAAAAGAGCTAAATAGCGGAAATGCGAAACTCATACTGAAAAAGCAGCATCTGTCCAGTTTTGGTCACCAAAGCATGACTGTGTTTTCTTACGCTTAAGAGATTAACATCTTTACTATTAGTAAAACAAAAAATCAGGTTTTCTTCTTGTGGGTTCCAGAATGAGGTTTTTGTTTTCCCAGTCAAGACTGAGGAGACAGATCAGTAAACACGTCCTTTATAAAATTTCACCTAAATGTTACCAAGTTTAATTAGCCCTTGGCTTTATTATTAATATGCTAGACTTGTAATGGCTTGTGGAGAAGTATTACAACTCGGTGTGCCAAAGCCTGCTTAGGGATCTTCAACCCTGTCGCCAGAGCAGCCGTCCTGCTTAGAGGTCGTGGTGGAACCTCTTACCAGGAGGGGCATTTCAGAGGGAAGCAGGTCCCCCGTCCTTGTTGGCAAAGCAGCTTTTATGGGCTATCAAGCACTCACTATGCAGTTGTTCAGCCCCTAAAGGGCTTGATTCACATTAAAAACTTGATGATAAATTCTTAATAAATAGGTAGTGAGCCAAATACTGTTCTGAGGATGTTTTTGAGGACGCTTATCAGGTGCGCTGCTTATGGATACAGCAGTCTGTAACCATTTTGCAGTCATTGTGCCTGCACTTGGACAATAATATTTAATAAATTTTGGCAGGTAGGGAAGTAGTGAGCTAGAGAGGGAGTAAAGCCTGTAAAGTATCATGTGCTGAATCCCCAGTCTTGCCAAAGCAATTGTTTTATGCTGTAGGTTAATGCTCTTCAGGAACTGAAAAGACTAAAACATCTAGGCTTCAATTGGAGACCAAAGTAAAAGAGCAGCATTAATACTAATACATTATTTGTATTTTGTTTTCTGCTTATAAACTATGCTTATCTGAAACCAACTTCTCATTTTAAACATGAGGTTTGGGAATGACATATGTGGGTCAATCTTTGGTCAGAAACTTGGTTTTACACTTCAGTCCTTGACAAGGGACAATTTGGAACAGGAAGATAATCAGCCTCAGCAGCAACTCTGTACACACAAAGCGGGTCATGCCCATACAACAGCCATGTTTAAAAGGCCGGTCTGTTGAATTAATTGTTTTCACAGTAATCTGAGGGGCGATAAGATTGTAGTTTTGAAGGTGCTCCACGTCTGCTATCTGTACTGAATTATTTCCCTCTGCTGGTAACGGTGCTGTAGTCAGTTAATACTCCACTTGCACAGAAACATTCCATCAACATATAATTTAAAATCATTCTGCTCTTCTAGGAACTCTCAAAGGATATTTATTTACAGTCTACAATCACTGTCCCCCAGCTTGACTGTACTGTTTGGATTGGGGCTTTAGACTTTGCAGCATTGAGCTAAATGTCAACAACAGTTTAATAAATCCAGACAGTGGGGAGAACCTGTAACCAAACGAGAGGGCTCTGCTGTGCGCGGTGGATGTATATCTCAGTCTGTGTGCGTCTCCCTAATATTTTAAAACCCCTGACTCTTCCTAGTGCAAGCCTGATGGGTGACTGCAAGCCGGCTGACTCCTCTCAGCCTCCTGGCTTTTGCTCTTCGACTTTGAGTCAAGGGATCTTTTTCTTTTTTTTGAGACTGGTGCATGGGGTTTGCCAATATGAAGGGTGTGGGGAGCAGCGGGTCTATGTCCGTGGTCAACTCTAGAGCATGTCCTGGGGGCTTGGACCGTTGCGGCTGTGCTGTGAGGGGGAGCAGTGCTGGCATGGGGCTGCACTGAGCTAGCTAGGCTGCTGGAAGAAGGACATGGAGCCTCACCAGCGCTGCAGCCCAGCTCCCCTGCCTTCAGCAGCTCCCAAGACCTAGCATGGACCAGAGGGTGAACTCTCTTTTCCTGCTCACGTAGACACACACCGATCTTACCCGGTGCTTTGGCATGCCACCATAATCCAGAGAAGTAACCAGGAACAGGAGGAAGGCTTGGCCGTGCTGGTGAAGCAGGTATAGAGGCAACATCCCGGGAGCGGAGGGACATGGTGCTAATGAGGGACGTGGTGCTAACCGGGCTTCCCGGCGTGGCAGGGACTCCGGCGGGGCTGCGCTGCTCCTGTGAGCAGCAGCGGCGAGAGCAGCCTTCAGGTCCCTGCTACCACCCTCCGCTGCGGTGCTTTGTGAATCCGGGTCGGGATTGGGAGGGGGAACCCATCTGCCTGCAACAGGGCCAAGCCAGAAGGCTGGCTCAGTGGCAGGGCCGGGGCAGGCAGAGCGGCTAAAGGCAAGGCAGCCGCTGCTGGAGCCGGGAGTTTTGCTGAAGAAGCACACCTGCGACTGGAGCCCAACTCCCAAAACCTCCGGGGTTTTCCTTTCCCACCCCCTTCTACTTTCTTTCTAACTTGTGCGTGTGGACCGCTTGAGGTTATAGGCATTATTTCTTCCGGTAGTTATAGTTTTGCAGTATCGTGCCAGGATGCGTCTCCCTAATATTTTACCCTGCTGACTCTCCCTAAAACGTTGCATAAGACAATTGCAGCCGTGCAGCTCGTCAAGGTTTCTGTGGTCACTTTTGCTGGTGGCGTACCTGCGGCGCGGGAAGGAGACGGGCAGCCGGGGCTGAGATTTCCTTGCCGGTGCCTTTTGAACTCGGCGGAGACCGGACGGACACGGAGTCTGGGTCGTTAAACAACTCGGGAAGGTGTTTTGCTTGCCTCCACCCCCGGCGCGGCTCCTCGCTCGGGCTGGCAGCTAGCGGCAGCACCCGAGGCGAGCGCGCGGCGCGGGCTCCCCCGCGGGCGCGTGACGGCGGGGCGGGGCGCGGGCACGTGCGAGGGGGCGGGGCCGGCGGCGGCGGCGCAGGCGCGGCGGGCCGGGGCAGGCGGAAGAGCCGGGGAGCCCCGAGCGCCCGCCGGGCCGGGCCGGGCCGGGCTTAAAGAGCGGCGGGGCGGCGGCGCGGGTAAGCTACGCACCTTCCTCCCTCCTGCCCTCCCAGGCCCCGCGGCGGGGCTCGGGGAGGAGCGGGGCGCCGTGGGGTTTTTTCCTTTCCTTTTTTTTTTCTCCTACTGTCGCCGGTTAATTTTTTAAATTTTTTTTCAAAAAAAAATTTTTTTTTTTAAATTGATTTTGCTCCAGACAAAGCCCGGCGGGACTCTGCTGTCACGAGCCCAAAGGCGTCTCTCGTGTCCGTGCGTGCGCGCACACGCGCGGCTGGGGGCACGGGGAGGGGGGGGCGAGAGCGGCCGGTGCTGGCCCTGCCCGCCCGCCGGGCCGCCGCTCCACGGCGCGCTGCCCGCTGCCGGCGGCACCTGGTAGTCGGTAGCCGCGGTCTGAGCGCCGGGGCCGGGCCCTGCCGGGGAGAGGGACGGCCAGACAGGAGGCTGCCTGTCAGTCCCCGCGTAAGGCTGAGCGGGCGGCCCGAGGACGGTGTCCCCTCGCTGGATGGAGCCCGGGGCAGTCGGTGATGCGGTGCCCGCCGGGGGGGCTGGCGGAGCGGCTTGAGCCCCCCGTCCGCCGGAGGCGAGCATGTCCAGTGAGCGGCTTAACAGGACAGCGGTGAAGGATGCGCGGTTAAAAGACCTGTTGTTGGAAAGAGGTACCCGTTTGTTCGTCCGGTGTGTCCGCACGGGTAGGGCTGCGGCGAGCTCGGTCCCCGGGTTTCCTGGAGCCAAACCCAACTTAGCAGCCCCGCCGTCTCGGAGAGCGCTCCTAGCAGAGCCGCGGGGCACCGGGGAGGCTCTCCTGGCCTGGGAGAGTGTCTGCGGAGCAGGATTTCGGGTGACGGTCCAGGAGCTTTTGCTTGCGTGATTGTTGATAGAGTCATAAATTATTTCTTTTTTTCCATACTCTTTGTGAAGGTGCTTTCATTCGATATTTAGTGGCGTTTTTCGGGTTGTGTGTTTACCATGAGAAATACTCTCCTAGGAAAAAAACTATTATATACCTGTTTTTTCACACGCAGGAAATAATATTTATGTGACTGTGACAGAGACTTGGGGAGGTAAAAACATAATCGCTTCTCTTCTTGAAGCTCCCTCTCCAGTCTCTCTCCCAGTTAATTTATAGGAAAAGTGGGCAGGAGGAGATGCCAGTCTGGAAGGCGATGCTGTGGTGGCAGTGACAGCCCTTGGTGCCTGGCAGGTGTGGGGCAGCGGGGCCGGAGTCACCCCGTGCAGGTCAGAAACTCTGCATATTGCCTTGAGCAGTGCCGGTAAATAAGAACTGCTGCTGTTCTTGTCTCTTTGCTTTTTCCTGTTAATAACCTAATGTGTAGCAGGAGGGCTGGTCAGGAGGAGGAAGGGATTAAAAAATTGTCTTCCCCTTTCTTTTCCCTCCACTTCCCAGCGAGGAAATCCTCTTGAATATCAGTAGGGCGTTTTGTTGTGTTTTAGTGTTTGCGATGTAAAGCTAGACTTGGAACATCCTGTGTGCTCCCACCTGTGTGCTGTGGTTTTCACTTCTTATTGTATAGCCATGTTGTAGTCAAACACTTTCCAAATGATTCCCCCCAAGGGAAATGCTCGCAGTCCTAATCCCTTATTTCTGAAGGAGAGGTACTGTCCCCCGCCACTGAAATGCTGGGGCCTTGATAAATTTAGAAGACTCTGCCCTTGGCAGATAGAGAAGTAACATGTCATTCCAGTGATCTTTGCATTCTAGGAAAGCCTAAGTCAACATTGCTTGTTTTGCATGTTACCCTTTAGCAACAGGCTCTCAATTTCCAGTCTAAAGTATTACATAGACCAAAAAAAAAAAAAGTTTTGGGTAAAGAAACACTTTGATATTAGTAGCTGCAGAATGTGAGTTGCAGCAGTTGTCAACTGTGTCAAGTCTGTATTCTGTGCTTTTGACCCAAGAAAAATTGACTTTTTACTTAAGCATGATTTTTGGTGGATTTGTTTTTTAACTAATTCTATGCTTCCTGCTTTTTGATCTTTTGGTGCTGACATTGTTAGCTTCCAGTGACTTGGGGTACGGGGGCGGGCAGGGAGAAAAAAAAAGATTACTGCATATGGGATAGATAGTAGAAGCACTGACTAATCAAATTTTCTGAAAATGTTGGTGATATGAGTAGATGGTAAGAGATATGTTGTTGCCCTTTACTCTTTCTTTAGCCTTAAACAGTTTAGTTCCTGCTACTGAGATGATCGCAGAACCTCAGCACTTAGATGCTGGCGTGCCTGTGCCCACTGGTAATTTGCGACAAATAGCTGGACCTCAGTGCCAGCCTCCAGTGGACACCGGTGCACTTGCAGCTCCTGTAATCTTAGGTTTTGTTAGCAAGAGATCTTAGAATAATGGAACAGCCTTGGTTTTCTTTTAGTTCCACAACAGGTTACTTTGGATTTTGTGTGAACTGCACTTTTCTAGCTCTGCTTCATAGTGGTGGAGTGTTTGCGTAAGCATGCTGCTGTTACACAGAAGGCTGAGGATGACTATAAATGAGAGAGATAAGAGTGGGGGCGAAAGCTTGTTTTCTCTGATGTTTGGTTTGTCTTTTAATTTTTATATTTTGTTATCTTTCTTTCCTCATTGGCTTTTTAAGACAGAAATTTAATATCAGATCCCCAAAGTTGATGTTTTGGTGCCCAAAAGTAGTGCCATTTTTGGAAAGTGCTGAAACTGAGCAACTTGCACTGCTGCTTTGCTTTTTCTCCCAGCCTAGCAACCAAAGGCCTACTCCCATTAACTGGAGCTGTCTTTCAAGATGAGAGCATCCCCTGTGAGCAGTGCAGTTTCCATAGAAATACCAGCAACTGTATAACTCCAGAGGGCAGTTTCTCCCCTTAAGTTGCTCATCCTTGCTGCTCCAGTATAGCCAAAAGAGTGCAAGAGTGACTCACTTCTAAATATACTTAATATTTGTGGTATAGGCAGGACTTCAGATAAGATGAAGGGCTCTGGAGTTCATTGTAATTGTATCTCTTGCAACAGCCAAGGTCCCAGTTTCATTTTTAACCATAGTGGAACATAACTTGTTTTAGAGTACCAGAGCTCTTTTTAGATTTTTTTAACTGAATGGGAATGTCCTAGAAAAGCTAGTTTTACTCTAGTTGGAGAGAAGTAAGTAGTTGAAAACCTACATTGCATGTAGATTCAATTGGGGGGGGGCAGAAGTTTGGTTTCCACTTGATTTAGGTAGCTTTTGTGCTGTTTAGTTAATTTAAAAAATTACATTTTTCATACTTTTTTGAACACAGGTTTCTTCACAAAACTTTGTGAAAAGGACAGCAGTAACATCTTACTGCAGATCAATCTTGATGAAATACTGAGAGTTTTACAGATTACTGCTTTGATGGATAACATTCTATGTGTGATTGACATATTTTCCTCTTTTTTTTTTTTCTTCTAGCTGAACTGGAGTTTGTTCAAATCATCATTATAATTGTGGTTATAACTGTTATGGTGGTTGTGATCATCTGCTTGTTGAACCATTACAAACTCTCGACACGCTCCTTTATCAACCGACAGAGCCAAAGCAGAAGACAGGAAGAAACTTTGCAGACGGTGAGTATGAGCCCCTTGCACCAAATTCTTCTCCTTGTGCTGTATAGGTCTGCAGCAAAGCCTCCTGAGGAGCTCTGGTACAGGCAACTGTTTGGAAAAAACTTCTGATGTCACTTTTAATACTCTCTATAGTTAGGCCTTTTGCAGAGGTTGTATTTGTCAGTAGGACAAAAAAAAAAGAGAACATAAATTTAAGATATACTGTCTTAGGTTATTTTTAGACCTTGTTATGTTTTGTGTAGCCTATTTTCATTTTGCATTTGGCGGCTCAGATGTGACATCCTGTTTGCTGCTGCTGTAATTTGAAGGGGAGTGGAGGGGGAATGAATGGAGATCACCTGGGGTATGAAGATTTGAAATACATGTTGTGACTTTTCATATATTTACTAATATCCTGGAGTTTTATCACTACTGCTGTTTTGTGAAGCTGCAGTAACTCTTTGCTGGATCCAAAACAGTGGTCCAGTAAGGGCCTAGGAAAATGTAATGTTTGTTTCACTCAAACAGCAAGAGAATATTAGGAAAATGATCCCTCCAAGGACCTGGAGTGGTTAAGATGTGTTGTTACAGAGCTTAAGACCAAACCTCAGTTGAGACTTGTTAGTGTGTCTTTAGTCAGCCTGACAGTAAATAGGCACCTCTTGCCCTGTGAGCCAGGAGTTTGCCAGGTGGGATGCACTGCTCCCTTGTGAGGGTTAACCACAGGGTGTCCCTGACCTTGGGTCATCCCCCCAAGCCACACAGTGTCCTGTGGTGTTGCAGGGAGGTCCTCTTTCTGACGTGCTTTTCAATGCCTCTTTGCTGACCACAGTGGCCAAGGGACCATGTATGACGGTAGCCTTTTGATGCATTGAATTCCTGGCAACAGTGCTGGATTCACAGCTTCCTTTAATTTTGTCAGCAAAATTGTAACTGGAAAGTGTGATCCCATAATGGTTAACGCTAGCTGTAAGTTAGATTTCAGCCAGATCAGCGAGCGAGGTGCCTGGGCAGGGGAGGGGGCAGTGGCAGGGGAGGAGGCAGGGATGCCAGGGCTGGACCTGGGCAGCTGCTGTGGAGCTGCACCCCTGCCACTCCTGGCAACTGGCAGCTCCCTCCTGAAAGCCAGCTGTAAAACCTGATGAAAGACAAATGTGGGGTTCCCAAAGCTGTCGCTTAGCACATCACCCGCACTGTTTTGCGGGGGTGAATAGCTCTTACCTTGGAGGCTGCGTGGGGAGGAAAGGAGCTGTCTCCTCAAGGGGAGGTTTCCTCGTTCCCTAGCACTTCAGTAGCGCAGGAATATTTAGCTCTAATTTGGTTACAGACAAAACTGAAACTTGTCAAACCTTAACCTTGTGGACTTCAGGACTGGAAAAATGAGCTAGATTAATTTGAATGTTGCTTTGAAATGGATGCTGTAATTCAAGAACCACACTTCTGTCTAAAAAATGTTAGCTGTAATTGCTACAAGTACCTAAAGTGAAATAATTTGAGATAAACGAAGCACATTTTCATCTTCACAAATCTTTTAAAACTGCAGTAAGCTGTCAAATGCATGAAGTAACCCATTATTTCCTTTGTATGGTTCGTTAGTATTGTCTATTATCAGAGCAAGTGGTGCCTTCTCTCTTGGACGCGAGGGAGCAAACATCACCTTCTAGTGAGAAGAACATGCAATTTGGTAGTGGGGACTTGGGAGCTGCTTTAGTATCTGGAACTGCTGTTAAATAATTTTTAAAACACTGACTTACTTTGAGTTTGATGGCACCCTTATAAGTAATGATAATCATAGCCAAGTCAGCACTTCGTGGGAATTGATGACCAATTGGCAAGAACCAGTTACGAATTCTTCCAAAAACTCTCTGGTATAGGTTTGTCATCACTATTACTGATCTGGAATTCTGATAAGCCAAAGTTGTTCTGAAAAGAAGGTCATACTTGTAGGGAACAGGACCTCAGAGGTCTCTGAGGTCAGATGTCAAATATGTTTGAATACTCCTTTGTCTCAGGTGTTAGAAGGAAATTCTGATAGAAACTGGTTGTGCGCTGTTTGCACTGCGAACCTTAAAAGCAGCGTGTGGTACATGGGGGTCAGGGAAACTAAAGCATTTGCTCTGTGATGTGAAACTGGAAACAACCAGTCTGTTCTCATTGTCCACGGTGGAGTGAGTTGCACAAGGTAAATAGTGTGAGCAAGAAGATGCAGGTTAGATTATACCCTTTTAAAATACATTTATTTTTTTAACTAGGCAGACCTTGTTCTGTGTGCCAGTGCTATCAATAAGTGGATTCTCTTCCAAGGGAATGTTTTTTGATGGTATATAGACTCTGAAAACAGGTTTAAATGTTTATTAACTACTAATGTCTGAAGAAAATGTCATTCTGACTCAGGCCTTCTGTTGATAGAGAAATAGTGAATGGAAACAGAGGAAGTTCAGCCATATTTCTTAAAATGGTAAAGTAAATTAACTGACTGTTGGTTAGTTCGTGTAGTGAGCTATGAAGTGAACCCCCTTTCACATAGCTGAGGTAGCAGAGGTATATCAAGATGCGTAATCGTGCCTTTCCTATTCAGACAGGCCTTTTTTTTTTGTCCTTTTGTTACCTTCAATTTTCATTCTCTTCAAGCTTATCCTGTTTCTAGATAATCATGCCTTCCAACAGCTGAGTTGTGGCTGAATTGCACAGATTTCTGGCCCCGGGAAGACCACCTATTGAACAGATAATCTCTTATTCTGGTTCTTCTAGAAAGTGTAACAGAAATGAATAGATAATTTATCTACTGCCTTTATTGCCAGCCTCACACCTGTAAAACTCATGGGGTCAGACCTCTGAAATAATGAAATAAAAAGTGTTTGTGGGTGTTTTGTTTGGCTGAATTTCCTTCATGTTAAAAAAAAAAAAAAAAAAATGCCCAGAAGTTGAAATTCTTTCTCATTGTCTTCCAAGTCCAGAAATTAGAGTATTAAAAAATGAAATATCACTGGAATCACAAGTGTTAGTAACACTTGAAGGGCAGAAAAGGGACTGATCCTAGAAAAAACTTGTTCTTTGACAAGTAGATGCTGAAAAGCAGTTGTTATGTTCCTGTTCTGTAAATATGCTTTCGTGTGTGACCACCAGTTCATCTTTTTCTTTTCATCCCCTCTGGAGTCTCATCTTCCAATCTTTCCCCTGGTCTTTGTTTTTATTACCTTGGTTAGTGTGCTGAGGCCTTAAACAGATCACAGCAGGGGCAGGACAACCTTTGAGCGCTCAGGAGTGCTGGATGCTTCTGCAGCAGTGCTGCCAAGGATGCTGCCTGCCCTCCCATGGCGTGGATATTAAAACATTCAAAGCCTGTTCTAACATTAGCAGAAATGCGAGTTTTGGGGTTGTAACTGAGAGGTGGAAGGATGCTGAGTGCCAACAGTGTTGGCATGAGTGACAACCCAAAGTGAGTGTGCATGGTACTGAACAGGGTCCGTATCATGATGGATAAAATATTGAACGTTTCCCCTTGCTGGCTGATCCATCAGCAGTGCTTGGCTTCACAGCTGGAGCAAGCCCAGGTTTGCAGAGCATCTGAGGGAGGTGTGAATAATACCAGGAGCACACCCAGGGCTGCTTTGCTAGGACGACACAACGTCTCCCGTGGGAGCGACTGATGCTACTGGCAGTGCTGGGGGGCTTCAGGGCAGAGCCATGTGGCAGCCTTGGAAAGGCGCATCCTGTGCAGGATATGCGTGTCTGGTGTCCCGGGGGAGGTATGTGTTGCAGCACTGCTGGCTGTGCCTTGGCAGGACTGACATTGTATTGGGAGGGCAGTGTTGCTGGTAACCAAAACCATCCTGTTGGAATGTAGGTAGCTGTGGCCGAGTGGCTGCCACAGCTGTCTGCTGTTTGCTGGGATAAAACCAAGATAAATCTTGCTTTCTGATGATTAACTCTTAGTGTCATCACCAGTGATTTCCAGGGGGACATTGAGAGAAAAGAGATTAAGTGTCTTACAGGGAGGTACTTAATGAGCTTCTGATGTTCCTAAATTGATTCCTTCTCCCCATCCTGGTGGCTTCTGTCTTTGTATCTTTTTCTCTTACGAAGTGGATGTTGGAGTACTGACCGCTTTGACTGCCCCAGGCCCACTCCTGGCAGCAAAGTCCCTGTGTCCATCACACAAGATGCTCGCCCCGACCAGCGTCTGCCTCCCAGCACCAAGGGCAGCATCGCTGCAAGGGCTAGTCAGCTTGCGTTAGGACCTACGGTGATGATGCCCATTTCGAATGCCAAGCTCCAGAGGTACAGCTGTAAAAATACTGCCTTCCTTCTTGGAACAGCTATCTCAGAATAAAAGAGGAGCATCAGGAGGGTGACAGAAAATACTCAGTAACATTGACAGCTCCAGGGATTTCTCAGTGATTTCAAATGTTAGTCTTGCCTCTTGGCCTCTTAAATTATTCCCCACTGGTGTTAGCATTATTCCTTCTGTTCCCTGCTGGCATCCCTGGCCCACTCATTTTCACTTTCTCACTTGATCCCAGTGGGAACAAGAACCCAGTCTATAGCTGGGAAGAGAATGCGAGTGCTGTAGGCCACCCTGCTTTGCCAAACCTTTTCCTTTGCACCAGGCATCAGTTGGCAGGAGCTAGATGCGTGCAGTGCAGGTCTCCTGCAGCCTGCGTGAGGGGCACGGGCTTGCCTTTCCTCAGGGTGTGCTGCCAGGAGGGACAGTGTGTGCTGGTTGCTGCTCTTTGAAGTCTACCACAATAAAGTCAGAACATCTTTAATAAGGGCAGGATCATCTAGGAAATCTGCAGGTAGGATTAGAAGCAAGGAGCACTGGCTTCGAGTGGCTCCTGACTCAGTGTGTCATCTTGGGCAACTTGCTTCATCTCCAAGTAAAGTGGGAAGGATAATAGTACTTATTTCCTTCACTTGGATGAAATGAAGATTGCTTAAAATGGTAAAGTGCTGTGAAGTTAGGGAAATAAAAGTTTTAAAGCATTAAGTAACAGAAATAATCACTGTAAGTGTAGGGAGGTGGACTACAAGTGAGAGGTTTGGCACTCTCCATAATTACCTCTCTAGTACTTCTCCTTGGTACTGTGCACCGCTCTGCCAGATGGTGTAACCTTTCCTACCCTTGGGAAACACAGATTTTAAAGGGAAGAGCAATCCTCCTGGAATACTTGTCATTCTGTTGAGGACAATGCAGTAGTTTTGTTGCCTGTGTTCGGCAAGCAATGTTAGTGAAAATTAGGTAAGAACTGGCAGGGGAAATGTTACAGTCTTAAGAGCTGTGATAGTCTCTATCACCCAGGAAGAGGCAGGGAGAAGGGAGCCCCTGTGCCTTCCCAGAGCATTTTGAGCAAGCCACTGCTTTAATGTGGTGTAATGTATCACTGCCACCTAGGGCCAACATCAGAAACTACACTGCTATCTGAAACTTCATTTGCAAGAGAGGTGTGTACATCTCTGTGTGTGTAAATCATATATATACATATAAAAAAAAAAAGCCGAGTTTGTTCAAGGGGAAAAGAGGGACCTTCCTAATACCTGTAATGCATTTCAGAAAGTGAAAAAAAACCCCTGACTTTTGTTTCTCAGGAAATACGAATTCAGGCGGAGTTCTAATTCTCAGAAACTGAAAAGAGGAGAAAAACTTGAAAATCTCTTAAGAGTCAGTAAAAAACCAAAGTTTGTGTTACATGGGATTGTGGTGGTTTAACTCCAGCCAGCAACTAAGCACCGCACAGCCACTTGATCACTCTTCTGCTGGTAGGGTGGGGGACAGAATTGGAAGAGTAAAAGTGAGAAAACTTCTGGATTGAGATAGACAATTTCATAGGTAAAGCAAAAGCTGCACCCACAAGCAAAGCAAAACAAGGAATTCATTCACCACTCCCCATGGGCAGGCAGGTGTGCAGCCATCTCCAGGAAAGCAGGGCTCTATCACTACTTGGGAAGATGAATGTCCTCCCCTGCTGCCTTCTTCCCCCAGCTTTATATGTTGAGTATGATGTCATATGCTATGGACTATCCCTTTGGTCATTTGGGGTGAGCTGTCCCAGCTGTGCCCCCTCCCAACTCCTTGTGCACCCCCAGCCTCCTTGCTGGTGGGGGTGGTGTGAGAAGCAGCAAAGCCCTTGGCTCTGTGTCAGCACTGCTCAGGAATAACCAAAACATCTCTGTGCTATCAACACTGTTTTGGTTGCTAATCCAAAACATAGCCCCATACTAGCTAGTAGAGAGAAAATTAACTGTATTCCAGACAGAAACAGCACAGGGGTGTTGTTGCTTCATTACAGTTTGAGGAATCTTTCTTACTTAGCGTAAATTTTTACCTGCAATTTAACCTGAGTTAAAAATTCTTCTTCCAGTAGATTTCTTTCCTGCTGTCAATGTGCTGATGCTCAGCCAAGGTAGTTGGATGACACTGTGTGCTCCAGGAAGCACAGTGTTTAAAAATGGCCTCAAAAAGTCATCTTCCTAAACTGTTTAATTCTGGACACTGTTAACCTTTCTAAAACACAAATTAGGCAAATTATTTTAGGCTTATCCAGTCTCCTAAGCTCTAAATCTTGAGTTAAATGATCATTACCATAAGATAATTAACTAATCGCCCAGCTGGATTTATTAAATGATGGTGTTACTTCAAAATCTAATCGCAAATCTAATTTCTGTAAATTACCGTGAAAGCCAGGAATGGCTAAGGTCAGCAAAAGACATAGCTGGATCCCTAAGATTTTTCTTGCTTTGGTGTTATTTATAGGAGCTAGGATTTACCATGGAGACTCATCCTTTTTCATTCCAAAAACCTAACAATGTTAAAAATGAATCATAGAATCATAGAATGGTTTGGGTTGGGAGGGACCTCAAAGATCATCTAGTTCCACCCCCCTGCCATGGGCAGGGACACCCTCCACTAGACCAGGTTACCCAAAGCCCCATCCAACCTGGCCTTGAACACTTCCAGGGAGGGGGCAGCCACAGCTTCTCTGGGCAACCTGTTCCAGTGCCTCACCACTCTGACAGTAAAGAATTTCTTCCTAACATCTAATCTAAATCGACCCTCCTTCAGCTTAAACCCATTACCCCTTGTCCTGTCACTACACTCCCTGATAAACAGTCCCTCCCCAGCTTTCCTGTAGGCCCCCCTCAGGTACTGGTAAGCTGCAATTAGGTCTCCCTGGAGCTTTCTTTTCTCCAAGCAATATAGGAAATGAATGTATAAGCTTTCTCTCCCTGTTACTTTTAAGTATTGAAGGTCATGGCTGAAGACCTTTAGTCTGTTTAAGAAGGAGCAAGTTGAAGTGGCTAGCTGTTGAGAACCTGTAGGAAGCAGGTAAATGATACATTGCCCACAGAAAAAAAAAAAAGGGTAAATTGCATTTGCTCAGGTTTAGCCTTGATTGCATGTACCTGAGAACTACTTGTACAAATCCCTGGGCTTTTGGTGTGAGGGGGCATCCAGCAGGACTACCGGCGCTGGATTTGCAAACCGGGAAGTGGCTGTCAGCATGTTGCCAGATGGTGTGGTACTGGGGCTGCAAGCTTGCCCAGGCCTGGCCACTGGTTAGCTGTCGTGCTGAGCTGTGTCGCTTGTGCCTGATATCATCTCGCTCGTGGGGTGAGACGTCACTGAGTGAAAAGAAGTTAAAAGTAGGGGATTTTTATCATTAGGCCAATCTACTTTAGTATTTTAAATAATAAATGGAGAAACAACATGAGGGAATATAAATACAAACGCTGCCTGTTTTTACCTGATTTTCAGTGATCTGAGCACAGGGAAATGTTTTAGCTGTCAGTTGAAGGTCTGTAAGCAGAAGGATAAGGAGAGAGCAAGAAGTAACACTTTCCCTCAGTGTAAGGCACCCCAGATTGTTTGTGGCAGTCCCAGCATGTTATTTCTTACATCTGCGTCTTGGGGGGGGGTGCGGGGAAATCATGGCGATGTTTTCCTTCTGCAACACTGAGGTTTTTCCTTTCTTCTCCTTTCAACCCCTTGCCATCACCCCAAGAATAGTGGGGTAGGTGGGCACCAACCCTTGGGTTAGGTTAGATCTACCCAATGCAGGGGAGGGAGGATTTCCCTGATGTGAAGACCTGAGAAAGATTAGATAGTAAGTCTCCCGTGGTAGATGCAGTGATTTCAGGAAGGCAGAATGGCTCAAAAGACCAAAACTGGGAAGATGGGGTGGGCACCTGTTTGGATGCCATTCTGTGCAACATTCAGCAAAGCACTTCAGTATGTTAATTTTTTATTAATTTCCTAACTTTCTTCTTAGCCTTGGGATGTTAGCAGAAGGGCACATCTAAATAAGCAGTTGCTGACAGACGTGAGTGGAGCGTGCCTTTGAGCTGGCAGTTCCCAGGCTAGCCCTGAAGCAGGGCTGCATAGCTCAATAGCAAGCTACTGCGTCTGGCTCAGAGGCACCTGATGAAATAAGTGCTATGTAAAAGGATAAGGGGTGATATTAAGCATAAATTATTTTCCTGTTCTATTGTATCCCTCAAATACATATAAATATAAACCCCATAGAGCCATTCATAATTAAGCACTGTCAAGTTGTCCGTTGTCTCTTTCTGTTTCTTTTCCTCCTCTCTGTACTCTTTTCCATGTTGTCATACTGCTCTGCTCTTCAAGTTTAGGAAGCCCCTCTACATGTTTGTATTTGTCATTGCAGGTCACTGTACAATAAGTTTGTGTCCTAGAAGGATTCAGGGATGCCTCTATAGCTGAGTGCAGGAAAGCTGGTGTCGTGGTTTAACCTCAGCCAGCAACTAAGCACCACACCGCTGCTCGCTCGCCCTCCCCACCCCCACCCCACCGGTGGGATGGGGGAGAGAATCAGAAGAGTAAAAGTGAGAAAACTCGTGGGTTGAGATAAAGACAGTTTAATAGGTAAAGCAAAAGCCGCGCATGCAAGCAAAGCAAAACAAGGAATTCATTCACCGCTTCCCATGGGCAGGCAGGCGTGCAGCCATCTCCAGGAAAGCAGGGCTCCATCATGCATAACCGTTACTTGGGAGGACTTACTTGCCATCACTCTGAGTATCCTCCCCTGCTGCCTTCTTCCCCCAGCTTTATATGCTGAGCATGATGTCATATGGTATGGGATATCCCTTTGGTCAGTTGGAGTCACCTGTCCCGGCTGTGTCCCCTCCCAACTTCTTGTGCACCCCCAGCCTACTCACTGGTGGGGTGGTGTGAGAAGCAGCAAAGGCCTTGGCTCTGTGTCAGCACTGCTCAGCAGTAACAAAAACATCCCTGTGTTAGCAACACTGTTTTCAGCACAAATCCAAAGCACAGCCTCATACTAGCTACTAGAAAGAAAAATTAGCTCTATCCCAGTGAAAACCAGCGCACCTACTTGCCTGCTAGCTCCTTCCCTTTCTCCTTGCCTCTCTCGCTGTCCATTTTAAGACTTGTCCATGCATGAAGTAAGAGCGTAGTGCCTATTCCTACATTGGACCAGTTAGTCAGGGCTTATTCTAGTGGTGATGAGAGAATCCTGTATTGTGACACTGGACCAACCACATATGCATGGTGAGGTTGGTCTGCATGTGGTGTGTGAGCCTGGCGTTTTCCAAGCGTGGGCATGCTGAGCATGTGCTACCCAGCCATCTGCTTGGGGAGTTCCTCTGGCTTCTGGGATAGAGATCTTACTGGAGGTTGGCTGCTGCCCAATGCCTTATTCAGCCTGCTGCTCTCTCCAGAGAATACCTTAGGGAAGGGAGTAGCTACAGGTGGGCTGTAGGACACACCGCCACAGAGGCCATGTTGTTACACATCTTTGCATCCTAAGGATCTCGCAGCCTTGGAGTTCAGCTGTGTCTCAAGCTGTCTACCTCTTTGAGTAGTTATGCCAGAGTGGGGAGAGCCTTGGGCTCCTTTCATCTCATCATCATGGTCTGACTATCCTCGTGCCCTGGTTGCACTCTGTGGGGTCCCTGTAGCAGCTGCAGCGCCTCCAGGCAGGATCTTTTACTGTACTAGGCTTCAGGCATCAGCAGTAGAAGTAACGGGCAACTCCACTCTTCCAGCACGTTGTTTCTGTTTGACATTGCTGGTACCAGGTCTTGTGTGCTCAGCATGCAGGTCCTGCTCCATCTCAGCTCGAGAAGTTTCTCTGCATATACTGCACCATCTCCCTCAGCTCTTCTTCCTCTCCTGCCTTAGCAGAGATGGACACTAGGATGGGAGTCATCGTTTCCACTTCCACATTGGAAACTCTCTTTCATAGGGGAGTTTAAGCAACATGAGTGGTAGTAGTAGACTGAATTTCCTTCTAGGTTGGGTCATTGGTTTTGCATTTTTTCCTCTCTTCTGAGCCCGAACACTCTAAAGGAGTGACTGAGACAGTTGCGCTAAGCATAAAGCTACACACTGGTACTTTTCAAACCATCACTCAGGAATCAGCTATTGGGCTGTGTATGGCCTGTAGTTCATAGGCAGTTAATCGAGCACTTTACCTTTGACTAACATGTTTTACTTAATTGCAACGGGCTTGGAGCCTGCCGGGTCAGCTGCTGAGAACCTGATTGTGTTTGTGCAAATATACCATCAGATACTTCAAAATGAGGGCATCTGGGTGATGGAGGGGTGGAAAGGAAATATGTATATATATGTATATATACAGTTACACAGTTACAATTTCTTCTGTTGACAAAACCTTACATAGGCATTGAAATACACGAATCTAAGACTCATACTTGTGAAGGGAATTTGTAAATAATTGCAATTGTCAGCCTCCCTCTATCTCTGCTCTCTGAAGCTACAGGAGAGAAGTGACTGACCAGCTTTGTTATTCAAGGCATTTCTCTTAACAGCTGAATCCTGTGGGAGATTCCTCTTAGAGCAGCTTTCCTCTGCGGTGGACTCTCCTGACAAGATCACAGACAGCTTTTGGTCTCTGAGTGTCATGATGCACATCCAGTTAGGTCTATTTTTACATCTGAAATATGTTGAAAGATGCTATGGTGAGAAGAACCAGTACAGTAAGATTTGAAAGTAGTCTGCACAGGGTAATGCTTTTGGGGACAGTATGCATTTTCCTTCCTGTTCTTGAAAGTTCTTATGTCTATAAAATCATAAAACTTGAATTTCCACCAAGAAAACAGTCATGACCATACGATGTTTTGATTTTCTCTTTTTGCATCAAGATTGAAATTCTGTGCTTTATAGCTGCTCTGATGTGTCCTTTTCAGCTTTGAAATTTTCTGGTAAAATAAATCTACTGCAGTAGTTACTGCTACTTTAAACAATTAATTGAGAAGGAAAATAATTATACATCTTAATCTGTTTTCCCTTATTGACATGTTGTTCTTTATCCTTTTATTCTGCCTTGAGTGCTGGTACAGTGTCATAACAGCCTTTCAAGGCATGAGAGAGAAAATGCTTTGGCCTGAGAAGGTGGTTGGGGAAGTGGTTGAAGAGGGAAACTGGTGGCTGAAACCTCAGCTGTTTAATTACTGTTTATGGTGGGAATTGGGCAACTGACAGTTTTGACCAGAATATTATACCTGGGTTTAGGGTGACTGTCACTTCACTGGGATTACAGATGCCAGGTTTCATTGCGAACTGGTTTGGCTGTGGTGTGTGATCAGGATCCTGGCTGGCAGGTCAGCTTCGTCAGACCTGCCAACCGTGCTGACGTGACCTTGTCACGGGTTGGGAGGCAAAGGGCACCTTCTCAGCACGCAAGCACTGAGGTGTCTCCTGTTGTCTCTGCATGTTGCCATGCTCTCATAGCTGCGAGTGGCTTGCTGCGTCCTTACAGCCTGTGAGGCTGGCTGCTGTGGCTGGCCTCTCGGCACTCACAAAATGGACCAAGCTTGACTTGCTCGGGTGCTGAGCTGCTGTTTGCTCAAGTTTTGGAGAGCAAGGGGTGGGACATTACTTATCACCTTTCTCTAGGTGGAGACAGCCAGTGCTTAGAAGCTGACTGCTCCTAAAAGTTGTGGTATTTGAGGTAGGATGGTGATGTGATCTATTAATTTTTCTCTTTTGTTGTGTTTTTCTACATTCCAGGAAGGGTGCTTGTGGCCTTCAGAAAGCTCGGTTTCGCGCCAGGGTGCTTCAGAGGTACAGACAGATTTCTTATTATCTTCACCAATGTGCTTTCCTCTTTCTTGTTAAGTATATTTGGCTCCTCTCAAAAACATGCGTCTGTTTAGTAAATAAAGTTTTTTCAGTGTAAGCCAAGAGCCAGGTTCATGTGGATGTCCGAGCCTGCCTTAATTCCCATTTCATACATGCTTAAGACTTTTTCATTAAAAGAATAAGATTCTATCTACCTGACACCTCATCTCCATCTGCAGCTCCCTGTATCATAGTAGGCATGCACAGGTAAGTGGTGTCTCTCATGCAGTGGCTCAGTAATTTGAATATTCAGTGGAATCTGTGAGACCAGTTGCGCTCTCCCTGTGATTTTCCTGGATTTACTACACATATCCTATTACCAGTGTCTCCTGTCTTCTGGCTAGCACAGATCCCTGGTTTGAGTGATAATTTGTGGGTGTGTTGCTCCAAGTGGCCCAGCTCACCTGTGTCAAACAGTGAATCATCCTGGTGGCTGACCTTGCTTCTGTGAGGGTCGGGGGCTAAAGACCCTCCTTGGACCCAAAAATGAGAAGAGCAGTTTGGTAGATCTAGATCTAAGAAGCTGGCATGTCTGGGATAGACCAAGTGAGGAGCAATAGCTTCTCACAGAGTGTCTTCAGCTCTTCCTCTTGTAAAGCCTGACCTCCAGGGTTTAATGTGACAGGGACATTTTTTCCAGTCACGGTGCAGAAGCCTTGCAGGTCCTCCCCGGAGGCTGAGTTCTGGCTGAGAACTGAGGGGGAGGAGGACACCTGATACACTCTGGTAGTGAAGGCGTGAGATATGCCAGGCCTTTACAAAATGTACTAAAATGACCATCTGAATTCTTTGGTGATGCAGGGAATTATATTAACTCTGAGTAGGAGGGGGAGGCTCAGACTGCAGCTGAAATTCAGTATTGGGACATTTTCGTAGAACTGGTTAATTGTCAAGACTAGAGAGGAAGTGTTTCCTATGTACAGAAACAGAATTGTTTTCTCTGGGCTCTGTGTGTTTCAGTGTCAGAAGGAGCTGTGTGAGGTCTCGGTCTTCCTTTGGGAAGCTGTTCTCAAGTATCTTGTGTTAGATCCTTCCTGCAACTCCTACCTCTTCTTTTCACATGCATGTGTGTGGGAGCACACGTGCACAGTATCTGCTGGGTTTAATCTTTTAAGATAGGTGGCAAAGTATTTTCTGTTTTATCATTTTTTCGTAAATATGGAGCATGCACAGTGCTTTGCTCAGATGTGGAGTCACGTGTCTGTCTCTTCCCATTTCAGATCATGTATGCCCCAAGGTCCAGGGACAGGTTTACCGCCCCATCTTTTATGCAGCGGGACCGTTTCAGTCGCTTCCAACCCACTTACCCTTACATGCAGCATGAGATTGACCTTCCTCCGACCATCTCGCTCTCTGACGGGGAAGAACCGCCACCGTACCAAGGCCCGTGCACCCTGCAGCTCCGGGACCCAGAACAGCAGATGGAGCTCAACCGGGAATCTGTCAGGGCACCACCCAACCGAACCATTTTTGATAGTGACTTGATAGACATCTCGATGTACAATGGGGGCCCCTGCCCACCAAGCAGCAATTCGGGCATAAGTGCAACCAACTATAGCAGTAACGGAAGGATGGAAGGACCACCCCCGACGTACAGCGAGGTCATGGGGCATTACCCAGGCTCCTCTTTTTTCCATCACCAGCACAGCAACGCGCCTCCTTCCTCGCAGAGGGGGAGCAGACTTCAGTTTCAGCAGAACAATTCAGAGAGCACAATAGTCCCCAGCAAAGGCCAAGACCGGAAACCAGGAAACCTGGTCTAAGTTACTCGCCCAGGTACATTTGAACTGAAGACAAGAGATTCAAGCAGAGCAGTGGAGGAAGACCCCCATGCTCCGGTGCACAATGTTGTTGCGTTTCACGTGGTACAACTTAGTAAAACCAAACGTGCAAACCAGATCTTTGTTTCTGATTCCTTTCAGGGGAATTGCATGCAAAGCAGATTGAAAGAAATACAAACTTCCATTCAGTTTGTCGATGAGCAGTGTTTCAGGGGAGAGGGGGGGATATATTATTTTTTTTTAATAAACTATTTCAATTATTTAATTCTAAAAGTTAACTTAGCACAGAAATGAGGCTTGTACAGCCTGTTTTATACTCACTGAATGGCAGAAGGAAGAAGGTGGGTTTTGTTAGATAAATGGGGGAAGAATTGGCCAGTTTGCTTTTTTTTTTTCTCCCAGGGTGTGGATTTTTTTTTTTAATATGAAACAAAATTCCTGTTTTGTGTGCCAAGGTATAAAGTTGAGAACTTAGATGAATGCAAGGAATTAATTTGTGTTGTGATAAATGTGTTTTAAAAAGTTGCACTATCTTAATGTTTTAAAAAATATATATGAGGGAACTGTTTTATGTGAAGTTCTTCTATATGTTGTCTTTTCACCTGTGGAATAATGATAGAGCCCCAGAAGTAATCTGGAGGAGTTTGCCCCCCTCCCCCTGGGTTTGCTAGAAAAAGGGGACAGGACTTAGCCTAACATCTCTTGACTTTTACAAATCAAGAAATACAGGGACACTTAACTTGTCTTTGCAATAATTTGCATTCAGATAACAGCGCATCAATGAAGTGTCTTGGAGACTTTTGGATGGAAGAAGGCAAACATGAAATCCCAGCATTTTCCATCACTTAGGGTTTAGCTATTTTGCAGTGTAGACTATTTGTTTCGTAAGCGGCAAAACAAAATCCCAGATGTGTTAATTTGTATTGATTCTAACGAAGTGCTGCCATTCTTTTCCTTTTCATAATGCCGTATCGCCAGTACTTACGGTTTTAGAGATTTCTGTCCTCACTGTAGCCTAAAATGTATTTAGTCACATATCATGACATTATGCAATAAATTGTTTAAAAATGCAAGGTGGGTTTTTTCCCCTGCAATGCTGTTAAAATACGCGAGACTGTTGTGCTTTTCGCTCTCCATTTCATCCTTTAGATACTGAAGTTCAGTCCTGGAGATCCATCCTGTTGAAACGAAGGGGCCTTTGTATCTATAACCTCTCCACCCCTGTGCGGTTTCCGCAGCAGCACCGAGAGCACTTGGGACGGTGGCGCTGGCTTCTGCGGCGTCTCTGGCAGTGACATGGGAGCACCGGTTAATTCTCCCTGCAAACCATTTTGCTCTGGGCCCTGTTGCGGAAACCCTCCTCTGTGCACGTCATCTGGTTGACGCCAGCAGGACCACGCTCGTGGGTAAAGATGACTTGCCTGTTAACTTAGTGTCTGTAAGCCCTAGTTTTGCCACGCCGGTCTTAAGAGTAGTTGGAAAATGTTACCTGCCTGTAATGCGGCATGTGGGGTATTTCTTCCCTGGCTATTTCTGTGTGGAAACACAGGCAGTGCTGGAAGGCAGTTGAGAAATGGTGATAGTGGCATCACAAGCACATGAAAAAGCACAACTTGCACTTAAAATGCATTTTGGAAATGGACTTAAAGTAAGAACCTTTAGAGTCTTAGCTTGACTAGTTTCTAATATATATGTGTATGCGTGGGTGTCATAGACCTTTTCACTTTAAGATCTTTCACTTTTTTCCTATTTTCTTAAGCCTTGTGCTTGGTTGGGGGCAGCAGCCACTGAGTGCCCTGAGCACGCTGTGGAGGAGCACGGTGCCCTAGCGCCTGGTCCCGTGGCTGGAGGCTGGGTTTCTGCAGGACTTCTGTACGCCAGGGGCTCTGAGAACTGAAGTGCATCTTTGATCTATGCAGAGTTTTAATGCCAAAACAGTATGCGTGTCTGTGTGTGTTTTATGGGCCTCGGTGTAGATTATTTTCTTCATAAGGTAATTTGGGTTTGTTCTAGTTTAGAACGCGTTTATTGCTGTAATTGTTTTTTGGTCTGAGTCATGCCAGTAATGCAGAGGAAAGCTGCCTTTTAATTTATCTGTTATTTGAAGGGAGAGAGAGAGATTGTATGATGGGATTTGCTTCCCCCCCCCGCCCCCACTCCGACTCACAGGACAGGTGTTCAGGAGATGACTAGGTGGCTGTCAGTCAGCTAGGGCTCTTATTGTGTCTGGTTCCTGGGAATAAAAGCTGTGAAATTAGATTTTTATAAACAATCTATGAACATAATTCTTAGTTTAAAAAAAAAAAAACCACAACGGAAGACAAACCCAGAAAATGTTGGGTTTGGTATTCATTGACTTATGTTGTCATTCACAAGTGAGCTTTTAAGTCAGAGAATGTGCGTGCCTACACAGACACTGTGCTGTTGCCTACATGAGGATTATTTAGCCGAGAAGCCTTTAGGTGAGAACAGCTGGAACTCATTTGTCATGGCAGAGCACACCTGGACTGGGCCCTGGGCTTAGACTGCTCGGGTACCAACTTTTCCCCATGCACGGATCTCAGCGAAGTGAGCCTTGAAGTTGCCTTCAGCATCACCTCTTGGGAAGATACTTTGAAGACAGCCCTTTGCCGTCTTTTGCCATCTCTGCATGCCAGTGGATTTATGCACTTCCCATTAACAGTGTCCGGTATGATGCATGCACTGGTGTCTCTTAATTTTTCTCGACTGAGGAACTTTTCCTTTGCGTGGAAAGTGTTCCAGTTCCGTAGGAAAGATTTGTTTAAAAAGAACTTAGTATTTGCTCACCTAATAGTTGCATTTCCTCTTGCATCTTCGCCTTCTCATTGTATTCTGCTGTCCAAAGCTAACGAGCAGCCAGTATACCTGTCAACTCTGAAAGTGTAGTCACCTGTTGCTTGCTATAGGTGAGCTAGTAATCTGCTACTTTGTTTTGTGACCTCTCATAGGAATAAAGATGGTATTTTCTGTTGAATATTAGTGATCTCTGATGGGGGTGCCATCAGTAGTATAACATTGCAATGGTGTGTGTTTTCTATTTTTTCTTTTGTTACAGCGAGACAGAATATGCCCTTGCTAACAGAACAGAATGGTAAAAGAAGGAATGTCAGAATTAGATAGCACTGTCAATCTTTACAGACTTAGAAATTGGACATCTCTAAAGATAGGTAATTCTATGAAGCATCTATGGAAAATTCCCTTTGAAAATATCCAGAATTAATAAACTGTATTCAACAGCCGCTCAAATGAAGTTTTGTAAATTATAAAAGATTTCTGCAAACACTGTAGAGTTAATCATGTAGATTATAACTCCATACTGGTGTTTTGGTTTATGTGTATCATGCACAAAGCCCACGTAATAGATGTATGGGGTTTTCTGTGTGATGGAACATATTAGCTTGAATTCTGGTTGTATCTCCTGACCTTTGAGCAGTAACCCATCTTCCCAAAATTCAGTCCAGTGATATCCCCACTTCAGAAATTTTCAAGTTAAAAGATTTTTTTTTTAATATAAAATAAAACATTATGATCTCTATCCTACCACAAAGGTTAATCTTTCCCTTAGGTGGCTTGGTGTGGCTCCCTTCTTGGTGCTAAACATGCCTCATCTTTGGTGTTTTCCTATGACCTTGCACACCTAGAAAAGGCAGAGAGCTTAGCAATAGAAAAGAGGTTTCTCTCCCAGCTTCCCGATGGAGTACTCGGCATGTAGCTGTAATTCTGGATCTACTTTTAGCCTGATTGTGGTCAGGTTCATCTCAGTCCTGTACAAGCAGGCTCTGTGTTTGTGATGCTGCTTAAAAGAGTGAGTGAGGAATACGAAGACTGGTACCCAGTCAACGGAGCAGCGTTCAGATCCTTTCCTGTAGCCTGTGGCATGTGCAGAATTTGTGATACTTCACATAAATAGGTTGGTTTTGTCAGGGACCTACTTAAGCTTCTCCTAGTTCTTGTCACTTAATCCAGTCTCAGTCTGATGTGACTTTATTACAGCATGCTTTTTTCTTCCAAGTATGAAAACTCAGACGCATGCCCCGTGTACAAGTTCTTGCTGGCTAGTGAGGAAGGTATTTATGTTCCTGCAGTCGCGGAATCTGTAGGAACCATGAGTCAAGCTGTGCTTCATTTGGCTTTTTATTATTGCTTGCCCACTTCTCCCACCAATTTGTCCCACCTGGAAGCTGCTTCTGTTGTCCTAAATGTCTGAATTTTTGTGTTGCAGAAATGATTTTATTTTTTTCTCTGTGAATGTGGTTCAGGGAAGGGCAAGGAGTGAAACGACATTGTTTCTGAAAGAATGCACTTTTCTTTGCAATAGGGAAGAAAGCCTTGTCCTGCTGGAGAGTCCCGTGCGTAGGCTGTCTGGAACAGCACTGTCTGAAGCAGTCATTTCTAATCCTGCCCGGTAGTGAGATATTGGACCTTAAAACTGACACACTGGTCTGTAAGGAACGTTTGAATGGTTTGGAGAAGATTGATTCCTAACCTTTCTCTGACTCTGAGCCCTGAACACTCATGGGAACTAAGGTAACCTGATTTCATCAGCAAAGAAAAAGAAGATAGCATGCTGGTGAAAACAGATACACTCCAAACTTGTTCTTTGTGCTTTTCTTTTTTCCTTTTCTTTTTTTTTTTTCTTCCCCCAAGGACAAACAGTAGTCTTGCTGGTACATATGAAAGTGTTGAGGATTATTCACAAGTTCTCTCTGGTCATTACCATTAAGCCATGTCCATGCACACGTGTGTGTATGCATACCTGCATGCAAACTTGTGCCTGTATCCTACTCCTTGATCATCTATATGTTAGTTACCATTCCACAGTCGCCTTCCAGAAGTGCTGAATGGCTGTATGTTGTGCTCTCAGGAACAATGGCAGGTCATTTGTCAAACAGCTGGAGGCATGAGGAATCTTTGCTTTTCAGTCCTGTAAATGTCATGGCCCGGGCATTATCAGTAGGGGAGTTTCTTGCTGCGCAGGTTCTTGGCCGTGACCTGGTGCGCTGGTGCATCTTCCATCCAACAGCTTTCTCCCTTTGGGTCAGCTTTGAAAAGTCCTCGTGCTTTTGGGACAACCCTAATGTAGACCTCATGTATTGATGTACAGGAAGGAAATGTACTTCATGTACTCTCAATCTCAGAAGCGTGTTTTTTCAAACCCAGCTGATGCTGAGAACCAAGTGATTCATTTGTACAGCGGGTTCAGACGAAGGCTGGCTTTTGATTACGTCTTTGCTTTTTAGATAAAGGCTGTTGCAAATAATTTAATTACACGTATCTGGTCTTTTCCCGCACTGTGTTGCCTGCTTGCCAACCAGTGCAATTATAGCTTTTCTCCTAAACTAGACCCAAATGTGTCAGTTGTTTAAATCCCTGGAAAGAGACACTCCTACTGAATTGTCTGAGACCTGTTGAGGCATTATAGAGCATGGAAAAGTCCCTTGTGAGGACCTGTTGAACTTACAGAGGTTTCCCATCCAAAGACTCTGTTCCGTATGTTTCATTAGTAAATTTAAAGTTTTGAGAGTGGCCCAGCTGAAAATGTTGGTTGGTAAGATTGGTGTTTTGGGTTTTATTTTAATACTTAATATATCGTTTGCCAGTCTGTGCTCATTAATTGGGTGTAAGTTACCTTTTGACCCACCTCCCATTGCCATTGCTATGCTGGCAAAGGCCCCATTGGGCACACTTGCACCAGCAAAAAAGAGTCATTTTCTTGGTACGGCCCTGCTTGGGGAACAGCAGGAGCTGCACCGCTAAGTTCAGCCTCCAAAACCACCATGAGACCTGCACTGCCTCCTCCCAGCAAACTCAGGTGTAGGTGATGGCTCAGTTTCGATGGAGTGCTTTACGACACTACTAAGTACCACAGACAGGCAGTGGAGGAGTCTACTGGTGTTTCTTTGAAATTGTAACTATTTGCATTAAATATATTTCAGGGCCGCTAATGCCATCTTTGTAACCAGTCGCTACGTGTCTCCTGCTTTCGAAAGGGAAAACCAAGCAAGATTGTGTCGTGAGAAGTATTGCAAACTCTCCTGGCTCTTACTTCTGCCTTGCTGTCCTCTCTCCCATTTTTAGACTGAACACAAGCAACCCCGGTATTGCTAGCGCCACGTCCCTGCTATAAAAGAGCTTACCTTTTTATGTTGGTTAACAAGAAACAAAACTCGTAACCTAGGTACTTCCCCCTTCCCTCTGACAGCTGTGTGATTTACTGCCAGAGATGACTCTGTCATTTCTTTGCTATATTGCTGCTGCTGCTGCTGTTTTCAATGGTTTGGTGCGTGAGCTTTCTGAAACAACGTGGTGTGCGTAGGATCTCGTGGGTGACGGAGCTGTCTCTTTTTCTTCCTTTCTCTCCTTGGTTTGTGCTTGTCTGTCCGCCGTGGTAGGTTTATTAATAAATTATATATGTCTGTATTAGATATAATTTGGAGGAGGTTTGCATGTCGGTAGTTTGTAAGCAACTAAGGTGCCTCATGTTCAGGTCTGAGCAGATAGGAATCCCCTTGCACTCGAGAGGGCCTGATCCAAAGCCCGGTGACGTTGGTAGGGAGACTCTTGCTGACTTCAGGGGGCTTTGGATCAGGCCTTGCGCTCCCGCCTTTGTTGTGCCTCACTTAAAATGGTGCTTTTTCAGTTGTCTGTCTTTTTTTCTGGGGTGTTTTTTTCTTTTTCTTTTCTTTGTACGGTGCTGTGTATAACTTGAATATATTATGCACATATCCTACCCAATGGGTAGAACAAGCAAGCATACAAAACAAACAGACGTTGTTAATACTGTAAGATAATGTATAGATGATACCAATTTTAACACACACACAAAAAAATGGCATAGACTTTGTGAATGCCGACTTCTGTGCTTGGTCCTTTTTGTAAGAAAATTTGCAAATGAATGCATACAAATGACAAAAAGTCTATGTATTTTATTTTCCTATTAAATATCAATATAATATCATAAGGGAAAAAGTTTGAACAAATCCTTTTTGACTAGCCTGTGTATAGCGATGGGGTGTTTGATGCATCTTTGCTGTGAAGATTTGTTCTTTTTTTTTTTTTTAAAATGTGTCACTTTAAGAAAAAGGAAAAAAAACCAACCACAAAAACAAAACCTCCACAGCTTTAACCTTGCAACTAGATGCTTCTCCTACTGGTTGTTGCCTCGCTATTGCTGAGTTGGACCAGTATTAGTTACAACTTCTCCAGCAGATACATTATTTATTATTATCCTTGATTACTTTTTTTTTTTTTTAAACTTAGAAATGGACTAAAACCTTTGGAACCTTTTTATCCACATCCTAGATTTGAAGTGAAGCTCAGACAGGTGGGAACTGACCCAAACCGTCCCTGCAAAACCAAACCTCGGCCAAGGAGAGTTCTGTGACGAGAGCCAGCCCTCGCTCTGTGCCCGCTACGGGTACGCGCTGCTGCGACGGCGAAGGGTGCTGAGGCTGGGTGCGCGGCTGGGGCTCGCTGATGAGCTGTGCGGCTGCAGGGTGCCAGCCTGTAGGGTAGGCAGGGAACGCCGCAGTTGGCAGCGAGCTGAATGCAGGGTTTGAGCCTGAGCTGCCGAGTCGGTGGCGCTGCTGCCGCGTTAAGACTGACAGCAATGGCTTAACCCGGGTTCGTGTTTAAGGTTAAGGAGAAATGCCTAAACCTGTTCAGGCCCAACGCGGGAAGCGGTGTGGGAAGGAATTCAACGCTTAAACCTGCTGCCAGGCTCCCTCGGCAGTGCTGTTCTCCCCCGGCGTCTCCGCGCGTTTGGCTGCCCGTCCCCGTGCCCCCGCGCACTCCTGGCACGGGCTCTTCGGTAAAGCAAAATACCTCAGGAAAACTCAACATGAAGTTCTAGTGTAGAGACTTGCAGATGCTGTACTTATTTTTCTAAACTGTTTGTTCTAACTATCCCAGGATGGTAGGCGATGTAAAAGTTTATCGGTCAGAGACAGACTAGTCCTCTCGCAGATGGATACCGACTAATCTTTCATAGATACTCGTGTCTATATGTAGCTTTTTTATACTTGTCAGGCTTTAACCACAGATGTAAGGTAGCAACGTGTTGGGATACGTTTGAGGTGGCGTTTTTGTTTGGTTTTTCAGATGACTAGCTAAACGCTATGCTAAAACTCAGGGGGCCTTATCCGGGGCCCAGTGAAGTCAGTGGTGAGGCTTCCTCTGGTTTGAGTGGGCTTTCAATCCGGTCCGTCACGCTCGAGGATGGTGCCCTGGAGCACAGGCCTTCACCACTTCTCTGTCGACCTGAAACTTCAGCTACACGTTTTGTCTGTAAATATCTTTTTTAGAGCCCTCACAGGAGTCTTGTATCTGAATGTTGATCATGGTTGTTTTGGGTTTGGTTTTTTTTGTTTTAAAGAAGCGTGGAAGTTTTTTATGGCCAGTTCTGCATCATCAAGCCCTCGCAGGTAGCTTGGATCCATCCCTCTATATATTGAGCTGTTTTATCAGTAAGCGTGTACCATAGGGAAATACGCATATTTCACGGCTGCCATTTGTTAACTCATTTATTGTTGGTCAGGGCATAGAGTAGTTGTTTTGGAAGTATGCCTTGCCTGGCCGTGTTCAGGTTTCTGTTTGCACTGCAGTACCACTTCTGTGCATGAAGGAAGAAAAACAAGCAAAAAGCCCCAGGCCTTGACTAGGAAGACTCTGTACAGAGCAAACCTCCCGCTGGAGGAATCTAGGGTAGGATTTATCGTAACAAAACTTGCATATTGAGTGGACCAAACACGAGCGTGTCTCCTTTTAGAGGCACCGATTTGCTTTGAAGCTGCAGTGGAAAGAGCAGGCTATCGATGAAGTGTACTCACAGCTGCGTTCACACTTTCCGTTAACCACGAAGCACAGCGGGCAGCCAACATTTTAAAAGAAGTATGAGCAGAAGTTACGAGAGCCTCAGGCATCGTAGACCTGGACGGCAAAAATAATAATAATAAATTCACCTTAATATTCTTTAACAAAGCTTTTCTACTTCTAGTACACAGACTACATAAGCGTCGATAGGGGTTTTATCTTTGCATAGCTATCAGCTGCCCAATGCTGCTGTGTGCAGAGCATTTCACGATGGTATGTACATTAGTCAGGCTGTTACACTTAAAATTAACCATCAAATGCCTGTTTTTAGAGCGTTGACCCTTTCTTTGTTGTTTCTTGCTAGTTATTTTACAGTGTAAAATGCTTTATTGCTGTATGGATTTTTTTTTTGTATTTCCAACATTGTGGCTTTCAAGATCACGTTTTCAACACGTCTCTGACTTTTGTCCATTTTGTTTCAAGCTATTCTGAAATATGTACAGCACTATCAACAATATTTAATCTTTCTTTTAAATTTTATTGTTGTAAAAACAAATCTATTAAAAACAGTAAGTCTTTTTACAACTGTATTGGAATTTCTTAATAGCTGTTCATGTGACGCTATGACAAACCTGGCTTGCTTTAATTTTTTTTTTAATTATTTTATTTTCCTTTTAACACAATTGATTCGTTGCTTATTTTCCACCGTAACTCCCAGTTATATACAGGAAAAGATTTCAACTGTTGTGTATCTGACTCTTTTAATTGAGCAAATGGTGATGTCCTAGTTTTTAGACCTAAGGTCTGTTTATTGCAATACTTTTAAAGGAAGATGTTGCTCTAAGTGCTGTTGTTAGTTTTAAATACAGATTTTATGCTTGTTCTTAATATGCTGTGGTTAAACCACGGCACAAAATTATTAAAAATCATGAAATGCATTTGTCTCCTGGTGAATTTATTTTTTTCTTTGAAGTGAAAAACCAAAACCCAGCAAAACAAAAAGGGTGAAACACTAGAGCGGCCTTCTTTAAAACAGCTATTTGTCACCTTCCCTCGCTGGTTTGCTGCTGGCAACCGGGTGACTGATTGTTCGGGAATCAGAGGGCAGACTCAGCCCTTGAAACACAGGGGAGGGCCCTGGGAAACGGATGTCTCGACGAGGATTTTACATCCATGTTTTGACTTTCACCTTTGGTGATTAATACCGGGATGATTCGAGATGTTTCTGCCCTACCCCTCTGCCAGAGGAGCCGTGTCAGAGCCCCCGCCTGTGACCCCTAGTCTAGACTTGGCCTAAGCCCCTCATGACTTCAGTTCCTTTAAGCTAAGAACCCCACCTCCATCTCGCTTGAAGCACTGGCTGCTGGTGGCTGCCCCGGGCGCATCGTGGTGACTGACCAGCCGGGGGATAAGCAGTGGCCCCAAATCATTGAGTTGCAAAAATTGATTAAAAAATGAACGTACGGGATATGGCTCATGGGGGAGCGCGAGGAAAGCACAACCTGGTGTAAGGAACCTGGGGCAGGCTTTGGATGGTACTTACAACGAGTAATTGTGGTACGGCGTGGGGGAAAGAGAGATGAAGTAGTAAGAAAGTAGACAAAAGGGCCCATGAAAGACACTATAGTAACACGGATCTTTGCAAGGTAGATCGAACTATCTGTGGCTGGTACCTGTCACTTTGCTATACTGAAGCTTAACACCACCAGGAAAGATTTTTTTTTTTCTTTTTTAAAGCAGTTAATTTCTGTTTAGGTGTAAGTATAAAGTGATTCTTTATTTAGCATGATTATTAATGAAATCATTCTCTTGTATTATATTTTATCCCTGTGCCTGTGCTTGCTGGAGCTTGATCTCTCTGTCGCTGAGATGCGATGCTTAGAGGGAGGTCGTACTTCAAACCTGGGGCTTTCTCGCAGGTCTTTCCAAGAAAGGGAGGTCTGCTGCAGGAGCCACGTCCCAGCCCGTTCCTGCCAGCCTGCTTACGGGGCAGCCTTTTATTACCCTCAGATAAGAACCAGGGGGTGTTCCCCTTGCTGCTGTTCTTTTCAAATGGCTTGCTTCTTTAAATGTTACAGTACTGATTTTTGGTTCAAAAGTACCCATTTTCTTTTCCTCTAACCACCCTGAGTTAGCTCTCCTCCGTCTACAGCTTTTTAATTCTTCTTTAGTACTTAGAAATTCGCTGGTTCCTTAGTGCTTAGAAGTGCTCCAAATCTCCAAGCTTCTGCTCCTCCTCTACTGTCTGAACCCTGAACTCCCTGGAAACTGCTTTGATCTTTTACTTAATCTGGTTTTAATTGTATTTATTTTTGTTTTATAATATGCCATTCTGTTTGATTGTATTTTAAGATCTCTGCCAATGGTTGCAACTCAGAACCCGGCTATAAATGGGATGTCTCATCTCAGTAGGGTTACTTTTTCCTGTTAAAAGATTAATACGGTGGCTGCTGCAGTCCTGTGAAACCTCTCGGTCTGGCTTCCAGGCTCCCAGCAGTATTGCGTCTCATTACAAACACCCCGTTTTTAACATCCCAAACCCTTTTCTTCCAAAGACCTCTCTGTAATGAGACTTTGTTACTTAGACAAAAATTAATTAGGCTTCTCTCATTATCACTGTTTTGATCAGTTGTGCTTTAAATGAGTTCTAATTAAAATGCACATTTTAAAAACCTGACTGCTGAATCCTATTCTAACCGCTCGCTTCTACTGCGGCCATGCCCTGCTTTTGTGCGGTTTGCATTGTGCCACTTCTACAGAAGACTACCACTGATTAGGATAAAAACTTGCATGATTTTTTTTTTCTTATTATTTTCTACCTTTTTTTTTTTTCTAGATTGTCTGCCAAATGATTGCTCCTGAGAGTGGGGATTAGAGCTGAGATGCCGAATCCTTTACATGTGGTCAAACTGAGGAGCTGACTTTCTCAGTATCCTGCATAGCCAGTAACATTACTTGTCCCCAGAATGTTTCAAAACGCAAGACAGAAACTATGTGCTGTACTTGCTACTATGTAACTGCCTATTTCTGCTTACCTTAGGTGTTCTAATTTGCCCTTAATATGTTATTTAAGTTGGCAGGACTGCATGATCTGTCCCAGCGCTGTCCATCACACGCTAAGCTGGAGGCAGCTTTGCTGGGATGCCAGCGGACGTACGAACTACGGCTAGAGGGGGCACGTTGAAGGCTTGCTCTCCTTCATCAAGGGACTAATATGTAAACCAAAATATGCTTGCTGTAAAATAGTTTGCATCCTTTAATGGTTTCCGCTATGAAGCGCATTGCAAGGCAGTAGCAGAAAGGTGCTAATACTGCTTTAAAGATGAGGAAACGTGGGCATGGCAGGTGGCGGCGCAGTCTGTGGCGGCGCTGGGAGCAACCTTCCCATCGCCTCCGTTCCCGCTCCCTCCAGCTGTGAGGCGTAGTTTCTCCCCTCTCATTTCTAACACGCATGTACCGCTGTCTCGTACCGAGATATTTTTTCGGTGTTTGGCTGATAGTCGCAGGGGTTTAAGCAAGCAGTCGGAAAGTAGCCACCCCTCGTCTGGAGAAAGAGGGCATCTTTTTCATGGAGGCCAGAATGCCATCCTTGAGCCCCAGAAGCTCCCACTCCAGATTAATTTAACATTTGCAGACATTACAGTGATTGACAGTCGAGTTGAGTGGAAAATTCCGGTTTAATCCCACTCTGTGTGCCACAGACATGGGCTCAGACAGCTTGACCTACATTTAACCCTGGGCAGCAAGGAACTCTTAAGGGCAAAAGACAAAAAAAAAAAAAAAAAGTCGTTTTCGTCTCAAAGCAGTGAGAATGTTCCAGCTTATTACATGTCCCTGTGTGTACGCATACACCCATAACTGTGTTACAACGCTGTGAACATTTCGTAAGCTGAGCCAGGTTTGCCCTAGTTGGCTTTACTTCGTGAAGGAGCCATACAAGTCAGATATAAAAGCACGAATGTGCTTGCATCGCCGTTCAGCAGGGTTTACGGCAACAGCGAAACGTATAGGAGCTAGTTCTTTCCTGACAGTGGGGTTAGGCTTGTAAGTGCTATAAAATTTGCCTACAGCTGCAAACTTTATAGCTCTTGGGAAAAAAGCTGATGAGCTGGTGACTTTCACTCATGTTTTGTCAGGAAAAGCCTAACAGGTAAAGCTTGACTGACTGACTGCGAAGTCGGTCTGGCTCGTTTGGCCCCCTTCGTTCCGCAGATCAGAGGTGCTGGTAGCTACTTGAAAGTTTAACTGTATTTGTTCTGGGTTAGTCGCTGGTGCAGTATGAGGTGTCACAGCTTCTCAGCGAGAGGTGCGCTGGTGCGCGTTAGAAGCCGTATGGCTGAGTGATAACTACATTAGCTACTCAACGTGCAAGCCCTCTCACCTTTTAAAATTATGCTCTGTATTCTGCTGATGTTATGCCTGTAGATAAGAAACTATGCGTGCTAGCTCCAGCCATATGCTGGGGGAAACAGGCAGTTTCGTCTACCGTAAAATTACGCTCTGTCAGGAAAATAGTATCAGGTACACTGGAATCGCCGTCTGACAGTAACACAGAAGAAATAAAACGCCTGTCTGCGGTAAAACTGCACTCAGAGTAAACTGTGCAGCTGTAGTTTAAGTGCTGCTTGTGCATTGGCAGTTTTACTGTCTTTTTTAAAAGCAGATTGGTGGTATGCGGGTACATACTATGCAGATATATGTAACGCTGCTTAAATACAGGACTACTGCACAACAATCCAAAAATGTAAAATATACTGTTGGTGACATTAGGCAGAACTTGGAGTACTCCTTATATAAAATTATAATGCATTATCTGTATTTTCCTGTCTTATCTAATCCAGAATAAAAATTAAACGCAGGTATTTGGTGAACCGAAGCATTAGACATCAGTCAGCCAAGGCTGAGAAATTTCCTTCCCCCCACTAAAATTCTCCCAAAGTGCCTCCTTCCGCACAGAAACGTGGCTGCTGCATCTCGCAGGTGGCTGAAAGCAGTAGCTGTGTGTAGAGACCTGCTTTTTTGGGGAGAAGGACTCCAAGTCAGCTCTCACAGAGCGCCTGGATAAAAGGCAGCACTGTCGGTGCAAACGTGCTGGTGGGAAGTGCTGGTGGGTGCCAGCCGAGGGCACTTCGCACCGCTTGCCACAGAGCCGATTAAGCACGAAGGGCAACTACAGCCTTACGTCTCATCTCTAACTTCTCTCGTCTTCTCGCAGCTCCACCTCCTTATGGGCATTCTGCCAACTCTTTTGGCATTTATAGGCGAATCCATAGGAAATAATAAAAAAAGAAGCATGTAGCTTGTGTATTTAGAGCTTAATGGTGGGTCTGCATCTTGTCTCCATCTGCTTTGAGACCCCATTTGGGAAGGCACGAGTAGGCGGAAGGGCCAGGTAAATGCAGAGTTTGCAAGGAGCCCGTGCTGTCTCTCCACACGTGCTTTGCCGCAGAGGGGCTGCCCAAACAGCCCTCGGAAGTTATCACTACTGGATCCGTTCCACTACTAACCGCCCACCAGGACAATTTTGGTTCATGTTAGGTGTAGGATCACAACTGCATTTCAGATGGATTCAACAGAACATCTCAAGTGGAAAATTACATCAGTTTTATGACTTTATTCTGATTGCAAGAGAACATAAGATCCTTAATTCAGCAAGAGATTAAAAGAAGGAGGACACAGACTTTCATTCTGTAATGAATCAGTATGCCAGTGGAGCTGACTCAAAAACTGTAGCATGTTTGAGCGACATGAGATCATACGTGTCAGGAAGCCATGGCACATGTAATTTGGTACTAAGTATGCTAAACCTGGATTTAGCCCATTGGTGAACCAACATTATCAAAACAGCGTTTGGCAGCAGACTAACCGTTCAGCTACTCCAGCATGAAGCCACCTAACACAGCGCTATTGCCACGCAGCTCATGAGTTATTCTTAGGAGACGCTGAAGCCCAGAGATTGCAAATGAGATGCTGCCAAGAGCACCCATTGTTTTTCTCCCTAAGCCCATCCATGTGCTGCTTTCTCAAAGAGCTGGGATGCAGGAGATAGATGTCCCACTGTGAACTTCTGTTTTCCCATGTAGGACAGTTCTTTACGGTAGTGAACAAGGTTTAGGGAAACAGGGCTTCACCTTCAGAGGTGGGCACTGTCTCGACAACCATTACCCCCTGCGGCTCTTGGCTGCTGCTGCACCTGTGAGGAGCAAGTGCTCTCTGGGCACTCATGGTGGTGTCCTGCATCACAAGGATGTCTCCTGTCTGGTGCCTGCAAACCGCGGAGCAGCTTTCAGTTATACCAGTTCTTCACAGAAAAAGTAACAGATTTGCAGATGACTTTTTTTTAAAAAAAAACCAAAAACCACCAGTACCTTTAAAAAAAAAACACCCCAAAAAATACCACCCAAATTTTTTATGACCAGTTCTGGAGAATTTATCTGAGGTAGGGTCTCCTCCAGTTGCGGTTTAGTCTCTTTCTGGCCACTTGGCCTGACAGAGCAGCAGTCAGAGATCTTTAATTATGTCTCTTTATGAACCTCTTCTCCTGTTGTATTAGATTTGGTGGCTTGTGGGTTTGGGTTGGGTTTTTTTTTTTTCTTTCTTTTTTTCATTCCTAAACAAGCCTGCGTATCCTCCCTGTCTTCCCTCCTCTGCAATTCTCCAATCAATTCATCAAACTTATGCCCAAACTTAATGCTACATGTTGCCCTGCGGGCTTATGAAATCAAGCTGTCGTCTTTCTACTTAATATCATCTTTATCAAAATAGCCAGATAATTCCCAGAGGATAATTATGAGTCTCTAATTATTATTGTTGCTGACAGTAAGAGGTGCACAAGGATGAATGCAGCGCAATGCTCTAAGCTGATGCTCTGAAAAGGAAACAATCAGAAAATGTGTTTTGACTTTGGCTCCAGCCCCATCTTGGGCCACTGTTTTGGCTCTGGCCTGTTTTCGGGTCACAGCTTTGGCTCCAGCTCTGCTCAGGAGACTAGTGCGGCTCCAGCCCCTGCTTGGGCTGCCACTTCAGCTCTGGCACCAACTTCAACTACCACTGGCTCTGGTCCCTGTTCAAACCGTTATTTTGACTGGCACCATCTTCAGCCATTGCCTCAGCCCAGGCTGTGATTTAGGTCAGGCCTCATCTTGGGCTGAGACTTTGGATTCAGCTTGATGTCAGACCATGACTTGGCTCCAGCCTGTGTCAGGCTATGACTTCGGTTCTAGCCCCGTCCTGGGACATGATTTTCATTCTGGCCCCTGCTCAGGTCATAAATTCAGCTCCAGCCCAATATTGGGCTGCAATTTCAGCTCCGTATTGGATTTGTGTGACAAGGTTTTGGGGGGGGTGTGTGTGTGTGTGTGTGTGTGTGGGGCTACAGGGGTGGCTTCTGTGAGAAGCTGCCCCTGTGTCTGATAGAACCAATGCCAGCCAGCTCCAAGACGGACCCACCACTGGCCAAGGCCAAGCCCATCAGCAACAGTAGTAGGTCCTCAAGGATAACATAGTTAAGAAGAAGAAAAAAAAAAAAACAACCCGGGGCGGGGGGGGGGGGGGGGCTTTTGCAGCCGGAGAGAGGAGTGAGAAGATGTAAGAAACTCTGCAGACACCAAGGTCAGTGCAGAAGGAGGGGGAGGAGGAGCTCCAGACACCAGAGCAAAGATCCCCCTGCAGCCCGTGGTGAAAACCATGGTGAGGCAGGCTGTCCCCCTGCAGCCCATGGAGGAAGGATGAGGGGGTGTAGAGATTCCACCTGCAGCCCGTGGAGGACCCCACACCGGAGCAGGTGGAGGCACCTGAAGGAGGCTGCGGCCCGTGGGAAGCCCACGCTGGAGCAAGTTCCTGGCCGGACCGGTGGACCCGTGGAGAGGGGAGCCCACGCCAGGGCAGGTTTGCTGGCAGGACTTGTGACCCCGTGGGGGATCCCACGCTGGAGCAGTTTGCTCCTGAAGGTCTGCACCCCGTGAGAGGGACTCCATGCTGGAGCAGTTCGTGAAGGACTGTCTCCCGTGAGAGGGCCCCCACACTGGAGCAGGGGAACGATGAGAGGAGTCCTCCCCCTGAGGATGAAGAAGCGGCAGAAACACCGTGTGATGAACTGACCGTAACCCCCATTCCCCGTCCCCCTGTGCCGCTGAGGGAGGAGGAGGCTGAAGTTAAGCCCAGGAAGATAGAAGGGGTGAGGGGATTTTTTTTTTTTTTTTTAAGATTTGATTTTATTTCTCGTTGCTCTACTCTGGTTTGCTTGATAATAAATTAGATGAATTTTTCTCTAAGTTGAGTCTGTTTTGCTCGTGACAGTAGTTGGTGAGTGATGGCTGCCTGTCCTTATCTTGACCCACAAGCCTTTTGTTATACTTTTTCCTCCCCTGTCCAGTTAAGGAGGGGGAGTGATAGATTGGCTCTGGTGGGCACCTGGCCTCCAGCCAGGGACGACCCACCACAGGCTCAGCTCCATCTCGGGCTCCAACTTTTGCTCCAGCCCCGACTTAAGCGATGATACTTCAGCTCTGGCTCAGTATTGGTCACAACTTTGGCTCTGGCTGTATATCAGGCTGTGAGTTCAGCTCTGGCCCCAGCTTTGGCCAAGACTTCAGCTCTGGCCCTATCTTGGGCCACATCAGCTCCAGGCTGATATCAGGTTGCGACTTCCACTCTGGCCCCTGATTGGGCTGTGATATTTTTTTTGGCTCTGGGCATGTCTTAGGCTGTTACTTCAGCTCTGTCCTCTATTCAAACTGTGAATGAAGATCTGGAGCCACCTTGGGCTACTGCTATGGCTCCAGCCTCATCTTTGGCAATGATTTCAGCTCCAGGCCCCATCTTGAGCCACATCTTTGATTCCGGACCCATCTTGGGTTGCAACTTTGTCCCCAGCCTGATATTGAGCCATGACTTCAGCTTCAGCCTCAGCCTCTGCTCAGGCTGTCATGTCTGTTCCAGCCCCTGCTTGGTCCTTAACTTCTGTTCTGCCCTATCTTGCTCGGTCTGTGACTTTGGCTCCTGCCTGGTGTCGGGCAGCAACTTTGGCTCTGGCCCCTGCTTGGGCTGTGACTTTGGCACTGGTACCAAAGTTGCAACTTCAGCTTTGTCAAGATATTGGAGTGAGACTTTAGCTCCTCTCATCTTGGGCAGCAATTTTGGCTCCAGCCTCATCTTCAGCTGTGACCTTGGGTCCAAACAGCTCTTGGGCTGAAACTTTGACTCCTTCCCCTGATCAGGTCATATCTTTGGCTCTGGTCCTCATTTGAGCATTACTTTGCCTCTAGCCCCATCTCAGGCTCTCAGTTTGGATCCAGCCAGACTTTGCCTCTAGCTCTTGGTCAGGCTGCTACTTCAGCTCTGACCTCACCTTGGGCCATGACTTTGGCTTGAACTCTTGCTTGAGCAATCACTTGGCTTGGGGCCCTTAGACTGCATCTTCATCCTGATCTTGGGCCACTTCTTTTCTGGCTGTTTTCAGGCTGCTACTTTGGCTCTGGCTCCATCCTGAGGTGCAACTCTGGCTGTAGCCCCGTCTCAGCTTGTAACTTTGGCTTCAGGTCATGCTTGGGCACTACTTCAGCTTCTGCTCTGGCAGGCACTCGGTGCCTTCACATACATACCTATACCAGACGCAATGTGACGCCCTGCAATAGTGTTACGTGCAAGGCAGGGAGCAGGCGGAAGTGGGGTAGGTCACCAAAGCAGCAATTTCTCTGCTGCCTGTGTGGTGGCAGATGCCTTTATCCTGGTCTCACCAGATTTCTGAAGGTTTTGCAAAGAGGTGGAGGGACCCACCCCCTCTAGGGCCTAAAGGACAGGTAAAGGGCCAGCCCTTTCCCATGAGGATACTGAGCTGCCAGGGGAAGGCAGCAGTCCCTGCTAGCACTGACTGGGTGGTCCTGCAGGCAATGGAAGGTGCTCCTTGGCTTCTGCCTGGGCTTTTCACCTCGCTAAGGACTCTTGGTGCTCTGCTGGGCCACAACTCTTGCTTGGGTCACTTTCTTGCTGGCTGCCTCAACGCCAGCTCTAGGCGCTGCAGCCAAAGTGTTTGCTTTCCCAGGCCACGGCACCAGCTTCTCTGTTCCTTCTGTGCTGTCCACCTTGAAGGACACTGCTGCCACGTGGGAGTGTGCCAACTGCACTGGCTTGAGCACCAGTGAAGAGGAGACCCTGTGTTGTCCCTAGGCATCCCCTTGCCTGATGCAAAGGCCCAGCCTGTGAACACAGTCCTGGTGCACTACCTCACCAAAGAGGGAGGGACGCTGGCTTCCAGCCCCAGGGACCCATCAATGGCGAGAACTGCAGTACTGTGGCAAGAGCTATAGAAATTAAGTTGTGAGATACAAGGATGAAAGTCAACTTTATCCTGTAGTTAAAACTGTGGTATAGCGGGGTACATGCTGGGCACCCAGTGGGCCAATGCCATTCATTCCCTGAGTAGCCCAGGAACCCCCCAGCTGGCCTCCACGCTAATGAGACAATGCATTGATTCCAGATGAAGCTGACTTGAGACAAGGTCACCAGTACAACCAAGCATTTGACTAATTGTCACAAAAGCTCTCCAGGTTGGATTTTCAAAGTCTTGAAGATTCCCCCTCCTGCTTTGTGTAGATTGATCCACATAATTGTGTGCTTTGTTAACTGACACCCTGGGTGGAGGATGTAGCTGTCCCAGAAACTCCTCAAGGTTGTTCATACTGCAAAATTGACCAAACAGTATATTGATGAGACATTTGCCAATAGTCACTATGAGCTGCCCTTGCAGATACAGAAATGGTCACGTAGGACAGTCTACTGCACATAGTTGAGATGGGATCTTTCGTACTTAGCATTGGTAGTGATGCATCATGTAAGCACTGGAGTGCTCACAGGCCAACTGGACATGGGGGAAGGCAGGAAGATGGGGGTACCAAAGGGGTATGTCTGTGTAATGAACAAGTTCTAATGAACCTCGGGGCTACAGACTCATCTTAGGACACCAAGGTGCTCCTGTGCAACCCTTGCCACGTGCAAAGAACGGATGGATCCTGCAAGCTGCACAGAGAGGTTCCCACATCTGGCCCCAGACTGAGAGGATGACCATGCAGTCTTACTGGGTCAGACTTTGGGCTTTGCAGGGTGCTGCAGGACACAAGCAACACTGTCCATGAAAATGGAAAACCTGAACAAATGACAACATCAGATGAATGTGTGCATGGAGACAGTGAGGAAAAGTACACTAAAAGAGAAAGAAGGAAGAAAAGCATCTATTAACTCCAGTCCTACAGTAGTGCTCATCTCAGCAGCATTAAGAGCTCACAGAATTATTTTTTAATAATATTTATCAGAAACATGGCACTTTACATCTTCAGGGCACTGAATATACCATAATTATTCCTCACAACAACCCTGTGAGGTAGGCAATTAGACTGCAGTTACTATTTGACATGCGGACAGAGGCAGAGAAGTATGTAATCAATCCCGCACAATTAAGTTAATGAAGTTCAACTCACTTAAACACAGAGAGGCCTTCCGTGCCTTGACCAAAAACACGAATGGTGCAGAGCTGATAAAGTATCAGCTATATTCTTTTACTCTAGTCAATGACAATGCTCAGGGTCCAATTCTGTTGCTTCCACATATCCCCCCGCAAAAACCCACCATTGTTAAACAAGATTCACCTGCAGAAAGTTGCTACAAAGTAAGATCTGTAATAGAAATAGGGAAAAAAAATTTCAATTTAGCCTACATTTGAATAAAACCATGAGAGAAGTTTGCTTGCGCAGTCAAATAGAATGCTTTCAACCTCAGTCCTTTATGACATCTCTGAGACAGCATTTCAGCCTTCAGCTATGAATAAGTATTTGCTTGACCTCAGAAAATCTAGGGGATAATAGTTTGGTAGACTGTGATCACTGTCTCAGAAATTACTCTTATTTTACTTAAATTGTTCTACTGAAGTCTGAGGGATTCCAAATAGGAGGAGGAACTTTGGGGTTTAACTCTAACTTTGCATGTATTTAAAAAGCCCCTTAGTATACCAATTTCTTAAGTAAACTTCTCTTTCAGAATTTTTTTGTCCTGAAAATGAAATAGAACACTTTTGTAAACTTTAACATAATAAAAAAAATCCTTGATTTTAATATACAATTATTGATTAATTTCATTTAATAACTTTCTTTCTACTGTAAGTCACCTTTAGGAAAGAAGTGTACCTGACAGTATGGCTACTGTGATTAACTCATCTTCCTATAGCTTTCAGTTGAGATCTCTGAAAAGATACACTGTCCAAGAAAGATTCATAGTCTAAACCTGTAAACTATCCCAGCTCAGCTGAAGTCAATGTAGCCATTATAATTCATTCAGGCTGAGCAGTTAATCCATTGATTCCTTCATGTGCAGTATCTGTCTCCAAGTTGAGAGATGATCACAATTGAAGAGGCCTGGGTCCACATACTCTGAAAACCAAAATATGTTGCCTTTTCCAGTAGAGAAATCTTCATTCTCATTTAATGGAAGATTCAGTCTAATGGAATAATGGCTGTGCACTACGATGGAAGAAGAATAAAGTAGTGGCTTTTGGAAGAAGCCATCTGCATTCTGAGAGAGGGGAAGAAAAAAGAAAAAGGAGGGAAGAGTAACTGTTAACACTATTACCAATGGACACATGAACACCTAATCTGAGATTTGCTTTTCCTTCTGTAAATTGAAAATTTGTCACAACCTCTCCCCCAGGGAACTTTAACCTTGGTGAATATATAGAATTTTTAAATCCACAGAGCAATCGTAGTCTCCAGACAAGGGAAAAAGAAAAAAAGGAAAAAAAAGAAAAAAAGAAAAAAGCTCAGAAGTGCACTGTGTATATCCTGCCTCACAAAGGGTTAAAGTGCTAAGTTTGATATATCAAAAAATTAAGTATCTCTCCTAGTCCTTTATTTTTTTAAATGAAACTTTATCTTTGGTTTCTTGTATCTTCTCTGTAATTTTATCCTTTGTTTCCTCCATCTTCTCTGTAATTTTATCCTTTGTTTCCTCCATCTTCTCTGTAATTTTATCCTTTGTTTCCTCCATCCTGTCTTGTAGATATTCCTTTACTGGTGGTGGTGTGGACATGTAGCCATTCTTACGTAGATATTTAACAGTAATGGATGTTCCTCCCAAAGTCACAGTGTATCTGGCAGGAGTTGCAATCTTAAAGAAACCAAAGAACACACCACATCAATAAAACAGGACGATATTACCTAGCAAAATATATTTTTAATATTAAAGAATTTATTTTGGCTAATGTCAGATACTGAAAAGATCTTCTATTCATAAGAAAATAAGCCAATTTACAGTACATCCCCCAGAAATGCATACCTTTTATTTAAAGTATCCTTTTGACCAAACCAGCACAGGCATTAGACTTCCATTAAAAAAAACAAACAAACCCAAACCTCCCTGTGCAGCTTGTGGGACGAGCATTAGGCATCTCAGAATGCAATTCAGAACAGACAGTATGTGAACATTGAGTCACATAAGCAAAGAGGAAATACCAACAAGAAGATATGCTTTAAAATCTAAAATTCACAACAGTATAGGCATCTTTCAGTCCAAAACCAGGACCTGCACATAGAAAACTAGAGCTAAGAGAGACCTTAAGAGGTCAGCTAATCCAAGACACAACAAACCAGCTTGTTATTCTAGACAGACTAACCTGTTCTTTCAGAACTTCAAAGATAGCCTGCACAGTCTTCCCTTTGTAACCTATTCTAGGGCTTCCACATCTTGAAAGTTTTTTTCCAACACTGCCACACTTCCCAGCTATAATAAAATCTTTGTATTTAACCACATTTATTTATTGGTCTCTTTTAGGCACAGTAATAATTGGCAAGAGTAGTACTTTCACATTTTGTTTGGGGAAATAACCCTTTTAAATAACAGATAATAAGTACATGACATTCGGAAACAAAACAGATGAGTTCAATTCAAAGCCAATACAGTACTTTGTTTTTGAATGGTCTGACACGTTTCAAGTTTCCCAAACACAGATTGCGCACATATAAAGAAAGAGACCCAAACCTGAATTTAAGTAATTGGTTCAAATGGACAATGAAAGTACTTGACAATGATGGAGAACTAAATTAGGAAGACAAACTAGTGAATCCTCTAGGATAAAAATAACTGTACTTTTATCTGGAAATCATGAGGTGTTTAGACTTCACCTCTTTATCCCTGTTAATTATGGCAGGGATACAGAGGAATAACTTAATTGTAATTAAATAACTGAGGGTAGACAATAGTCTGCAACAAACAAAGAAGTTATTTTAGAAATACAGACTCCTTAAAGGAACACAGAGCCTGTATCAACTTGCATGCAACTATTTTTACTACAAAAACAAATGCTCAAGGAAGTGTAACTATCAGAGAGAGAAAACAGCATTAATTCTTTCTGCTGTAAACAAATAAACCCTGTTTAATTCACCAGGCAAGATTTAGAGCTTATTTACAAACTATAATTATACTTACTTTATACAATGCATATGCAGTTAATGCATTTCCACTCTGGGAATTTTTCAGGATGTTTACTATGCTGTCTGGTAAGCCAATCAACTCTAGGAATGGAACAACATTCACTCCTCTATAAAAGAGAAAAAAATTGGCAACCTGAATTGGAATTTGAAACCTGAACAGCGATTTACAGTACCATTTCCATTCTTTAACTCTATTATACAAACTTTGTCATTTGATAGCAAAGTATTTTTTCATCTAAGCAATATACTTACAGGATATATATTTCTGTACATGAAGGCAAATTAATGCTCTTTTCAGCATTCCACCAAGAATTGACCCATTTGTATTATCCTTGTTGGGCTGAGCAGCTTCTAACTCTCCTGTGTCCGAGTTTATCATGTTAGGAGATAAGTAGATATAATGGTGGCACGATAGCTGCTCAGGTTCCAGCTGTCCAGGTTCAACTTCATGTTCTGTTTTGCCTAAAATTACTTTTTTTTTCTTTTTAAGATTTCAGACTAATCTGCAGCATGCCCAGAAGCACAGAAGCCAGACTTCAGTGTCCTCCGTTCACTTTTAAATATATCAAACAAATGGAATGTGGCAAAAGAAAAGGAAGCAACATATTACATGGACAAGACTTCAGGGGTTCTGTGCCCAGTTGTTCTACCTTGTCTATATAAGATGGCAAAATGGGTGGAAGGAGTTCCTATTACAATTTCTTTCTACTTGAAAACCAGGGAAGGTAACATCAGCACCAAAGAAAAAAAAGACAACCTGTCTTTACATTACAGTGGAAAGCCACAGACAGTTACAGAAGAACTGACTTTCCATTATTTAGCGATGTTGTATTATCAGCATTAACTATTTCTATCTAATATTTTAAGCATTCTTCCATGCATGCGATCACTTTAGCATCAGGAACAGTAACAGGCAGTAATTTACTAACAGTTACTAGAACCTGCGATCTGAAGGCCTGTCTCCAGAGCAGAATATAGAGACCCAGTAAGCTCTGAAAGACAGCATTAACCATTGTTATTTAACAAACCACCACCGTTAAGTCTCATATCATGAGGAGTCATTCTGGAAGTTATTTTTCCACTTCAAGAGGGTGCTGCTCCTGTGGCATGACAAACTGAAGCTTTGTTATAATTAGTTTCTAGTTAAATATTTCAGTTGTTTTCATCCATCAAATATTATTTTAGCAGCCCACTTAAGTGTTTCAAGAAAAGTAATCTTCTCTCAATCTGAAACGTCTGGATGTAAGCATCAACCTGAATTCATCCAAAGCAAAATATTTTTATAGCTCAAGACCTTTATTCCTCTGACATGAGCTAAATTTAGTATGACATTTGGATCTATAGCTCCTAGAAAGGGCAATTATGCCAGCTGGTTAGAGTAACTAAAACAAACACTTGTGCAGTAAGGCATTCTGATGTCAAAGTCCCATCCTTGCCGCCACGAACTGTCATTGTTTCATGCCTTCTATTATTAAATATACACCACCAGCAATCCAGAGATAAATATTTACTCATATTTAGCAAACCATTTGCAGATAGATAAAACCTTCATCTGAACTAGCAGCTCATAGCTGATATAGTAAGGGGTTTTTTTCCTAATAAATACCATTTTCCAGAACGGTACCTGGCACACACTATAGCTGACACAAACTAAAATTAGAATACTTAATTTATCTTTTTTTTTTTTAGCTACACAAATATTTAATTTCCAGTTAAAAAGTCTGGCCTACAGCAGTAATTTTTTCAGTGAAAGGCAGGAAAGACAGGAAACAGAAAGAAAAAAGGAAAACGTGCACATGGCTTGTGAGGAGCTCAGAGTGAAGTGAACAACATGGAAGTTCAACGATGAGAGAAGACTGGGGATGAACAGGGGAGGAAGTGGTAAAATACCCCTCAAATGCAATGGCAAAAAAAAGAACAGGTCTATAAAGATCTCACCTAGCAATTCGTAATCAGGATTCCAAATCCCTATCTTTACCTTGTGAGAGGTTACTAATAATTTCAATGCTATTTATATCCATGCATATTTTGGGGAGATGAGTATTCCTTCAAATGCTAGCAACATATCTGGTATACAGCAATAACTGCATGATAATAGTACCTATGTGACAGTCTCATGAATCCTAGATACTTTTGATATTAATCTTATGCTTCAGTTAAAAATGTAGCCTCATATCCCTATTACCTATAGAGGCACTTTTTAACACATAATAATTTATATGTCCTGTCACCTGTGAAAGTCAGTCTCAATTCAACAGCAGTATTGGGCACCGCAACAAAATATCAACTTACTTCATGGCTGCATAGTAAAAGGATCCAAACCATACAGTGGAAGTCAGAAGATGCACTGGAATCATGACTTTTCCATACTGTTTAAAAGTTTTCTTGAATCTCTGAACAAGACTAATGGATTTGTCTTGTAATGGATCAGGATCTGAAGAATCTGACTCTACAGGGCTCTGCTTGGGCATGTCAGTGGCCAAAGTCAAAGGATTTCTCTCTTCTGTTACTTTGTGAGGAGCATCTGCTGGCTGTGATGAAAAAGCACTTTTCTTTGAGGCAAAGCGTGCTGCACCTGCATGAAGACATCGTTTAGGAGGGTCCAGTGCCAAAATCACTTTGCATCCAATGTTAGACAACATTGTTTGTCCTTTTAAGCGCTGAAAGATACTGGTGCGAGGAAAAACCAAACATGTCCCATGCGCCAGCTGAGATGCAGCATGTAACAGACTCCGTTGCATTTTGATGAAGTGTGGCTGAGGTTTCTATAGAGAGGAAAAAAGAAAAGAGTAAACAAATTGCATTTCAATAATTTGATTTTTAATTGCTCCAATGCCACTTAATATTCTTAAACTTTAAATTGCTTTCTATTCTTCTACTTTAAAAGGTCTTCCTTATCTTGCTTTGCAGAAATTATTACTTTCTAGAATTAAGCAAATCATTTTAGCATTCTGAACTAAAATGGCCCCTTCACTTAACACACTCTGTTCCTCACAGTGAAAATGCTCATTTTTAGTTGTTTAGTGCAAACTACTGCTTTTATCTGCATAATGTGGCACAGCTATTGAAAGTTACCCTTGAAACTTCACTTAGAGTAGCAACTAATAGTTTGAGTGATACTTCCAGGGTACATAAATGTAGTATGAACTCACTGAAGTGCAATTAAAATTAATTCTTGGTGTCAATATTTTTAGTTTGGGTATAATTTTTCATGTTCTATCTTATTTTGAACTAAGAGTAAAAGTTCATGCAGTAAAAAAAAAATCAGTAATAATAATCAATAATCTTAATAGTAACAAACCTAACCACAACAGCCTGCCAGTAAACATCTATTAGGAAGGAGGATGGTACAGTTGAATGTCATGTATTAACAGGAGCAAAACTGAGCTGCAATTTCAAAAATATTACAATGCAAAGAATATTTTAAAACTTTGAATAACCCAATTAACTTTATGATTTTGAATATTTAACAGTTACTCCTGAAAGTTCAAAAGAACAACTGAGAGATTCCCCACAAAAGAAGAGAGGAATTTTGTTTGGCATGTATAGACATCAAGAAGTCATTTCCTCCCCCCCCTCCAAATGCATGCTTTTGAGGAAATACTCTCTCCTTTCCTTTACACAATGACTGCAAGTTAAAGAACTAATTTTCCTTTCCTCCAAAAAATTGCTGTTAATTGATTTTATGTAACAAATGCCAGTTGTCAGTTATATTACAACTTTTGAATCTTTCTTATGCTTTTACATTTTTAATTATCATAACAATTCTTGATCCAAACTAGAAATCGTTCAAGTTTCAATTAAACTCCACTGTCGTCTTCATGTCTGCTTCCCCTTCACCTATAGTCTTAGATATATTTCAATCAGGTGTTTTGATAGTGAATTTGTCTAGGCTACTGAAAATGATCAGTATTTCGTAACATAAGCAGAAGTTGAAAAAAAAAAAAAAAAGGCCATACATACCCTTTATTACTTTCCAGATATGCAACAAGAAAAGTATGATAAGGTTTGTATCTTCAAAAAGCTGCAACTCTTCCACTAGTTCCCCACCTTTCAAATATATGCCTTGAACATATTGATGACTCTGCTAAAGTAGAAAAAAGCGCATTTAGAGAAATAGCAACAACGGCAAACTAATTTTATGAAGATTTTTGGTCAGCCTGAAACCTTACTTACCGAAGAAGTTATTAGCATAAATTGCCCTTTGGATACTGACACACTAATGGGAGATTTTTTTCTGTGTAACTTAGAAGTTCCTCAACTATGAACTACTGTTTCCTTCCACGAGAGAAAAGTTGCATAACCCAAATGCATTTGTTGGAACATTCCTGCCTATATATTTTCTAGATATTTTTATGTTATTGTTGTGCTTGAATTACAATTACTAGAATAACAGTGTTTGAGTTGGGGAAAAGATTGGAGGAATGATTTCAAACTCCCTGGGAACCTCTACCTTGCATGTGAAGCAGACACAGACTTGTTGAACTCATACTAACAGAGGAGGTATTGCCTCAACAGGGGAAAAGGGAACTCTTGTCTCTATGTAAGCAAGCAGTTACTCACTCCTGTTGAGTTACAAATTCAATGAGAGCCAAGAAGTACTGCTGCTTATAGAGCAGTACATCAGCTACAGGTACTGTCTCTCAACGAGTCAGTCTGGAAGCAGCAACTGCTTGTGGTACCTCTGGTTTTATGAGAAGCAGAGATTCTTGCTGACTTCTTAAATCCAAATGCAATTGCTTCTCAAAACAAAATGTAGTGAAAACACTCAGCAAAACTCAAGTGTTAAGATGGCACTAACAGACCAACTACCTTCCTGATTTATAGAAAGTGTAATGACAAACTGGAAGGAGACAACTACCTTGCTTGCCTATTGCCACTTACACTCCTTTCCTGAAGGACAATACTCTCCACAGAGGACTGTTTTCCCCTCTCACTGATAGTATGCAACACTAAGCATCTGTGCTAAGTAGGTTTTTACAATATTGAGCCAACAGACTTGGCAAAGGATAACTATCCATCTATCACAATTTGGAAGCTCTTGAGCCAGACTTTTGCTGTTCATCTATTTATTTTCAGTGGATGGTATCCTATTGAAAAATACCTGTTCCAAACTAGCTTTGAAAATTGCCACCATACAGCATGGGGGAAACCATGCTCAGCACTCTGATTTCGGTTCATTAACATTATTAACAGGACTCTGCATTCCAACAGCCTTGGAAGGAGATCGTTCTTCTGTACAGAAGAAGAAACTGAACAAGTATTTCTGAATTTTCCCATTATATACAATGTATATATAGTAGCATTTCTCAGAACACCTTTTCTAGGTTTTGCTGTCCACCTACTGACAGCACAAAAGTAACGCCGTACCACACCTCTGATTCACTGCAATGGCTGCAGAACACTGGGGTATGAAATAGCTTCCGGGGCTGAGAATTCTCCTTAATGTGAAGAAGCAACGGGTCACTACTCATCAGTCAGTAGCTAACATAGTTGTGATTGGTAAACGAGTTTCAAGGCCTCTGCTCACAGTTAGGTGCACCATATAAGATGTAAAAATAGAATGTCACTGATGGCTTTAAAGCAGGGGAGCTACCAGGGCCAGTGATAAGACTTGCCATGCCACTTTTATTTGTTCCTATATCCTCAGATGGACTTGGAACTCAAACTAAAGGGTTTTTCTCCATGATGCAAGACCTGGCTGGTCAAAGGAAAGGTTCTCTAACGATCTAAGGTAGATCCTGAAAAGGTCCTGAGCCTTGTAAGCACAGATGGTTCTAGCTAATACTCTGAAATGGATTACTTTTTGCTTCTTCACTTTAAAAAACCTTTTTGCTAGATACTTGATATAGCAGATGACGTAGATATGATAGTGCTTATATTAAAGAATAAAAGAAAACAGGTTTTTCAAAACAAGGTTGGAATTTTCCTAATGATCCTATTGTGTTTTACTGGTACGTGCTTTATTTTACTTATCTAAATGAACAAAGGAGAGATTTTTGAAGTGTTAGCAAGTTGAGGCTGATGCTACTATCCAGCAGCACTACAAGATTAAATGAGGGAAGTACTATATTTATAATGGCTACGGCAGGATTTAGAAAAGGCAAATGAATAAAATAACAGACTAATACAGCATACACAATAAATTTTCAAGAAATTAATAGTGTTCAAAAGGTAATGGGTGCAGCTGCTCAACTGTAGTATTTTAATTACTTGACTCAACATTGCAAACAAATCTTAAACAGGACAGAGAACTTGAAGTGCATAATAAACATGGTTGGAGGTGCAAAGAAATATGAAACTGTAGTTGTTTCATCCCTCTAAAACATAAGACGAATACAGAGAAATTTGTCCTTTAAGATATCATTAGTGAAAGGAAGTTCCTAGTGCCCTGTGCACTCAACAGGCAGCAGGAAAAAGTGCATCAGCCTATGGACTTGAGACACAATTTTCTTCTTTAAGTATAATGCTTTCCTTAAAGAAATTACTGGAGCTATACAAGTTATACAATTGCCCCTGTAACTCTCGGTTACTAAAAATCCTCAGACTCTCAGGAAGTCAGGACCTAATATACCATATTAGGACCTTATATACCATATAACCTAAATGTTATGATGTTATCCACAATTGCACCTAGTGACTTTTGAAAAGTTGTTTCTTTTAAAAGGGTATTTTAAAGCATCTTAGATTTCTACATTAGATTTGTCTTAAAAATACAACAAAAAAAGTAAATAAAAGAGGAGATGCCCAAGGACAAATATAGCTGTTCTCTGCTACAAGAATCCCATGTGGTCAGTGACTGAATAGATGCTAGTAGGACAAACTATGAAATGATATACAAACACTTCTGGGATAAGGTCTCCTCTCCAGTGCTGTCATATTCTGGTTAACTATTTAGTAATATCTCCAGCTGGCTGTAAACTGAGCTGAAGAGATCTTGGCTGTTCGGGACATACTCCTGGTTGGGATTCTTGGACATCCATTTAGTTCCTCAAGGCACGTCTGTCTCATGGCAAGCTATTAACAAGCCCTCTGACATAAAGGGAGTGCGCTAGTGACCTCTTGAGTAAAAGCACAGATCAGCTTCTCATTACAGTGCCAGAGGTTTTGTTTAGGAAGCTTTTATACTTCTGTTAAAATTGAGATCAGCTTTGGCATAAACCTGATGTTCTGCAGATGCACCCTATCTCTCGCACTCACTCTGCTAAATCTTTGTCTTCCAGTGATTGCTAGGAAGCAGAGATTAGATTTTCTCTTGTTCCTGAGAACAACAAAAAAATTCAGGACCTTTTAATGTCACAGAGTTTGGTCTATATGACTACCACAAATGGTTGGATTTGGATGTGTGCTAATACTTTAAGCAAAACAGAAAGAGGAGATCATTGGAAAACACAGAACTAACAAGTCAGGCCAACATAGATACAGTAAAGGCTGCTGTGGATATCTGCTGTTGGAAAGAGAAATCATGCCAGAGATGCTGTCAGATGAAACTTTCATCAGGATAATTTACATAAAAACAGTTATCCTGTTACAATTAACTTCTTTTGAGCTAACAGCAAAATTAAAATATAAGAATGAGGGTGCACATAAGAAGGCAAAAAAATTAGTGTAAGTTCTTTCGTAAAAGAGGTCAGAAAGCATCTGAGGGAATTGAGGGTATGCTGTATGTAGACTACACCGATTTTTTCAGTTCTACCAGAAACACTATGGGCACAACATGTAAATGTGGATGAATTTAAAGCATTTTTACTTGTTCTGTTGCTGTTTAAAAAAAGAACATTAATTATACCACAGGAGAGTTCCCAATGAAAATCCATGAGCTTTTTCCATTCCCAAGGCACCTTCTATGAAACCAGAGAATTAATTTACATTCTTGTCATTTTTAGTGTGAAATCAAGCAAAATTTGAGGGTTGCGTTGTATATACAGAAGAATTTTGAAAGGATACAAACCAAGTTTTCAGAAATCCTTTCCAGCTCACCTTTCAGACTGCATAAAAGCAAACGTACAAAGATCTCATCCAAAGAGGTCAGTTTAATAAACCCCACTGTATTGTTTGCATTTTTACTAACAGTAATAAAAAAATTAAAAACTTGTTTTCAGATTTAAATTGTTCAAGAACTTCTTGACAATACATTTAAAAAAAATCTTGCCAAGTTAACAAACCAAAATAAGAAAACCACAACTGAACAGAAAATATATATGGGCTGCCTAAAAAACTGGGAACGCATTTTAAAATCATTGCAGTAAATAGTGCAATACATGCAAAGCATCATTATTTTTCCTAAACTCAATGTAGAATATAACTATCAACCTCTTAGTAACTGTAGTGTTTCAGCACAGCATGCAGTCACTATCCATGGACAGGGAAATGGCAATGTAAAGTGACTTTTTTATTTTTTATATTAGTACTTTCAGAGTGTATGAATGAGCATTTAGAATTTGTATTTCAACCTTTACTACTTTTGCAGTGTCCCTGATACAATCTATTATTCATTCTAAACTAAGAAACTTGGTTATGATTTGAAGTTTGGGCATCACTAGCTGTCTAATCCTGTCTACCATTCAGGGCTGTCTAAAAAATATAATACTACATTTTAGGTTGAGGGGAGTAATGCAAAATAAGTCATGGTGAAATTTATTAAAATCTTGGTAAAAAAATCATCATGCTCAAACAAATGAAAGAGTAAACTCTTGTAGACAAACTACCCTAAAACATTAGCCCCCATCCCACCTCCATGACGTCTAATCTCTATAATATCTTCACTTAGTAAATGCTATAATCTTTAAATTGATCATATTGCTACAGTTCAATACTAAGTGGAGACAAGTCAATAATTTTTTTAACCTTATTTTATCTAAACTACTCTTGCTAAAACAAACTTAAGTCAAGAAAGTAGAATAAACCCTCACAGGGTCCTTACACACAAAGCAATCTACTACTATCTTCTGACACTTAAGTATTAGAAAGCACTACAAAGAGTAGCTTTAGGAAGAATAAAAGTTCTTGTAGACATTTATAAATTCTGAACATTGGATTCAAAAGGCAAATAAAGCAAGAGAACCTAATGCAATGCCTGTGTGTTGAGTTATAGATCCGGAATGCTAAACAGGAGGCTTAAGGGCTGACCTGCACCCAGTCAATATGACAGTGGTATCCCCATTTTCCTCTATGTTGGAAGGCATTAGATCTCAAGCTTGCACACACCTAAACAGTATATAAAAGTGTAAACGTTCTCTCTCAAATTCTTCTAAAAGAAAGTATCACTATCATCTGCAGTGTTTTCCGCTCTTCAGAACTTACTTTTAATAACAGGTGCTATTCCACCTTCTAACTTCGTTTTCCTGCTTTGCAGTGCTGAAAAGCTACGCTGGGTTCCTTCATTCAAAAGTTTCATTCTGCCCTCTACTGAATTTTTACATAAGTACACCTCTTACACTAATACTACAAAAGGTCTCTACTCTCCACAATTCCTTCCAACAACTGTTCCAAATAACAGGCACATGTCAAGGGGAGGAGAAAAAAAATCTGCCTTTTAAAGTGCTACCTGATTTGATATTTTGTCCATTTGCCACTCTGTAGACAGATGTCTGCAATAAGCAAGTTAAAAAAGTTATGCTTTTAGAGGTTAATGAAGCTTAAAAATAGGTATATGCTAAGAAGGTTAAGAAAAGCCCTTTGCTAGTTCAAAGCAGGGATTGTACTCATCTGCTTATTATTTTGCCCTTCCACACATTACCTTTCACTTTAAGCTAATGATCAAAATAAGATCTGTCTCCTTTCTGTTCCACTTTTATGCAATAACTTTCCCAAGCAACCCTTCTTTCGTCCTTTTATCTCCCAGTGTATCATTATTTCACTCCCCTCAAAACACTTGTATTTTTCTGTCAGATGGTTTTCAACCAGAGAGCCATTAACACGGAGATGCATGTGGGGGTGTGTATGTGGTGGTATGTTTTGCAAAGCAGTGGGAGGTTTCTACTAAAATAACTAAAAGGGGTTGCAAAAGGTAATTCACATAAGCAAGCCTCATGTCAGCAGCTTCCTCCATATGGCTTTGAACTCCCTCAGGAAAAAAAAAACCCAAACCAAAACCCACACAACTGCTGAGGGGTTAGAGGCTAGAACACAAACAAACAAATACACAGATCAGTTTTCTACACTTCACTGGAACAGTCTGAGAATCTCTTAGGATCTCCCCTTTTGATAGTTCCTTGAACTTTTAATTGGCAGAGTCCTCACCTCTTTCAACTTAAGTGAGCATCTCGAGTTCTGATTCTACATTTTAACATACTCTGGAAAGCATTAGAAACATGACTATTAGTTCTGTGCTCAAGGTTCAGATATTTCTTCTACGAAGTTCTGCTGTGTCTCTTTACAGTTCAGAGCTGCTGTGCACATCTCTCTTCACTGACAGAGCCAACAATAACAGTCAAAAGGTTGCAGACAAAACTGAACTCCAGTTTGCTCAAGACTTCCTGCTATTCATAATTTAGATTCTAGTAGCCAAGCTCATTTTTTAATTCATAATCTTTCTGGTCACTCGGGACTTTGCTGACATAGAAAGTTTAGATTATAATATTTAAACAGCTTTTGGAGTTATAATCAAGTATTTGTTCGTGAAAGGTCTAACGAAACAATTGGAGACACACTACAGATACTGTGACTTTGACTAAAATAAATGGTGCTAACCCAAATAAAGTTCAGCCTCTTTGACCAGACCATAGGACAAGAGCTTAGATATTCAAATACTTTCTCTTGACTAATTATAAGAAGGCATTTGTTTGGAATACACTTAAACTTAGATCTTAGCATCAACTTTGTACAGCCCTCTGCCTCATCTTGCATTGTGACAGCCAAAACTGTTTCTTTTCTGGCTTCGACAAATGCCATTTTTGCCACCTTGGATCTTCGCAGGTCTTGCCTCATTGTTCTGTGTCTCTTCCCTCCATAACCCAACTGTAACCAACAGTGTTGGCTGTAATATAATTGGCATTTAAAATATTATTATGTAACAATTTTACAAAACGCTTAAAACAAGAACCCAGACCAAGTAGCAAGTCTTTTAACCCCAAGTGCTTCTAAGACTTTCAAAAAAGATGCTCAAGGAAAAACTAAAGCCTTACAATTAGGAACAAAGTAGGAATAAATGTAAACCAGCCCCAAACTGGAAAAAAAAACCAAACAAAAAACAAAAAACCCCACCCCAGTTTCAGTAAGAACATAATTCACAGTGGAAGCATCAGGTTCAAGATTTTTTTCTTTTATTCTCTCACTACATTTATTTCACATTTTCAAACACTCAAAAGCTGTCATTTTTCCCAGAAAAAAAATACAGAACGTTCATCTTCCAGCAGAATTACTGTTGGCAGACATTCGCTTCCAGTATAAATCTTTTCTAAATATTCAAGTAAGTGTTGAATTCTCTGTTGTGAATTCAAACTTGTCCATATGGGGAAATATGTGTAGTATCAATCAGAATATCTTGAAAAATTATGTGTGAAGAGGCTGATCATAACATTTACAGAACACACACATGCTCAAAACCACACTCTTAATCTAATTTTTAGTAAATGCTATTCCCCACATCTCTACAAATGAATATGAATTGTTCTTATGAAAGAAGTATTATTTTTATTAAGGTCTCGACACCTGAGTGGATAAACTTTCTTGCCTACCATTCAATTTAATGCATTACGTAGCATCTTTTGCATAGAGGACATGATTGTTAATGTTGCCAGCCATGCAAAAAACCAAAATGACACCACGTACAAGTGTCTGAAAGAACATCAGACTCGCAGAGCTTGTCTTTACAACCAGAAGGAACTCTGATGGGACTTCAGTAATAGGATCCTAACAACGCTCCTGCTCACAGTCTGAAGTAGCAGATTTACTACCTTGCTGTATTCAGATTGAGAAAGGAATCCTGTGACTGCAACACTGCAGCCTTTGACAGGACACTGCATTCTAGGAGAGGTGACCAGCTGAGGCTTGTGTTTCAGCACAGAAACATCCCTCCGTCAGAAAGTACTATCCTATGGCCTGAGACAGCAGGAAGCAAAGATGCCATCTAATTTTAACATCAGCAAAATCAGCTTTTAAATCCACAAATTATTAAGAGCAAATAGTTAATGGACTGGCACACATTGAGGCTAAACATTACCATCACAGTTAAAAGACAAGTTCGACTCAACAAGAGACCTACAGAACTGCTGTAAAGCCGCTCACGTATTTTTATTTATAATTTGTTCATGAGCACCTGACTGAAGTAACCCCCCATTCCCTTCCCTTATCCCACTCTGCAAGGACAGATTACACAAGTTCTAGAGAGCTGCAGGGGATCATCTGCTACAACAGTCTACAAAGCCACAATTACAGCTATGCAACTTCTTGGTTTGTTTATGTAAGAACTGTTACACACAGTCAAGGTCAGTTTTTGGACAAGATCAAATAGTAAATCCATGGAATTAAAATTTACAGCCCAGCTAAGTGGCACTTTCATTTTCTGATGTGCACAGAGTAAGACCTAGTTTTACTATTCAGATGTCTTTGTTTAGAAGGAGCAGTGTCATGTCTGGAAACATAACAAAAAAATGTTATTTTCTGTTGAATCATATGACAGGTAGCTAGTTTGAAGATGATGCAGGGAGAACTGAGTGATGGAAGGCACTGGGGTAGAAAAGATTGGAGCTGTTCAGAGGAAACACAAAGTTTATGAGTACACAGATCATTACCATTTGCACTGCAGGAGTCTAGACACCAACCAGGGTAATGCCCTATTGTATCATCCTAGTGCCTGAAAGGAGAAATTACATTTTCTGTCCTTAATTGCTTGCTTACTAAGACAGACAGAAGGTGGGAGGACTGACATAAGTAAACACGCCAATCTGGCTTACTAACACCTGGTTAAACCATAATTTTCCTGACAGTTTGAAGCGATACATTCTTGACTTAATACGAACAAAGTATGTTGGACTTAACACAGCTGTACTGGTATCTTCAAGACCAACTGAATTTAGGAAGGTATAATCACAATAGATCATAAGGATTTTTTAACTGAATAATAACTGTATACTCTTACTGTAATTTTATTATAATGACAGGGACATGAAGAATAATCTGTGGTTTTTAGAGGTATCATGATCCAAGACTTAAAAATTAAGAATGAGTCCTGTAACTTGACCAGTATTCTTTTTTTCATTGTTATTGCCGTACTGCACAAACCATTTATCTCAAGTCAAAGAATCTACTAGAGGTACTTTATAGCCATCACAAATCCCTGACCCTGAGGTTGATCCTTGATCTAAAGTGATGGAACTAGGTAGCTACCTATCAGAATATCAAGGTAAAATCCTTATGATCTATTGTGATGATACCTTACTGTCCAGGAAGACTTCAATCATGCTTTGGGCCCAGGCCTCAGCTCTTCTAGTAGTTTTATTCCGTTCTTAATACTGAAATATTCCTGATTGATGTTGAATTTGCTTCAGCATCTAATTTTCAAAATAAGTTCAGTTTCAACTATCTGGGTTCACAGTGTATCAACACTAACAAGAACTACATTGGATCTTCTGCAAATTTGCAAAACTAACTGATTGCAAGGAACATTATGGATTCACCTAGCAGTTTTACATTTTAAAAAACAGCGCTCTTTGTGCTTGTCATTGAATTTGTTGTGGCCTTATCTTCAAGACCAGTCAGAACTCCCTACAGATCCAGACTTGTGTCAAGATGCAAACTGAGGGCTGCTATCTGAGATGAGGGGACATCAAGAACTCCCTGCCTTGCAAAAACATACTTCAGTTTCTTAGCAATGCCTATAAGCATGACACAGGTCAGTGTATCTGGAGAAAAGATCATCTACAGCAGGAGAACTACACAGATCAAGCCTTTTCTTATCAGCTGCTACAGTCTGTGAAGTAGATCTGCAGACAGTCATGCTAGACAAATCTTTAACTTCTCACATTCCTTACATACCCTTTAACAGTCTGAATTTGCTTACTCAGTTTTTGCCATGTGCGAGTCACCTGATATCCACCTACCCAAATCACCAAGCATTTGTTTTTCCTTCCCTGATAGAATTGCTTTTCAAGCAGCTACTGCAATTCAATAATGCTGCCACAGAGGCCAGTCATACCCTTTTTACCTCAGTCCTTGAACAGAAAAGGAGATAAACACCTGCTGTCAGCCCCATAGGAGGAGATGGATAGTGGGGACACATTATCCCCTGTGCATGCATTTCCCACACAGAAGCAGCTGCAAGTCATATAACCTAATGGCACAAGTGGCAAGACACATTCCGAATTAGGAACCTGTTCCCTACCTCCCCCTAAAGTAGCAAAGCTTTAGCAAATTGTTTTACATTTATACTCATAACAGCGATAACATGGTGGGGTTTAGGTAAATTGAGGAACACTTTCAGTTGGAGCCTGCTTAAGAATTAGTTTTGCTGAGGAATTCCCAGACACTTCATGTATTACTCTCCAAATTCACGTTTCCTCTTTTGGGTCAGCTTGTAGAAGGCATTTCAGAAACGGACATAAATGAAGCTGAACATGTACTTTGTAAATCTGACATAAATCCACATTTGACAGCCTTAATAAAAATTCTTATGACTTCTCAGTCTGACTCCCTGGAAAACTCCCACAGTTAATTACTAGAAGCAGATCACTAACGAGAACCACAACTTTCTACAACTTTGCCATGAGGGTTGTGCCTCATTCAGCCAGCCACTGCCTCCTATGGATTCAGAGGCCTCCAAAGCTAGTCCATACAAAATGTAACAGACAAAAGTAGTGAAAGATGAGCAAAAAACCGTGGTTTTACCGGTGAACAGGTAAGAGGAGAAAAAAAAAATCACATTTCTCAGTTTGGAGATTGTCCTACTGTGGGAAGCCAGCCCTTTGCTCGTACTTCTCACGTGCCACAAGCGAGTCGCCAGAAACCACGCAAAACATTTATTAGACGAGAAAATATTTGTACAGCCGCTTTAAGTACTCCAAAGAGCGAAGCCGCGCGCAGAATCGGTTGTCCCGGGAGAGGAACACCCTCAGGAGCATAACCTAACTACGGCCCCGGTTTTAAGGGTAAAACCGTCAGAGACTCGCGGCCGACATTTTTCACGCCAGACAAAACGGCCTCGGAGTTCGCAAACGAGAAAGCAGCCAGGAGGAAGAGAGGGAGCTCCGAGCAGGCATTCGGCCCCAGCACCTCTGAGCGGACCGGCCACCGGCGGCCGCAGGTCTCTCAGCCCGATCCCCCGGGACTGCGATAGCAAAACCAGCCGGGGGTGAGGGCACCCCTGCGCGGCGGGGGAACCCGCCCGACGCCCGCAGGTCCTGCCGCCCCCCACCAACCGCCGTCCCCCGCCCGGGGGCGGCTCCGGGAGGTGCCCGCACCGTCCCTCGCCCGCTCCCGGACGGCAGCCCCTCCCCCGCGGCCCCAGCAAGCGGGTACCTTGTGGCCAAGCCACCGCTCCTCCTCACGGGCCCCGAGCCATGGGGACGCAACGGGCGGCGGCTGACCGACGGCCGCTGTCGCACGCGTCGCTGCCGTCACCACCCCCTACCCGCCCCGCGCGCGGCAGGGCAACGTGCAGCAACGCCCGTCCCCACCATCACCTTGAGGCCCAGCCGACTGCGCAGGCGCGCACCTCACCCCGCCGCGCGGCCTTGCGGGACTCGTAGTCTTCTCCTTCAGCAGGCGGAGCCTGGGCGCGGAGCCCCCTCACGTTTTACGCGTGCGGAGCGCCGCGCTCCCCCCCTTCCTCCTCCCCCGGACGTGACGCCACCACTTCTGCCGCCGCGCTGCGGTGACGTCACTTCCGCAAACAGGATGGCGGAGTGCTTGGCCGGGTAAGTCCCGCGTGCCCTCCCGGGCGGCCCGGCAGCGGGGACCCGAGGCGCGAAGCCGGACGCGCGGCGCGGAGCGCGCGAAGTGGCGGCGCGGGTGAGGTGGGCGGCGCGGGACGCGCTCCGCCGCGCGCGGGAGGCGGGCCCCGGGCCTTCGGCCTCGCGGGCAACCGGGGTGGGCGGGGCCGAGGGGGGGCGGTGCGCGCGGGAGTGTGCGCTGCGCCACCGGCCGTCGCCAATCGGGTGCGGCCGCGCCGGAACTCCTGGATGCTGTCGCGGCGGCGCGCGCTTTGTCCGTTGCTGTGGTGGGCCGGGCCTCGGCGGGCTCTTGGGACCCTCGGAAACCGCCCGGGCCGGCGGCCTGCCCACGGGAGCGCTCTGCCGGAGGGTCTGTGCCTGTCGGCGCCGGGAAGCGCTCCCTCCCTGTGCGTTGCCCCCCCGTGACGCGGCTAAAAGTCGTTAGGGCCTGGGCCGTTAACGGGGTGGCTGGGAGGTGGCGCTACAGGGCCTGGCGCTTCTTTGCGCTTCCTGGGCCGCGAGCGCAGTCCCGTCCCGTTCCCCTGGCGCTTTGAGCTCTCCAGCTTTTCTTCCGAAGGAGCTGCCCCCTGGGCACTTGGTTGCCATCGCTGGTTATCAAATTCTGATCGCTTCTGAATTTAAGCCTTAAAAGGAAGTGGCAAACTGCTTGGAGCAGCCAGGTGAAGATAAGAAAGGGTGGGCTTCTTTGGAAGCATGAGTTAGGTGCTGTACCACAGTGGAAAAATTATTTCCATAAGTCATACTTTGAGGCCATCTATTCTGAGAAAAGTTGTTCTGGGTTCTCAGTATAGTGGTCCACTTGATGAATATCTTTTGGCCCTCATTAGGAAACTTAAGCCTGGATACAGTGGAGCTTGCCTGGTTTTTGTTATACTGAAGTAGGCCACTGTTTTAGAAAAGGAGTTGCCAATCTATCCCCTCCTATGCCTTATTGAAAAGTAGGTGCCCTGCTTCCTGATGATGGTGTGAAGAAGCCTGGGATGTGCTGGAGACTAAACGAGTGTTGTAGCAGCAATTTGCAGTCCTACAGACTGCATTGGTATTGGTGAAGTGGAGATACAGGAATGCAGTTACAGTTGAAGGTTCCTGGTATTAGCGAAGCTTGACGCGTAGTGGATATTCTTAACAAACTTGAAAATCCACAACTGATATGAAAATTTGCTCTTAAACTCCATCTTGATTTTTTGTTTGAGGGCATCCGTTTGAAAGCATATCAGAATAACAAATTTACTGATTTGAGGGACTGACAGCTTGTGTTTCTAAACGTAAAGTGATTTGTAGGTTACTTTTTATGGGAAAGGGAAAAGGGAGATTACAGGCTCAAAGTAAGACCACGTTGCAGTTGAGACAATAAAGATAGCTAAGCAAGGCTCAAACATGAAGAGTAAAGATTTATCTTAATTTGACTATTACAATGAGAGAACTTTGAAATTCCACATATTTTATTGCGCTATCTTTATTAAATAACTAGTCAAATATGAAGCCTATATGTTGTCTAGGGCAAAGGTGTGTTATTTATTTATAATGCTAGTATTATGATTGAAAGTCATGACCGTAACCACAAGTAAGTGAAATTCAACACTGAAAATAATTGGTGGGGTTTTTTTCTTTATAGTTTTCCATTCTGATCAATGGACAAGGGGACTAACCTGTCAAAAATGGCTGATTTAACCAAGACAGAAGAACAGGAAGCAGAGAAGAGCTTGGATGAAGTGGAGAAAACACCTCGTACTTTAGAGGCAGATTCAGGTATTGGTTGGGAAGGTGATAGTTCGACTTCAGGTACAGTGCACTCCACTGAAAATGAAAAAGAAATTGATGGCGGTAATCAGGACGGCAGAGCAAAAAGGAAGAATTTAGATCCTCAAGATGAACCTCCTAAGAAAGTAGTGAGTATCATTTATTTTGAGCTGTGTTGAAATACTTGTTTCAAAGCTTTAGCTCAAGAAAAGATTGAAAGTATTTATGCTAAACATATGTGAACCAGCATGAAACACCAAATGTCAAAGTTTGTGGGTAGCTTCCTAGGAAAACAACAGGTGCAGAAGTTATATTGGGCTTAACTGAGGAGAAAGAGGGCTAGTAATTAGAATGTTAAGAAAACTGGTATCAGCACATGCTTAGTTTAATTCTAAGATTATTGTTCCCTTACCTGTGTGGTGGCAATCTGGTAGGGCAGTGCAAGATTTATTGGCATTAGTCCAAATCCCGTGTCTTTGTATGTTGTTATCTTGTGGGTTAGTATAGTGATCTGTTCATGGGAGGTTCTTCCATAAGATAATTTTGCCTTTTAATTTCCTCAATAGGATATTGTATAATTTATAAAACTCTACATCCTGCATCATCTGTGATATAATTTCAGTATGATTTATTAGCAAAGTGCAGTACTGAAAGGTTTACAGGTGCTTTTTTTAAGACTGCAAGAGTAGTAGAAAATAGTTGTCCTTTTATCTGGGAGGGTGAAAAGGGTAATGCTTTATATAATGCTGTCCTTTATTATGTATGGGCATGTGGAAACTGATGCTGTAATATCCAGTCTAATTTTGACCTTTTGCGATATTGAAGTGTAATTTGAAAATGTCTTTGACATAATGTTTTTTTTCTCTGTTCAGAATTTTCCAGGATGTTAACTTATGGCTAAGGTATCTGGTAAAATAAAGGGGGCCCTTTGTTGTGGTAGAAACATTATTAACCCTTTCATCTTATTAAAAAGGTAGTTCTAGGATAAGTTTTAGATGGACAAGAAATATATTGGTTTTGCGTAGCTTAAGGGTGTAGAGAGGCGATTGCATTGAACACAGCTGCCAGCATCTCAATGTTATTGTTGATGGCTCTTTGCAGCTGTGCTTGCAGCAGCTGAGATGTGTTAATGGATTGCATGAATGTCCCCCACACTTGTCAAAGTCAGCTGTTCTAGCTTACATCACCTTCAGTGGCCATTCAGGGAGCCATCTGTGCTTACCCTAAAAAAGACTAGAAGTGGTCAAAATATTTGTTAGTATCAGTCAGCTGAGTGCGGTAATAAACAGATGATGGGGTCATAGCGATTCCAGACAAGTATGCCTGTGTTCATTCTGAAAGTTACCAAAATTATATGAAACACTGAAGAATTCAGGTAGTATATTAAAGTCAGTCAAACCTTCTTTTCCCTTGAGGACCTGCTATTTGAATAATAAGATATCGGGATGTTGACTTTTGTAGTCAACTGTTGGGAACGCTTTGAATTGCTGTGTGAACTCCTGCTGGCTGGGGCTTTGTAGCACGTTTGTGGGTTTTAACTGAGAATCCTTCATTCTAGTTCGTACTATTATTTCATACACTTCTGTGCCTCACAGAATTTGTGTTGGTTCTCCATGTGCTGTTACTTTGTATTTTATTTATAATATATTTTATTTTCATGTATATCATTGAAGATTATTTTCAAGATGAAGAAATATTAGGAGCATAATATCTGCACGTAGCCTGCTTCTCTGTGTCACATGGGCCAGAAATCTTTTGGACTATTTACATTTCACGCTAAACCAGAGACATTTCTACAGCTTTCTGTTAAGCATTAAATGGGAAACTGTTGTCAAGTCCTTACTTTCCCTTACCACGGTCTGTTTAAAGCTCTGGCATTGTGATCACCCACCTAGGGCTTTATGTGACATCAGCGAGTTGGCATTTTGTTTAAATTAGCAGTTTATGCACTTCTGTTAGATGTAAACACTGAATTTCTGAAACAGGATGTTTGAAGAAGCTTAAAGCTGAAATAATACTCCTCGAGAAGGAATGTCGTCGTCTTTAATCCAGGCTTAAGGGGAATGAAACTGAGTCTCTGAGAGTATTAGAGAACTGAAGGTTAAGTATTTCTGTGAAGGAAAGGTGCTTGGCATCATCCACCAGAAATTACTTGAACCAACTGAAAAGGGGATCACATTTTTAAGGGAGTTGTCTCTGTGATAGTTGAAGTGCTGACATCAGTACCAGGATAGATATGGGAAATGTTTTTATATATATATAATAATGGTGCTCTTCATAGTAGTACTTGTTTACTTTCTAAATCCTTAGAGAGAACACATACATGTCTTTTGATTAAATGAAAAAGTAATAAAAAGAATTCTCTGCTTGAGACTACTCCTTCCCTTGTTTCTACAGCGTGAGATAGGCCATGGGCAAGCTGTAGCTGCACATTATAATGAACTTCAAGAAGTTGGATTGGAAAAACGTAGCCAGTCTCGCATATTCTACCTCCGAAACTTTAATAATTGGACAAAGAGTGTCCTCATTGGTAAGGTTCCTTAATTGCTTAGACTTTAATAAAATGTAACTAATTTTTGTATCAAAAAACAACTTTTTTTCTGCTTTCTGATGTTGATTATAGCACTTCGTCTCTTAATACATAGTAAGATTTCTCAAGTGCAATAAAATATCTATATTTATTTTTATTTTGAATCTTTGTGATAGTGTTTTATATTGTTGGAGTGCCAAATATATGCTAAAGTTTTAAAGATCAACTGACCTGAAAAATAGAAAAGTTCATACTGGAAACTGTTCTTCTTCATGACATTTTTAAAGAGAAAGGTACAGCTTTAAATTATAAAGAATCTGTCTGTTCTTGTTAGATGGAGCTGTTCTTGTTATTTAAATCTGTCTCAAATAATTTCATAGTAATTTTTGCAAAGCAGTCTGTCCTCAGGTCTAGATTAAGCAATTCTGTAGGAAACTTGAACATGTAAATATTTTCTGTATTACCCATAGTCAACAGTTTAAAAAGATGAAAGACTAGAGGATGTAGTTCTTTAAGAATCAGCAGCTTTTTATAAAAGGCAAAGTCTACTATCGCACAAATTAATTCCAAAGTGAGGAAACAAAACCATCAGATATCTGCAAACAAAGAAAAGAATTATCGGCACAGCACCACAGATTCATGAAGAGGGATCTATGCCAGGAGATGTTGGCACCGTTTGTCTTAGCATGCTGTTTTTTGTTGTATTGTATCGGAGCAGTTAGAAGCAATATTTCAGTGTACATAAAGCCATTTCTGGAGCCTGTGTCATGATGAATTTCAGTAGTGTGGCGTTATAGTGGTTGTATCCAAACTTATTTCAGGTCTCTTACTGTGAAGAAAAGTTGCTAGTGTGCTGATATGTTTTGCATAATATGCCAACATCAGTCAGAGCAGAGATAATCTAGAGAGAGTGAAGATAGAAAACGAAAATGATATATGTAGGGTAAAAAGACTGAACGAGTAGCTAGTGTTATTGCAAGGCCTAGGAGAGGCTGAGTGGAGAACATTATGCACATTTTTAATGTGACCGCAAGGAAAAGTTGTGACTGATGCATTTAATTGGCTTTTACTCGTTTGCAAAATGCTTTCCCATACTTTCAAATAACATCTGCCTTCATTATAATGGTAATGAAAGGGATCCCTGTTTCCCTACTTATGCACAGGGTGGTTGTTTAGCGATGTGCAGTTTTGCCTTGTCTGCCAGGGAAACAGTTCAGAGCTCCAGTCACATTACATGCAAAGTACATTAAGCACAGAAAATATTCATTATCTTCTCCATAGTTTTACAAGTCTGTGGTTTTTTTCATCATTAGTGGTTTCTGGAAAAAGAGATTTAAGTCTGTAATGTTAAGACTTATAGACAAAGTAAGTTTTGAGATGTTTTAAAATTCTCAAATCCTTTTGGTTCTTTAAGGATCTCTTTACAATACAGGTGAATTACAGAGATCTCTATGCATTCTCTTTTTATTTTTCTAGGTGAATTTATAGATCGGGTACGACGGAAAAAGAATGATATAACTGTTTTGGATCTGGGATGTGGCAAAGGTGGAGACTTACTGAAATGGAAAAAAGGAAGAATTAAAAAACTTGTCTGTACTGGTAAGAAGACACAATAACTTTCCAGGGAAAGTACACCAGTGTTTTATGGGAAAAACAAGCACATCTCCAGTCTTTTGTTATTTCCTTTTTTATTAAGCCCAAGAATGTAATTATATACTTTTTGTCAAAAAGTCTTCGTTTGTCTTTTAACCTGAAGACATCAACTTGATTGCCAGCATAAATATAAGAACCATTGATATTCTCTGTAACGAGCTTTCAGTTCAACTCATAAATAAAAGCTATCAGTAAAGAAACGCAGTTACCATAGTTTCTTAGGCAAAGTGTAACACTGGGGAAAAGGCTGATATTTTTTATTTAATGTATTTTCTCCCACATCTAATCTCTTGTGGTATTTTTAACTGTCTAAAAATATGCACGTAAGAGTTGCATTTAAAAAATCAAACAAACCCCACAGTGGTTTGACAAAAAATGGTCTTGGATGTTACAGTCAGCCAAAGATTTTCAGACTCAGAAAGTGGAAGAGCTGAAAGCTGATTAAATAATTTTTTGTTTAAATTGTTTGCTTAGATGTTGGGAAGGAGATACCGTCTTCCCTTCTCCCAAAAAGTATGCCAAGGATAATCAGAGGAAGCATTGCTTAACTTCAAATTTAACAGATACTAAAAGTTCATAAAATTACTTCAGTAGGAATTATTCTGGGTATTGTACATTTTACTGTTCTTTCTTGCCTTTCTTTTTCAGTTGGCAATCTTCAAACACAGTTAATGAATTTGCTTACAAAGTTCTTATGTAAATTTATTGCATATTGTTAGTTTTAATATTACTCAGTGAAACTCTATGCCTGAGAGAGGAATGGTCTTAAAAACAAAATAAAAAAATTCCCGTGATACAATGTATCAGCATATATCACAAATAATTGCATTTCAACCTCTTGTGTATTTATAAGAATATGAAGAGCTTTCAGTACTGTTGGAGCTGAACTGTTTTAGCTAATGTATACTAGACACTTAATGCTAACAGCACTTCGTATCAATCACCTAGTACCCATCACTTGAAATTTTGGAGGCTTGCTTTGCACTTTTGAGGATGGGAGCTTTCTAAAATCTTCAGATTACAACTTTTGTCTGAAGTAAAGCTTGAAAATGAGAAAGAGTTATAATCCCAAACACCTCCTGCAAATTAAATTCCTTCTCTACAAATTGGAAATAAAAGTGTTTGTTCCCATCAGAGTGTAAATGAAGATGAACTTTTATCCCTGCCGTAATGGATCAGCTGTGTTCCAGTAATAATTCCAGTTTTATTGTCTGGGGAGCAGTTTACACACTTTTTTCCTCTCTGTCTCTCTCTCTAGATATCGCTGACATTTCTGTGCAACAGTGCAAGCAGCGATATGAAGACATGAAAGCCCGATGTCGTTATAATGAACGTATTTTTGATGCAGAATTTATACAAGCAGATAGTACCAAGGTACAGTTCCTATGCTTTAGAATATTTTTGAGTTTTAACGTTCTTGTGTTAAGCAAGTACAGGAAGTGATGCTAGTGCTGTAATATTTAGGGCATGTATATTTTTAAGATCAGATTGTTGTACTAGTACTATCAGGAGAATCAACCATACGGGTTACTGAGATGCAGTTAAATGCATTTTGTTACTGTTTGACAGTGTAGTGTTCTTGAAGCTTGAATGTCTTTTTCAGATAATAAATCTGGTACTTTCATTTTCTTTCACTTGACAGGGGGAAGGGAATGACTATTTATTTCTGGAGTTCTGGGAGCCAGCATGGGGTGTTGGAAACTATCTTGGTGAATGTGTTTTTATACTGGAATGAATAAGGGATGTTTTCTGATTTGACTTGTACGTTTTATTTATCCCAGTATTTTTTTTTTCTAGCAGCATTTTATTTACTATAATACATATCTTCAAAACCTGTGTGACAGAGCAGATTTCTGAGACTGTCTGGAGGCAATATTGAATACATTGTGGAGGCTTAGGAGACAGTCTTGTAACCAGCACTGCTTTTGCTTCTTACAAATGCAGGCTGAGAGTGCCCTGCTGATGCAGGCTGAGGGACAGAGCCTACCTGGTTCCAGCGTATCTGTGGAAAGGCTGAAACTGTTCTTCCTAGCCTTGCAGGAAGGGTTGTGGGCTTGAATTCTTGGTTGTCTCCCCTTCTTCTGAGGAATACAGTCTGTTGCAGGTTCCAGGTCATCTCTAAGGGCTCAGAATTACAGTCAGGGGAGAGAAGAGCGCGCCTTGGCCAGGAGAGAAAGGGATATTTTCATGTTGCTATTACAGCTCAGTCTTATATGCACATGTATTTTCTGTTGCACGCTCTGTTCTGTCTGTCCATGCATACAAAAGTTCATCTCCCTAACTTTGTATCTCTATCATCTGTTTTGTATATAATGCAAAATCTCCTTCTCACAGTTTGTCCAATTCCATCCACCACTGTTTCTCAGTTTCCTGTATCTCTCTCTCAAAATGCAGAAGGGGAGTATATGAACAGATAAAATTGTTGTGGGTGTGTGAAATGTCCATTTTTCTCTTGCCACATACAGAACTTTGACAGTATGTGGCATGAACTGGTAGTGACTGGGAGTGAGTGGGTGGATGGGAAGTCTGGAAGAGAAGAGAAACTTGGGTAGAACTGTTAAATATGAAATATTTTACGTATAGAATGCATATCGTGGGCCTTGGGGAGCACCCATGTGCTCCTCTGTTATTTATGGTGGCTACTAGTACTGTATAAAAGAAGCCTGATCAAGAAGAGTTAGAGAACTGCTGAGTACAGAGTCAAACTGTGGCAAGCTTTAACCTGACAAATTTCAAGGGCTCCAAGTTCTATAGAGGTACTGATTATGTGGTGTGGAGTGGGGAGGAGTATGTTGGTACACATGTATGCACATGTGGGAGAATACAGACAAATACAAGTTGGTGGGCATGCAATTTGCTGTATTTAAAACAACCCCTCCTCCTTTCAATTACATTTAATGGGTCAGTTCTCATTACAGAGACTCAGTAAACTGAAAATTCATTTTATTATAATAATTGTTTCCAGCTAAATGGTGGCTGGTTATAAACCCTCAGCAGTAAAATATCTCTGGAAACTGTTAGTTTTCTAACCTTGAGTTTTGGCCTTTCAGGTGTAGCGGTGTTACTTGACAACATGAAAAGAATTTGAGGACTTGATAACTTTGAAACGTGTATGTGTATTCTTGTTGTTGCCAAATTTTATGTATGGCTACCTGTGTAGTGGAGGAATTATTCTTACCTTTTTCATCTTGTTCTTATGAAGGAGTGGGGACTGAAAGGAAAAACTTAAAAGAATTATGGGAGTGGCGTATTTTGTTGGAAGATTTAAGTGAATCATGCTTGTTTCTGTAGCTTTTGTTACAATTTTTTTCTTTTTAATCTATTTCAGGATCTCTTGTCTTCCAAATACAATGATCCAGATATGCGCTTTGACATTTGCAGCTGTCAATTTGTTTACCATTATTCATTTGAGACGTATGAGCAGGCTGACATGATGCTTAAAAACGCTTGTGGGAACCTCTCTCCTGGAGGGTATTTTATTGGCACAACTCCAAATAGCTTTGAACTTGTGTAAGTACTTTTATATTCTGTTAGTCTTTCAAAAGTCTGTGAAGCATTGTTAAGTGATAGTCATTCTTACAGTGCTCTGATACATTTGTACAAACAAATGCAAATTTTTTGCAACAGTTTTGGATTCCAGTCAAGAAGATCTCACTCATGAACTTAAACAGGTAAATCTGTACGAATCCTTGTCTCTCGCACCCATGATCCTTCTGGTATAGAGTATAGATTTTCATATGTAAACCCTCAGTAGCGAATTAAATAGTGGCAAAATAGCCACAGCCTGGGGAGTAACTGTCAGGGTTTTGCTGTGGTTGTTCCAATAAGCCTGACTTGTCCATGTAGATTGTGTCTGGGCTAAAGGTTAATTTTCTAGGTTCATTTAGTCCTTGGTGTGTTGTATAGGAATGATAAACCATTAAAACTTAGTATGCTGCTTCTCTTCATTTCGTTGTTCCATTGCCTTATTAGATAAGGGGGGTGGGAAACTACAGAGATCACTGAATGCTGTAGTACTGGGAGAAACACTTTCAGGCCTCTTATGCATAGTTTTCTCTGCGTTTTAAATTAAAAACTGGTCAATTAATGGGGTTTTTTTAATCTCATTTTATAGAAAGCGACTTGAAGCTTCAGAAACAAATTCATTTGGGAATGAGGTGTACAGTGTAAAATTTGAAAAGAAGGGAGAATATCCCTTATTTGGCTGCAAGTATGATTTCCACTTGGAAGAAGTGGTTGATGTCCCTGAGTTCTTGGTTTACTTTCCATTACTGGAAGAGTAAGTTAAGTTTTGAATTCATTATAGAATGAAAGCTGTGAAACATGAGAAACATTTGTTTAGCTTGCATGTCATTGCATTATACTTGCTGAAAATTGTATTTTGGCTTTCTTATTATATTTTTCAGTTGGGTTTTTTTCTGTTTGGGGTTTCTTGGGGTTTTTTTTGTGTGTGTGTGTTTTTTTGTTTTGTTTTGTTTTTGTTATTTCCTCCAAATGAAGAGGTTTCTTGCGTTTCCATCCACATCTGTAATCTGTCCGTTGCACTCAGTTGAAGGTGCTCTGGTCAGAAGCTGTGAAGACTTAAACTAGGTCTCACCCGAGAACGTCTATATCTGATAAGTTGGATCTGTCAGGAAAACTTTTAGGGCTGTCAACTTTTGCTTCTTTAAGCTAACTTTTTGGGGGGTTTCATTCTACCTTTCTTTAGTCTTTCAGCAAGCCTTCTTGTATATCCTCTTCATCATCATGCCTCTTGTCTTCTCCAGCTTTCTTTGGATGTTCGTAGGATTTTTTCCACGATTTATTTTTAATACCTTTAAATCTTCCTCATCTGTGAGCATACGTTTTGCTGTTACCTCTGTGTGAATTCAGATTTGACTTTCCCAGCCTGTCTCCTGACATACAGACAAAGGTTTCCATGCTGGGGTTTTTCCTGCCATTCAAGCTCAGTATGGTTGTTAAACAATATTAAGCTTTCCCTTCAAACCTGTATATTTTCACACACTTCATTTGCAGTTGTCTATGAAAAATACCAGCATCTGTCACTGACACCTGTAACTTCAGTGTTGCGTTACCACAGTGTCTACATAGAATTGAGACGTAAGGCACTAAATCTAGTAGAAGGAGGTTCTCTGAAAACATCCATAATATCTCATGTGACAGGGTGATGATACTGCAGGGAAAACAGCATCGTCTATCTGGGAGTTCAAATGGAACTTATTTCTGTGTGTTGGGAGAAGAGACATTTTTCTATTAAAATGTTTGTAAATGACTTCTGTATAGATTTTTGTTGTCGTAATTAAAAATTACAGTTTGTGGTGGTAGTGCAGGTTTTTTTCATCTAGATATCTTTACTAAAAAAAACCAAATTATAGAAAGAGTGTAATTCTAGTGAATACCATAAGGTGTCACTGTGGCTTAAAATTGTTCCTTTGAAAGTAAAACTACAATAATTTTGTGGCTTCCCTAATTAAGCTTATTATTTTGACAGAATGGCGAAGAAACATGGCATGAAATTAGTCTACAAAATGACGTTTCGGGAATTCTATGAAGAAAAAACCAAGAACGAGGAGCATAAAATGCTTTTAAGGAGAATGCAGGCCTTGGAGGTAAATATGGATTTAACTTGGTTAATTTAAATAGCATTTTACATCTTGTTAATTATTTGTGCAATAATTGAAATTCCTGTTGTGAACATTGTGTGATTAATTAAGGGCTACCAATAGAAGAACTAAACTCCTGTGGCTGACAGTGTGACTGTGGTGGATTGACCTTGACTGGCTGCCATACACCCACCAACCTGCTCTCTCATTCCCTCTTCCCAACAGGATGGGGGAGAAAATAAGAAAAAAACCCTTGTGGGTCAAGATAAAGACAGGGAGATTGCTTAGGAATTGCCGTCACGGGCAAAACAGACTAAACTTGGAGAATATTAGTTTAATTTATTACCAAAAGAAAAAAAAGAAGGTTGTTGAGAAATGAAGACAAACCTAAAAACACCTTTGCACCACTCTCTGCCTGTTCCCAGCCTCAACTTCACTCCTTCACTTCTGACCTTTCTACCTCTGCTCCCCGCCCCACAACACAGCGGGATGGCGAATGGAGGTTGTGGTCAGTCCATAACACTTTGTCTCTGCCTCTCCTTCCTCCTCACGCTATCTCCCTGCTCCAGCATGGGTCCCTCCCATGGGATACAGACCTTCACAAACTAGCATGTGTTCTCTCCATGCTCTGAGACTTTGGTTTTATTCACAGTTCACTATGCTTCCCTCCTCCCTCAAACGGTAGAATTTTTCAGCATAAAACTATCAAGTCAAGTATCTGGTGACTTATTAAACTGAGTCACATGAGCTGGAAGTGGATTTCACTGTCCTTGTTGACTCTGAAAGGGACAGTGCTTTGTATGGGCTCATATTGCCTGTAGCATGGTGACACAGCTTTTGACATGTCAGCTTCATTCATAGAAAAGCGAGAATTGTCTTAAATTAGTGGCCACTTACAGTTGAACTCTGTGTTGTTAACTACAGACCATTATGCAGTAACTGGGATCCTTAGTCAGTATATATGAGTTTTGAAGAATCAATTGTTTACTTCTGTTACAGCTCCTGTGTGGTGGTAAAGCATTTTAAGCATTCTGCTTGAAATCTTACAGTTGCTCATTTCTTCTTAGTGCTTCTGCTTAAGAGATGCTGGTTTGTTCAGTTGCTGTTCTAAAAAAAAATCTAGATAATACTCATAATGAGCTGTACATGGAGAATAATTTTTATAGTTCTTCTCTTTCCCCTGTTTTGGAGACATAAGGATAAAAGTTAATTTATAAATCCTGGGTGTCAGATATTCTGGGAAGGAGGGAATATCAGACCTGATCTTGTAGGTGCTGTAAAGGAGAGATCTAAATTTAAGATCCTCTTAATAATTACTGACCTCCATTCTGGGCTATGTTGTGACAAACCCTTGACCGATGTGATTACTGTATCTTACTACACAATATTTTTTCTTAATTTTTTTCTACATTCTTTAGCCATACTCTACATTTGGTGATTCCAGGCTTGTTTCTGATAAACCTGATGATTATGAGCATGCAAAAGAGTTCATTAAAGATGGCAAAGCAAAGTTACCATTGGTAAGTTCCTCCTTACTTCACTAGAGCAAATGGTTTCTAAAATTGAGGTCCTGATCTTTTGGACATGTGATGCCTCCTTCATTTCAACTGCAGTAAAATTGGTATGAATGTCTCTGTGCATGTGACAAATCATAGAGCTGCAGGGCTGAGGAGTTCATCTAATCTTTACCCCATACTCAAAGAATCAACTTCACTTAATTCGGTAGCTATTAAGAAATTTGTAACAATACAAAAGGGAAAGGGTGTTTTGCTATCTTCCTTGGCAGCTGTTCTAAAATAACTCTTCTTAATTTGAACAATTTTCTTCTGTTTCTGGATCTTCACACTACCAATTTGAAGCTTTACTTCTTTTAATCCTCTGACAGGAGAGTTGAAAGCTTTTTTCATAATACTGTATGGATTTGAAATCTTAAATATTGTTTTTCTGTTGTCTTTTTGGGTGAAGAAGATCCTGCTCCCTTCTCGGCCAATTTTATTAAAGTTCTGTAAAAGCTATTTTTAAAAAAATGTGCTGTGCTGCTGCCTTTTTTTTTTTTAACAGAGCTCCTAGAATTAGACTAGTCTTATGTGCATAAAACTAAATCCATATATTTCCACCCTCAATTTTATTAAATATGATATTCTGTTCACATTCTGGAATGAAAATAAACTTTCCTCGTGATCATCATAATCTTACCTTGTACAAAACTTGATCTGCTATCCTGTTACATGTTTTTCTGCATTTCTTCTCTTTTGGCAGCTTGATTTATGACTTCAGAAATAAAAAAAATACTGAACCATTGTTAATGGAGGTCATATTAGATTTTAGATCAGTGGTCCAATTAAATATGTTTTTTCTGCTTCTAGTCCTGTCTTCTAATGCACATGCTGCCTTTCTGAGCTTGCTGTCTTTTTCATGTTTTTATAAAGTGTTATTCTTTCTCCTGTTCTAGCAGTACATGACAATATTGGAGTTATCTGCAGCTGGTCCCCTCCCAGCCTTTCATTCTTCTGTATTGGTCTCAGAGCTGGGTGCACGACAGACAGGAGCCTGCACAGCTGCTGTTCCTGGGAAGTGAGCAGGAGGACAGCCAATGTCTGCTGCCATTTGGCTATTGCCTCTCCATCTGTAGCCAGGCTAGCTATTCAGGGTAGCATGTAGCTGTGTGTTTGCTTCTGTCTGTGCGTTTGGGGCATTAGGCTGGATGGAGGCCTTGCAAAGGCTTGGTTTAACCTAACTGTTCGTGCTGAATGGTTCATGATCACCAATGTTGACTCTTTCAGTCTGAACTTTAGGTCTTTTTTTATGTGGTGATGCTCTTTGACAAGAGAGAAACAAAATCGGAGACTACTTTGAGTAAAGATTGTAGTTTTAGTAAAATCATATGCAGTTACTGATAGGTGGCATCCTATTTCATTGTCATAGGTATAGCACGAGGCTGGTCAGCTTGAAGTTTTTCTGCTTGGATTTTTCTTTTTTTAATCGTCAGTTTATCTGCTGTTCATGTTCTGAATTCTTGAAGATGTATTCCTTTTACTGTATATATAGAAATTCTACATCAAGAGGGAAAAGAAACCTGCTCTCTGTATTTGAAATCTAAATATTTTAAAAAGAAAATTGCTTCTTTTAAGAAATAAACTTAAGAACATGAGAACGATCAAGTCAAACCGAAGACCTTTTTTGCCAGGTGCTGTGTCACCTGGCAAAGAAGTTGTCTGCTTGAACAAGCCTTTTTTACTAGTGTTTTAGAAGATGAATAATTTGGTCAGGGTTGGTCAGTGGGCTAAATCATACCTCCAGTGAGGACTCGCAGGACAGTGATGGAGTGGGCAGAGCACAAAACCAGCTTGTTGTTCCCTCATGCTTCTTAATTGGTAGGGTAAATGGCAGCAGCTTTTTACTTGTGCACTTGCCCTGCTTTCATCTGAACAGCTGAGCTAGGAGTAGCTTTCTTGGGCTGCAAGGCAGGCTGTTTTTTCACAATGTTGGGAGTTGGTCTCCTGCAAATAGAGCTGTTGTGGGCTGCAGGTGTGAGGTGGAGGCAGGCAGTGTTCCCAGGGAAGGTGGCAGCACTGTGCTATAGGGCCTCTCCTTGACTTCTGCACAAGTGTTGGGCATCTCTGGCTGGAGAGCAGCTTGAGCCAGGTCAGGTCGCACTGTTGTGTGGTAATGGACCCAGTGTCCTCTGCATTGCAGAGGCATCCAGCCCAACAGGCTGTTGGCCTGTTCTCCTTCTATCTGTGTAATTTAGGTGTGTTCTGTTATCTGGGGTGTTCTGATTCCCTACTGTCCTAGTTATTGGAGTTATAAGTATCTGTGGTCTACAGTAATGCTCTTCTCATCCCTAAATAGCCAGCCAGTGTGGGTGGTTAGAAGTTGGTCTGAAAGATTGATAATCCTGAGTTAAATCGGTATTTTATTGCTTCCTCATTTTTTGTTGAAATTGTTTTTTTTGTTTGTTTGTTTGTGTTTTGTCCCCCCTTCTAGGGAACCTTGAGTAAATCTGAATGGGAAGCAACAAGTAAGTACTGTTTTGAAAACTCAGTATTGACTGAATGACTGCTGTGGAAAGTGTGTAAGACAGTCTGTTGGTTGTGGAAGAAAATCCGAATTTTAAGTATAACGAGATTTTATTATTTGTGTTATTCAAATACGTGTGTATAGATTATGTAGTGCACACATCTCAAGAAATTGGGAGAGAAATGCATAAAATAAGTTGAAATTTTGCTTCATGTAGCACACAAACCTTTGGGCTAAAATAGTTTGGGGAAACCTTGCTTAGGATGTATGAAAAGAAGATGCCAGTGTTAAAGGATTATTTTGCTAGTGTTAGAGGATTAAATACTCTACTTCTGTCTGGTACACTTGGATATTATACTGTTACCAGTCAACTAGAAAACAAACTCCGGTTGGGACATACATTCATCAAAAATAATGCAAATGTGTTTTGGGAAGACAGGGACCGAAGCTTTACTCTTTGCCTGTAGTGGTATGTTTCAAGAAGAAGCAATTAAAGCATGGATGAGGAAGAGGTATTTGAATGTTTTATAAAAGGAGAAAAAAGTCAGTGCCTCAGACACCAAAAAGGATACTCTATTGTTAAATATGTTTTGAAATTTTGTGAACATGTCCCATGGAAAACTTTTGACAATGCTTTTTTCCAATGTTGAGTTTAGTAAAACTCAGATATAAGGGACTGAGAATTCTAAGGATAAAAATTGACACCCAGAGAGATTAGTACTAACTTCTGAGTAACTGCAGCCAACCATCATTTGCATTTTTGCAGACCATTATACTGGTTGTGTTAGTGCTTTTAAAACAACAAAAACTGCTGTTCAATTCATGAATGAAAAAACCTTTAGTTAAGATGTTTGCTTTCTTAAATTATTGTCTTTTTTTTTAAAGGTATGAATCATAAGGTAGACATTAATTCCAGCAGTGTAAAAGTATTATGTAAACTATTAATCTAATTGAGAGGGACATTTTATACCTTTAGAAGTTCAATGATGACTGTATTTTCTAAGTAGTGCGTTTTTTCAGGGACAGTTGGAGTACAGCGCTTCTGATAATTAGGGTGTAAGTACAGCTTGCTTGTTACATGGAACTTCCCTTTTATTGCTGAGCCTTCTCTTTAAAGATTTGCAGTGTAGCTATGGCATCTCATCCGTTAAAACAAAAGCTCAGTTCAAGTGGAAATCCATACATTACAGTCATGGTCTCAAGAAACTAGTTTAACTTATCTGTCTGATATGAAGCATAAGCATTTCTGACATAGGTGGCATTGATTATAAACCTAATAAATATTTCCCAAGGGTGCTGGTGTGGACTGTATGAGTATGTGTTTCTGGAATCATACTGTTTTGGAGTTGAGAAAATGCCACATAGCATTTGTAAATATATCTTCTTTGTCCATGGTATTTTAAAAGAGCAAAATTAATAATTTTGTATCATGAGTTTGTTCACTTTTTAATTAAAAATGAAGTTGATAATTTCACCCCAAATTGTCCATTACTGCATGTATGAAGGAGTCTTTAAACTTAGTTGCATATGACATTTTATGCACCAATGAATGTTAATTATGTGTAGAATGGCATAGTAATTTATGAATTACATTCACATTTCAGTAATACCATTAACTGAAGTTAGCGTTACATTAACCATATCAACAATATTTAAAATATTTTGCTTTTGTGCATTCTTAGCTGTATTGTGAAAACATGTCTAAAACCATGCTGGAATTGAATGCTGGAGTTACTCATTGGGAAACCAGAGCAGTTTTTATAATTCCAGTAACCTGCTAACAGGTTGTTTGGGCAGAGTATCAACCTGTTTACATTTTGCAAACTTAATCGAGTGGCAGAGGAAGCTGAAACTTTAAATACTCCCATTTTCTTTTTTAGGTATTTACTTGGTATTTGCATTTGAGAAGCAACTGTGAAACTTCACATAGTGGATGCAGCAAGAAGAGATCATATCCATGTGCAAGTTGGAATGGTCAGAAATCCATTGTGGCAACTATTTTTTTATTTTTTATTTTTTAATTATCAGAAGTGTGCAGGACACTACCAAATACTAGAGCAAGCTCATGATTCTGAGTTACATTGCCTGTCTGTGACAGATGGACTTGTGTGTGTATATATAAGAAAGATTCTGAACCAGTCTTTTTAAGCATTTGTAAGCAATCTGCATGCTCTCAAAACTCATGTTTGAACTTGGACACAACTTTATGTTAGAAACAGATGTTTTGTTAGTAGAAGTATGTTTGTGATTACAAGCCTGACCCTGCACTTTCCGAAGTTGATGGAAAAAAGACTGTTGACTTTGGTAGTGCAGAATGAGGGCCTAAATATTGTACTGCAGAGCTTGGTTAATTCATAATGAGATATATTCAGACATATAGGGTATGTCTACATTGCATGCAGAGCTAAGTGACAAATAATACCTGAGTCCGTTTGAGTACCTCTGTGCTGTGCTCAAGCCTGCAGTGTAAATCTACCTTAGTGGTATTCAAGGTGTAGTTTACATGGGAAAGCCCCATGATGTTCTTGTTTTTCGTGCTTGCTGATATGTAGTGTCACTTCATGGTGCTTTGAAGATTAAATGAGTTTGTTCTGTACAAAACTGCTTTGAAAGAACTGAATTTCTAAAGTTTTAAATCTTTACGTCGTTTCTCCAAATATGACTATGCGGTAATCAGTAATAGCTGCTAAACTTAGATTACTGAACATTTTCTATTGTATTAAAGGCTCTCCTGACTTTTTGGTAGTTTTAGTGTCTCCTGAAACTTATTAGACAGGTCTTAGGATGTGTTTCTTACTTGTTTCGTAAAATTCCAAAAGGGCTCAGCGTAAGGGTGAGCCATCAGTAGTGATGGGGACCTCACTGCAGTCCTTGAGGCATTAATAACAACGTGGTCACGTACTGGTTCATGATCTCAAAGGGGAGTGTGTATAACATTTGAGGATACTAGAAGTTCATTATGGGAGGGAGGGCTGTGTATTTGTGTATACATCCGCGGTACATGTGGATAATAATCTGCAGATTAGAGCCAAAATATTTTCTTTGGGAATGTAATCTAATGATACCAATAGACAGAACGGTTCCTAACCATCTTAACTGCCCATCAGTCTCTTAAAGCTGGCTTAGGGATTTCTGACATGGTATTTGCTCTGCTTTCCACATGCTTGGAGCCACCCTCTACTGAGAGTGCATGGGTACTTTAGATTTTTTCTCTCCCTTTTTGCACTAACAGTAGCTGTTTGCTGCTGTTGGCTAGTGTAGTTTACATAGAGATGAAACATTGATGGTACATGAGTATTTTGAAAAGTTATAATAAATCTAGGAAAGATAATTTCTGTTACAGAGTTAAGCGTTCACACTATTTGAGTCTGTAGTTTTATTGCCTTCCCCCTGTAATTAATTCACACTCTTTCCTCCATGACTCCTGGTTCATTTTTTGTGTTGCATAGAAGAATACCTATAAGCTTCACCAAGGCGGCAGAATACCAGTCAGTTCTGCTGCTGAAATTAAGAAAACAAGACTCTTTTCTTGTCTGCTAGAATTAGTACTCATGAAACTAGCTGAAAAATGCCAACACTTTAGAAGTGCTGAAATGTTTCATTGAAATTTGTGTGCATCAAAGCTAGTTTTAGTAGATTTCTTGTATCAAATTTCATTTGAAAGTAAATTGTTATGCTATTTTTGGAAGAAATCAGAATAATAAAAAGAGGGGAAATACAGTGGAGTGTCTTTCCTCTTTTAAGCAAATTTCAACATACCACAGAATCACATAATGGTTGAGGTTGGAAGGGACCTCTGGAGGTCATCTGGTCCAACCCCCCTGCTCAAGCAGGTTCACCTAAAGCTGGTTGCCCAGGGCCATGCCCAGACAGCTTTTCAATATCTCCAAGGACAGAGACTCCACGACCTCCTTGGGCAACCTGTGCAAGTGCTCGGTCACCCTCACAGTACAAAAGTGTTTCCTGACGTTCAGAGGGAACCTCCTGTGTTTCAGGTTGTGCCCATTGCCTCTGGTCCTGTCACCGGGCACCACTGAAAAGAGTCTGGCTCCTTTCAGGTATTCGTACACATAGGTAAGATTACCACCCTGGGCCTTCTCTTCTCCAGGCTGAGCAGCCCCAGCTCTCTCAGCCTCTCCTCAGAGGAGAGGTGCTCCAGGGTGTTGAACATTATTGGACCCAGTATTGACCCTTGGGATACACTGCTAGTTGGTGGCCTCCAACTAGACTTTGTTCCACTGATCACCACTCTCTGGGACCAGCTGCTCAGCCAGTTTGCAGTCCACCTCACTGTCTGCTCATCCACGATGGCATTAAAAGCCTTCCTGCAGTCAAGGTATATATCCACTGCTCTGCCCTCATCTACCAAGCGGGTCGTTTATTTCATCATAAAAGTTTGTCCAATTGTTCAAGCATGACTTCCTCTTGATAAATCTATGCTGACTACTACTCCTGATGATTTTCTTTTCCTTCATGTGCCTGGAATTCGTTTCCACTATCTGTTGCTCCATCACCTCATTGGTGTGAGGTTGACTGTACCGTAGTTCCCTGGGTCTTCCTCCTTACCTTTCTTGAAGATAGGAGTGATGTTTGCTTTCCTCCAGTCTTTGGGCATTTCTCCCAGTTGCCTTGAGTATTCATAGATTATTGAGAGTGGCCTTGCAATGATATCTGCCAACTCCCTCTGCACTTGTGGGTGCATCCCATCAGGGTCCATGGACTTACGCATGTCTAGTTTGCTTAAGTATTCCCTTACCTGATCCTCTTTAACCAAGGACACGTCTTCCTTGTTCCAGCCTTTCCCCCTGGTCTCTGGGCCTGGGATTCCTGAAGGGCAGTTTTGCTAGTAAACACAGGTGAAGGCATTCAGGACTTCAGCATTTTCCATGTCCTGTGTCACCAGTGCCCCTGCCCCATTCAGTGCTGGGCCCACATTTTTTCCCAGCCTTTATTTTTTTCACCTTTGTACTTACAGAAACCCTTCTTGTTGCCTTTGAAATCTCTGGCCTGATTCAATTCTAGGTGGGCTTTTGGTTTTTCTAACTGCATCTCTGCATCCTTGCACAGTGTCTCCATATTCCTAGTAGTTTAGCTGTCTGTGCTTCTACCCTCTGAATGCTTCCTTCCTGTGTTTGAGTTTTGCTAGGAGCTCCTTGTTCATCCATTCAGGCCTACTGGCATTTTTGCCTGACTTCCTGTTCACTGGGATGGACCACTCATGAGCTTGGAGGAGGTGAGTCCTTGAATATTAACCAGCTTTCTTGGGCCCCTCCTTCCCTCCATGGGGAGGGGCCTTATCCCATGAAACTCTGCCCAGCAGATCTTTGAAGAGGCCAACATCTGCTCTCCTGAAGTCCAGCGTTATGCTTGCTTTTTGCCCTGCTCTCTCATCTCAGGATCCTGAACTCCAACATCTAATGGTCACTGCAGCCAAGGTTGCCCCTTGGTGGTGAGTATGTGATCCAGCACAGCACCTTTCTTCGTTGGTTCCTCTATCACTTGGGTCAGGAAGTTGTCATTGACGCTCTTCAGGAACCTTTTGCGTTGTTTATGTTATGCTGTATTGTCTCTCCAGTAGATACTGAGGACCTGAGCCTGTGAACTTGCAGCTGCTTCTAGCTGTCTGTAGAGGGCCTCATCCACTTTCTAGTCAGGTGGCCCGTAGCCAACACGCACTATAATGTCACCCATACCTGTCATCTCTTTATTCCTTACCCATAAGCTCTCAGTTGGCTCATTGTGCATCCTAAAGCAGACGTCCATGCATTCCAGCTGTGTTCTCATACAAATGGCAACTCCACCACTTCACCTTGTCTTCCCTGCCTGTCTTTCCTAAAGAGCCTGTATCCCTTTATGGCAGCACTCCAGTCATGTGAGTCATCCCACCGTGTCTCCGTGATTCCAGCAAGATCATAGCCCTGCAACAGCACTGCGTTAGCCCTGCAACGTTTCCTGATACAATATGTATCTTCCCAGTAGAACTGGATGGCTTTGGAGAAGCAATTAGAGTGCAGAGCATCAAGGCCCTCAGGATTGCTGATGAAAAAGTAAAGACAAGGGAGTGCTGAGGTCATCTGAGCTAGATGATTTTTTGCAATAGAAGGAGTTTTGGCAATCCCTTGAATTAAGAAAGGATGGAGGTGTGATACATGAAGGGTGCTACGCCAATTAGGTGGTTCAATTTTCAAATTCACTTTACACAATCAAGGAATTTAGATTTGAAATGGCAACTTAACTTTGTATTTCAGTTCATCCTCTCTCACCTAGGTGTAGAGACATATGAGTTGGGACAGGACCTAGAAGAGGTGCAACCTTTTCCTCTAGTTCTTTCTGTGATGGCAGACAGTTGAGAACTGTGGTAGAATCCAGTTGCTCAGGATGTAGTTGCTGTGGAGAGCCAGCACAGTTAGAAAAACTGTTTTGCACTTATCATAGAATCGTAGAATGGTTTGGGTTGGAAGGGACCTCAAAGATCATCTAGTTCCAACCCCCCTGCCGTGGGGGGGTTAACATTAACTTATGTTAAACATTTAACATTAACTTATGTTAAATAGATTCCTTGCCTCAAGAAACACCTCGGTTTGCCATGAAAGTGGATGTATGAAAATCCTGTTTTAACTAATTGGTTAATATGTTCAGTGCTTTATATGTATAATTTTGTGTTGATGAAGGGTCAAGTCAAACACCAGCCCTTTTGATTTAAGATGGATTCGGTGCTCATGAAAGATGCTTTTGCTGAGGTAAGGATAGAAGACTTGTTCAAAACAAAGGTACTTGGCTGCCAGTGGCAATTTGTCCTAACGTTTTTTCTCCCGTCTTTCTTTGCTTTTGAAAGAAGCAGCTATGTATTTTGTTTCCTTGTCCTGTAGCTGAGGTTACAATGCAACGAAGTTGCCCAAGCACTGTTAGTGTAGGTAGTTGTTCCTTGTGGGATTTAGGATATTTTGCAACCTTAGAGCAAAAATAATTAAATGAAATATTGTATTTGTGCAGGAAATGTGTCATGCTTCAGTAGATTACTGTTGTTATCAGTGCTATGTTATATGAGTTTGCTTTTGTGAATGACACCAGTGTGATAGAAATTGCTGCAGAGCACTTAAGCATGTGCTGTATTTTGTGCTTAAGTTTTAAGCAAATGCTTAAGGAGGCGTGTTGCCTGGTAGAATGTACTTGATTGACTTTAGAAGCTAGGCTTGCTGCAAATCTTACATGTATTCCTGTTACAACATTGGAATAGTGTAATTTACATAATGAACATCTCAGTCCTTTGACTGAAAGTGTTTTCCTTTTGAGTCATAGTCTATTTAATAAATCTCTCTTCTACTATCTATTTTTATTAAAAAGAGTAATTATATGCTGTTTTCTGATTGCTAAACTGTGTTCTTAAAGACTTCGAAAACAGTTAATTTAGGGAACATTAAGCTGGGTAGCAATAAATTTAAAACATCTGCAGAGTAATCAAGGGGCTGATAATAAATCCACTTACTGCCAAAGTAATAATGCTTCTGGGGGGAGAAATGACTTGTCTAATGTCAAGCAGGATTAATGGTATTTTTGTAATCTCAGTCCCCAGTGTTTCTCGTACGCCACAAATGAGAGCCTCTGTCTGTACAGAAGCGAGGGAACGGACACCTGTATTGTTACTTATGAATGCAAATAAGCATCCTGATTTTTCACAAGTGTTAAGCACAAAAATCAGGTCATTTAAGTGCCAGAAGACATGAAGACAAGTGTTTGAGTGGTTTTTGAACAAGAAACCTCATTTGAGATTTAAGGAAAGAAGTCTGAAATCTGAATCCTTGTGCTGATGACATTATGAATACTTTATACTGAACTAAAAACTGTTAATATAGTTTAGGTTTTTGCAGCTTCAGTGTGTAGCATTTTGCATGGATGTGCTAGTGCTGGTGAAATGACTTTCCCTTAACCTCCCTTACAGCATACCCCTTTAATACATCACCATCATAGATTTATGTACTGCCTTGCACGTTTCTGTTACTTAGAGAACAGATGTAAGGCAGAACAAAGCTAACTTGATAAATCAGGTGTTAAGTTAAAGGTTTTCCAATGGTGATGGAAGCTGTCATCCTTTCTTCATTTTATTAAAGCTGGTTCTCAACATTGTTGTCTTTTTATTCACTTTAATGTGTCTCCCAGCAAGTGAAATTCACTTTCAGGGTAAGGTGTTTGAACATTTAAGGTCTTACTGATCTGTGCTGTTAATAGTTGAAGCCGAAGGAAAGGATATTCTTTTAGTTCATAGGCCATGTTGTTTCAGTTGGCAGCTTCGTAAGTTGCGCACTCTCTCTGAGTCTTACAGTCTTGTCTGAATTCATACGATGTTTCTGAAACAGTCTGGTAGAAGGGTGTGTTTTGCTCACCCTTAATTAATCACTAATTGTGATTAAACTGGAAATTTACTACACTTAGAGGTAAACATCCCCATGGGGTTCAGTGTAACTACATTCATGTTTTCTGGAGTCATACTTTCTCACTCCCACCTTGGTGCTTGGCTCTTTGTCTTAACTTTTCAGGCTTTTTCTTAGTCTTGAAATAAGACTACTCATCTGATGACTTACTAGCTCCCAGCCAGTAACAGCTTCCTTCTCAGTTTGTACTCACTTCTAACTTGACAGTGATGGAATTGTTCTGACTTCAGGCACAAAAACAGTCTTTCTTTGTTGACTTAAAACTACAAGAAAACTACATGAAATAAAATAACAGCTTTTAAATCTCTAACTTTTATAGTCCAAGGAAACTGCTCTGTGGAGTAGTAATTTTCTGGTAGCAAAATTACTCTGAATTCTTTGGTCCAGGTAGTCCTTTTCTTTCTTCAGTTCCCTTGCTTTTGACACCTGCCAGACAGCTGGAACTGAAGCCTGCTTCTTTAGAAAAGAGCTGTGAGTGTGCTGAACAAATAGCAACAATTATAGGGTTGGAAATTGTTGGCTTCCTTGCATAATTCATAAAAGATTCAATTAAATGCTTCTTGAGCTAGAAGCAAATCACTGCTTCCTTATAACAACAGTCTCGAGGAAAAATTGGGCCCTTAAGAGTGTGTAGGGTCCCCTGCACCTTGAGTATAAATGGTATGGACTGTTGGACCTCTTAGAAACTGGGGGATCTGGGCTAATTACTGTGAGTCTGAGCCCACAGGAGGCTTTTGGGCAAAAACATGGAACCCAACTGTGATAACCAAGGGGCTGATTACATAGCGTACTGTTTGTCTAATGCCTCTTTAAGGTGAAGGTTATATAAAATGTAACACAATCTGAAAGGAAGATGTAGTCCTAAGGCTGCCCTAAGGACATACCTGTCAGTGATTAGATGAAATTTGTCCTTTTGCTTCTGGGTTGCATCACTTGCTTGTGGTGTGATAGCACTTGCGTGCTAGATACTGTCCAGACAGGTGAAAGAATGGTTTATACTCTGAAGAACAGTCTTTAAATCAGAAGATAATGGTTTTCTAAGTTGCCCTACCTGGGTCGACCTTTACCTTCAATTGTACTATGGTTTTGTGCCTGAATAGAGAGGAATTGATGTTTGATTGTAATTTCGTAATAATATTTTGGCCATTTCATAGAATCATGGAATGCTTTGTGGTGGAAGAGACCCTTGAAGATCGCTTAGTCCAACCCCCCTGCCATGGGCAGGGACACCCTCCACTAGACCACGTTGCCCAAAGCCCCATCCAACCTGGCCTTGAACACTTCCAGGGATGGGGCATCCACAGCTTCTCTGGGAAACCTGTTCAGTGCCTCACCACCCTCACAGTGAAGATTTTTTTTCCTAATATCTAATCCAAATCTGCCCTCTCTTAGTTTAAAACTGTTACCCCTTGTCCTGTCACTACAGGCCCTGGTAAAAAGTGTCTCTCCAGCTTTCTTATAAGCCCCCTTTAAGTATTGCAAGGCCACAGTAAGGTCTCCCTGGAGCCTTCTCTTCTCCAGGCTAAAGAATTTCAAGCAAAGCAGTAATATTTTATAGTATACTGGTACTTAAGAACATCCAAAATTAGTATACAAAAACCTGGCACTTTATCATAGTTCTTGCTCCCACATGGCTGCATCATTGCCCAACAATAAATAAATATGTGCATTAGCCCTTGAGACCAGGATTTTAAATACCCATGGAGCAGCTGTTAGCCCAACATCTGAGACAGAAGGATGCACAGAAGGCAAAGAGACCCTACCAAATGGTTTAAGACTACCTAGGACACTTAATGGATGCAATAACCCATTTACTTCTGGAATATAATTTTTTATATAAAGTGCATGTTACTTATATCTGCTTTCACATCTTTGAAATGTATTTCTTGTTCTTGCCATACTTTTATCCTTGCCAGGATAAAATCACTGCCGTTTTAAGAAATTAATCTGCTGATGGAGATGGGGTTACTGTTTTACTAATCACTAACAAAATATTAAAAAAAAGAGGCAAAAAATTAAGTTTTATGTTTTTCCTTTTTAGAGGTTTCTGTTGATTCCTGAGGTAAATCGAAATTAAATGTGCAATTTAGCTGCTACCTTCAGTGTTTTCATATGCCAACCAAAATTGTGCCCCTCTTTCCTGAAGAGAGAGGGAAGGCTGTCCTGCTGGTAGAAGTCCATTAATTCTGCAGCATTTTAACCTGCCATTCTCACAGCATTATTTAGGAATCTCAAGATGAAACAATGGAGTTTTATAGAGAAACCACTTTTAAAAGACTGGCTAAAATGTTGTTTTGTTGGCTGACTTTCACCTACAGCCGACCTGACAGAAGTAGTTAGTGTATTACACTACTTTCTTCTATTCTGACATTACTTTTGTAGTACAATTTTTAATTTTAATCATCATTCCTGTTATCAATTTGTGCTAACTCCAAAGATGACTTAGGTGCGTAACCAAGAGCATCTGCAGTGTCTGTGCATCTGCACATGAGTCACAGCTGGAGCCTGCTTTAGAGTTTTTTAGCTCAGCAACTAATTTCATGTTTTTTGCTTTAAGAGTGGTTTGACAGAGTAGGGTAGCACACCTTACAATAAACAAAAAAGCATATAAAGGTATTATTATTTTTTTAATTTCCTGTATTTCCTTTTCCCCCTTGTTCTCTATTCTTCTAGCAAATGTTGTGCCGAAAGGGTGTTTTTCTTGTTTCCCGTGGGAGTTGATCAGTTCAATTATCGTAACTGAGACTTTTCTGGTCAGAATATTTTGGGGAGAAGAACACTTATTAGTAAAATGCATTATTCAGCTTTGCAGGATTTCCTTCATACTGTAGTGTAGAATAATCGCTGCCCATTTCTTTGTTTTATCTGAAATGAATCTCAGTAAGTGGTGGTCACTGGTTTAAATAACCAGTTCCTATTAGCTGTATGAAATACTTCCATTTCATGTGTGAAAAGGTCATGGGTCCTCCAGTACAAATAAGGTTCTGATGGAAATATGCCTTACAAAGCAAAGTAAACATTCAGGGTCTAGCAGTTGAGGAGTTTTCCATAAATTGTCCACAGTGGGGAAAACAGAATATTCTGCTTGTGGATTCAAGGCCAGAAGTGGTTAATGGAACAGAGAACAAGCCCTCATTGTGCCTTGCTTAGCAATTTCTACTTTCAATTAATGGCTTAAATCAGGTGAATGTTTTCTTTCGTCCTTTCTTGAAGATGTGCTTGTCTCCAGCCAATATCTGTGGGCTTGCTTATCATGTTTTCTCCTCTCACAGCTGCCCTTTCTAGCAGCAATCTAGCAGTTATACCCCAAAGCACATCTTATAAAAAGAAAAATTAATCTTTCGCAGATGTGGTACCTTTCAGTCATTTAGTGTGCTGAACCTCCTATGTGGGCATGAAACTAAGTCCTGATTGATTTAGGGTGTTAATATTGCCCACTTCACCCAGTATAAAGATGACTGTGTTCAGTGCGGTGGAGAAAAAATTAATTCATCGTTAGGATTTCTGTATTCAACTAGTGGGGCTACCCGCGTTTCTTCTCAGCCTGAATGGAAAACGGCATGTACTCCCTACAGAACATAGCGCTCCTGCTTTCGTTCAGTTCATTCAGTAATAAACCAACCTGGGTAATATTGACTTTGCACTTACACAGTAAAGTATTTGTTTTACTTCTGTCACCTTGAAACTCTTTTTTGGATTTATGTGTGTTAGATCTAGAAACACAATCCAGTTGGATAAACTAAGGTTTATGTAGAGAGCAGTGACAGGGTTCTTTGTAGATCGTTCACTAAGAGCACAGACTTGATGCAACTCAACTTTGTGCTGTGAGGCAAAGCTTTATTCTGTTGTGTGGCTTGCTTGGCTTGGTTTATACAAAGGGCCAGTGATACAAAAAGTCTCAGATCTCTAAAGCTGAGCTGAAGAGGAGTTTTAAGTATTTAGATTTGAGATTATGATTCTCCCCCCTGCCCCCTGCTTACCAGATTCTAAATTCCTGTAGAAACCTCTTCCTCTTTTCCCCCTCCCCTTTTTCTTGCTTTCCCCAAGTTTAAGTGCAGTTTTGCCTCTTCTGTAGCAGCATCCTTGAGAACTCTGATCCAGTTGGTTTGCTCAGACTATGTTGAGCAGAGTAAGTATTGCCTAGAAGAGTCTTGTTTTTTTTTCAGCTGGACTTTGTTGCCATCACTTTCTGCAAAGAGGAAGGACAGCAAGAGAGCTAGGGTAGAGGGGCCAATATGGAGGCAGAGCGTGTTAGTTTGTATTTGTACTACAAAACTTACATAACACCAGCAGAAATCTAATTTTTCTGTTAGTCACTGGAATCAGCAAGTAGGAACTAAGAGGGAGAATAGCTCAAATTAGTGTGAACATTTACTAACAAGTCAAATAAGCAATTAAAGGGTTTCCCAGACTCTTGTTTACCTATGCTTAATAAAGTGTGAGATAATGAATTACGATAGATTGCTTATTAACAGGCAACAGCTTAGTCAAGGGGATGTGTTGTCATGAACTACCAGAATGAAGTATAGATGTCTATAAAAATGTCAGGTCCAAGCTGAAGCCAAAGCTTAGAGCTTAGTTTATAATCACTTTTGTAATATACAGTGAATAGTTTTTACAAGTAAATGACATGCCATTCAGTCCTGCTGTAATTAAAGAATGCTAATGAGACATGCCAGGCAGTACTCTGTTGGGCAATTATACCAATTCACGTAATGACGTAAGGCAGGCAGCAGAGTGAATGCAGGGTAGACCTGCAGACTACCAGCAAAGGCTCAGGAGTATGGGAAATGCTGAGCTAATACAACTATGTGAATAAGTAATTGAATTCTGATATCTTTTGATATGCTGATAGACACAGAAAAATGCAAAGTGACTCAGCAAAGGCTCTGGGCGATACTGCACTCAAAAATGTTTCTGGTTACCTGGCTAGATGACTAATTCAGCCAGAAACTGGTTTGTGGAAGCAACAGGTGTACTCTCTAGTGTTTTAGCACTGTCAGAGAATCACTTAAAAGCCATTCAGTTCACTTTCAACTGCTGGTTGTCTGCTTCTATGTATATAACATAACATTTTTTCTGCCTGTACCAGACATCAGTAGTTGGTAGATCCTGGCTGGTTCTCATCTTTCTGTCCTGTTCCTACGCATTCATTTGCATTCATATACGGTACTGATGGGATTTTGCAGACTGTCTGTAAAATTTCATGTTAGTCTTTGCTAGAATGAGTTTCTCTCAGATCCGGTTCTCCATGGAATATAATTACAGCATGCCTTTGTTCTCATTTTCCCAAGGCTGTAAGTTTCTTAGTTCTTTGGACAATGCCTATACAGAGAGTCAGGCCAAGAAAGTCCTTCTTCAGCCCAAACGTTGTAGCTTTTGACCAGAGCCTTCCTTGCTCAAATCTGCATTAAAAAGAGCTGGCAAACCATGTTCTGTGTAGGTGGAAATAGGAGCAGAGAAGGGAAAAATGAAGTCACCAAAAATTTAATTCATACTTTCCACTAAATTTTATTCCCAATCCTCCTCTAATCTCTTTTATTTATTTCCAGAGGCCAGAAAAGTAGAGAGGAAATGATCAGTAATTTTATATGAAATTTTATTATGAATAATGAATCAATTTAGTTGATGAACATTTTTATTAAATGAAACACATAAGGTATTTATAATTCTTACTCTGCTTTGGAAAAATTAAATGTAGGGGAGGTGCTTCAGGACCACAAGTTACTCTGGGTACAACTCAAGCTTATCTGCAGATCTCCAGCTTGTTACTGAAAAGTGGAGTACCTGCAACAGAACCATCTTCTGTGGCTGGAGGCTTGCTGAAGCGCTGAAAGGCCGTCCCTTATTTAGGCAAGACATCCTCAAATGGCAGAAGTGAAGACAGCAGGATCATCTTGAATAAGGGGAGAGGGTGTTTCCTTGGTATGTGACTTTCTCTCTAGTCTCAGACTTGAAGGCAGCATTTCTCATACCAGATAGTGACAGTCATGAGAGTAGTGTGGGGCAGAAATAAACACATGCCCAATGTCACTGTTGTGCCTAGTACTCAATACTGTACAGAAATATGGTCAATCTACAGTTTTTCTGAGAGAAGGGGGTATAAGCCTGTAGGTATTTTTCCAGTAGATCTATGCCAAAATAAAAGTCCATTTACTTTCAGTCCTAAGAGTATGACAACTGTGAACTTACTTTTCTTAAACTTTGTGAGTCCATTTATGCTTGAGCCCCCTCACGCTTGCTGAAAACCCTTGGCTAGCACATGATATTGGGATGAAAAGCTGCAAGAAACTAAGATCAAGCTTCAGTCTAGCTTCCACTGTGGTCAGAGGGAGTTCTCCCGTGATCTTCTGTAACTTGCCCCTATTTTGCTGAGGATGTCCAACAGCTATGCAGGAGCATCTGGATGTGTCCACATTGGATGCATTGTGCCTGAATCAAAACTACAAGCATATACTTTGCAAGGTTCATTTTATGTTGTTGGCCATCTTCTTCTAAAAGTCATTTGGTCCCTTGCCTTGCTGATTTCAGCACTAACTTTCCTTTCAACTGCTAGAAACCAAATGACACCTCAACACTTGGAAACTGTTGCCCTAAATCATGTGGGAACTTCAGGCACATTCAGAGGCAGAATTTGCCAGGAGCTGTACTTCAGAGATAAACCCATTAGTGATGAACATAAATTACAGCCTGATGGAGGAAAAGAAGTCAAGCATAAGATAATTGAGATATTTCCTTAATCATATCAGAGCATTTACGTAACTGGAAGGATACAACAACAACACGGTAGTAGGTTTGATTAGTAGATGTTTGGCCCTTGCAGCCTTTAAAATCCCTTCCAATGTATCTTTAAATCCTGCTTTTTGCATCAACCATTTGTGTCGGATGATACAATTCTTTTCAGCCATCCTCATTACTTGAAACCTTTTTAGCATTTTTCAAGAGTAAATCATCAGAGTAATCCAGGCATCACATGGTGTCTGTTCTGAAGGATATTTCATTCAAAAGGTACTTGCATTTGGATCTACTTTCCCTTGCACAGCAACAGCAGCACTGTGTGCACTGTATGTTTAGGCTTGTGTATATCTACCCTGTTGTATTGTGAGTACAGTAGTTTTTAATGCAATAATGTAAAGACTCTTTAAGGTAAGGTTCCTCTATATTCTTTAACATTTCTCTTAAGCTTCCAGAATAGCAAGGGCTGAAACTAGATGATCTTTGAGGTCCCTTCCAACCCAAACCATTCTATGATTTCCAAGGAGGCTACAGGGAGCTGGGCTCTGACTTTGGTTCAAAAGAAATTACTATTTTTTGTCCCTAGCCTTTCTAGGCTCCTTTTAAAATTTTAACTTCTGACTGTTTTCAGTAAGGACCAGGGTGGAAAATACTGTGAGAAGAGTAAAGTTTTGTTACAGACTTCTGGGATGCAGGAGTAGGTGGCAATTGGGACTCATTCATATGCTATGTTTAGAAGTGTTATTGTCCTTTCGAGTTTCTGGTGCTACCAAAGAAACACGTGTTGAATATTGATGCAATCAAAGCTTCTTGTGCTGGAGGTGGCCTATTTTTGCTATTATAAGTGTGTTTGGCTTGTTAGTGGAACCACTATACCTTCTTTCTGGAGGGAGGTTGGCAATCCTAGGAAGTGGTTTGTAGTTGTCATCTTTTTTCATCACCCTGTACAATTATTCCTTCAAGCTAGTTCACAGTTCAACTTGTTCCTTGGTGTTGATTTTGCACAGATGGGCTGTAATCAGAATGCAAGCTTACTGTATGGTCGTATTAATTCTGAGCAGCCTGGTGGTTATGCAGATGTGAATGTTGAACACACTAGTTGTCCTTTTTTGGCACTGACCTTTGTCCCTTTGCTAAGGGGTATCACATGTCCAAAAAGACATTTTATCAGTTCCTTAGCAGAGGAAAATCCAGCGATGTTTAACCTGGGAGTGCCATGATGTACTATATTTTTTTATTCAGCCCCCTCTTTGTCAGCCCATGACCAAGGTCAGATTTCCTCGTAGCAGATTTGCATCAAAGGTTTATGCTGCCTGAGTCCAAGACAGTGGCTGCATTGTCCTAAGACATGATAACTTTTTCTTGTTTCCAGGATTACAAGAAACTGTGAGCAATCTAGAGTGCTAGCAGGGGCAGCATACTTCTCCAAGAGTCAAGAGTATAGCCTTGCAAGGTGGTGATGCCCATCCTCACAAGTTAGGCACTCTATTATCATTCGTACAATTTAATGCCTTTCTTTGCCTTTTTTGTTCCATACAGGATGTGTTTTCTGAGACTAGTTGAATGTCCACATGCAGAGTTTTAGACACTTATCTGCAGTCCCCCTCTTAAACCCAAATTAATGCTGAGGAGTAGCTACAAGAGTATATTTGTCCCTTAATGTCAGAAAGAGGAAAGGGCCAGGGTGGTGGAGAAAGGATACGCAAACAAAGAGCAGCACCTGGTTCACCTGCCCGCTTTCCCTTTGGGGCGACCCACAAATGGAGCAGAAGCATCGCTGAGTCTTTTGTTCTGTGCTGGTACAGAAGATGGTGGTCAAAAGCTCACAGTGAGGTATGAAAATGATAAATACAGGCAGGAAAAGTAGAAATTGGCTTTCCAGTTTCTGCCAGGCTCCTGTGTTTTTGCAGAGAGGGCGGTAATTTTTGACTGCCCTGCGCCACAGTGAACACTGGTGCTTGGCTGAATATGTCTGAGTAAATGCAGGAAAAGGGACAGTGTCCATATTACTCAGCATAGCCACATATTTTCTCCTGCTTTACTGTGAATCCCAAACTTCTCTTCATGCATTTATTTGCCTGCATCTGATTTTAAAGGGCTGCAATAGAAAGCACATTAACTTCAGAGTAAACATGACCCATCTATTAACAAGAGCCTGCAGCAGCAGATCAGCCATATCAGAACAAGTTGGGATACATCTTCTGATGTGGTAGCATCATAATGTTTAGCAATTGCTTTGCTTTGCCCTGCCTATGACTGGGGCTGCTTATTGCCACGTGATTTTTTTTTGGTGACACAAGCCATTTCATTCTTCCTAGGTGACTTTCCTTGGAAAAGCTGAAAAGTCACCCTGTGGGAAACCTCAGTCAACGCAAATAAAAGGCAACAATTTCCTTAGAGGAGAAGGAGCAGGAGACACTAATCCAGAAAACTAAGATGATTTTTTGAGTTGACAAAGCTCCTTTTTCTCCCTCTCATGCACCCCAGTAGGGAGAAGAGCATGTGTGAAAGTTCCTGCTTTTTCATCTGTCTGGCAGGACTTTGCATCATAAACGCTGATAAACATTTATTGTGAAAAAAATGGTTTTTTTCTTCCTAAGAAAAGTAAAAATAGAAAAAAGTAAAGCAAGATAGGTGTGAATTTGTTATGATCAATTGTTCCCTTGTGGAACAAGGTGGCGTGTTGGGTGGTTTTGGCGCTTTTTTTTTGTCCAATATCTAATCCCAGTCTAGAAATGAAAATATTCTGCAGATCTGAGCACTGCAAGACTTTTAGTGGTGCAAATAATACCACCTTTAAAGCTGTATATGTTGGTGGAAACTTTAAAGATCATATTATTGCAGTGTACCCTGAGGTTTTCATCTGATATTTTGTGTAGTTCTGTCAAGGTTGGACCTACTGTGGGACAGCTGCTGAAGGAGTAATGAGTGACTGAGATTGGCTTCTGTAGCATTTTGGTCCATTAAACCCTTTCTACTACTCATTACTGCCCAGGAAATACCTTCTGTTTCAATTAGTACAGCATAATTATGTACCAACTGTGGTGATTGTTTTTCTGCAGCAAGCAGTGGCCCTGCAACGTATATTGCAACCCTTGGAACCCTGTCAGATAGAATAAAGAAACAATACTACCTGCACAAGCTAAAGGCAAATCGCTCTTATTCTCTTGCTGAAGAAAGGCAAAAAGTAGCTCATAATTGCAGACAAATTTTACAATTTTTATCACAACAGGTGAGCATGTAGGCTGTTACGTTAATGAGAGAATGTCTGTGACGTAAGAGGTGCTATTCAGTGTGCCTGAAGATTTGGCTATAAACAGACTAAACCTCTGTTAGGTGAGGATATAGTAGTAAAGCCACACACTGTTTTCAGTGTTTTTCATATAAAAAGTCCTCATACGCCTCACAGAGATTGGAATGATTTACCAGGAAATACAAGCAGAAGATGGAGGGTGGCATCCAGCTGCATAAGAATGTGAAGAGGTGAGGTGAAATGTCAAGACGGTACCTATGGAAATTGTACAGAGTTTATTGGTGCCCCTCCACTTCAAAAGAAGCATCATGGACAGCGCAAAGGAGTTGTGATTTTTTTGCGTGTTCATTACTTCCATGTTATGTCTGTTTCACTCACACGTGATGAGCTGGATACCTCAGCTGCAGCATTACAATGCCAGCAATGAAAGCCACATTGTCTTATAGACTCTGTATCTCTCCACAGATAGTAAAAATCATGTAGGACAAGTTAGCTGACCTGTACTTTTGCCTTATTTGCAGAGTATGTCCTCAATTATACCATACAGAGGTATAAATCACATTGCAAAGGCGTAGTTGAAGCCATCTTCAGGACCTTTGGTAACGATGTAGGAAGCCAATTTTTCAGTGTAAAAAGATTCAATATATTAACTGGACTTCAGTCTGAGTTTCTGGGTAAGCTGACAGTGGAATCAGTGAAGCACAACGCAGAAGAAAGCTGTTCTTCCTATTTACCCAGTCCTGAGGGAAGAGCTTATAAGACTTGTTCTGCACTGCCAGGATCTTAACACTGAACAAGTCCTCCTTATTCACCAAAAAGGCGCAGAATGTCCTATTTCCTTGACAAGGTGTCGTGGTTTAACCCCGGCCGCAACTAAGCCCCGTGCAGCCGCTCGCTCACTCACTCCTGGCACGTCAGGATGGGGGAGAGAATTGGAAGAGTAAAAGTGAGAAAACTCGTGGCTTGAGATAAAGAAGTTTAATAAGTAAGTAAAGCAAAAGACCTTGTCAGGTATTTTTGCCTATCTTATGGGTAATTTTCCCCTCTTTATATGTTGTGTGTGTGTGTTTCTGCCTCAGAGCTGACATGCAACTGCAATTCAGATCTGTCTGAATATCATTGCAAGCAACCTGTCTGGTAATAGAGGCTAAATTTCAACACAGCACGTTTAACTGGTTCTTTGCTTAACCTAAATGAAGAGTATTTCTTTTGAGGCACTGCCTGTCTGCCAAGAGATTTCTTTCAAACATTGCAAAAGAGTTCTATAAGTCTATGACTACTTGCTCAATTCTAGGAATTTTACTTGAAGATGACCATCACAGACAAGTTAAAGTTTTTTGTCTTTGCCACTTCATATAATACATTTTAATCTCTGAATTAAAGTGTAACAAAACCTAGTAATTTTGATTTTTTTTAAAGGTAGAAATGCAGTGTCTGGTTGTATTATTAAGCTGTGGTATTAAAGCATTATAATACATATTCTAGACTTGTGTTAAGGTGTTTTCCAAGTACAATGCTGTAATGCTTTAAGTATTCCAAATTATTTTACTATAATCCCTCTTCTCCATAGGCTGAACTCCGAGGGCATTAGCTTTCTATTCATTATAAAAGAGTTAGCTTCATTGCCCAGTGGGCTTGCAATCAGCATGTATGCCAAAAATAATAGATGGAATAGCACAAATAGTACCTAGACAAACCAGTGCTGTCCAAGTCTACAGGAACACTGGAGAAATCAAATGTGGAAAGTACTCGTACGCGGTCTGTCTGGGATGGAGTTCTTATCAGCCCATACGGTGCCGTCCTTCACATTTTATGGCTAAGGCAGTGCTGATAACACACCGGTGTTTTGGCTACTGCTGAGCAGTGCTCAAACGGCACCAAGGCTGTCTCTCCAAACCACTCTTCCAAAGGGCAGTAGTCTGAGGGTGGGCAAGAATTTGGGAGGGGACACAGCTGGGACAGCTGACCCCAAGTGACCAAAGGGATACCCCATACCATATGATGTCGTGCTCAGCAGTAAAAGCTGGGGAAAGGAGGAGGAAGGCAGGAGAGCTGTGGTTATGATGTTTGTCTTCCCAAGCAATCATGCATGCTGGGGCCCTGGTTTCCTGGAAGAGGCTGAACATCTCCTTGCCGATGGGAAACTGAATGAATTCTGCTTTTTGCTTTGCCTGTGCACACAGCTTTTGCTTTCCTTATTAAACTGTCATTATCTTGATCCACAAGTCTTTTCACCTTCCTTATATTTTCTTCCGATTCCACGGCAGAGAGAAGTGCGAGCGGCAGGGTAGGTGTTTGGTTGCTGGCCGGTGCCAACCCACCACAGTACAACAAAGCTGAATTTTAAAAGATTACTGATTTTAGAAATTATGTTTTAAGGCACCTTACTAGAAATAATATAAAAAGGTCTGATTTTTTAAAGACGACCTGTTCAGCAGTTCTTGAAAATCAGGTCCCTCACAGCTGGGTGTGAAAAGTCTTTCTTAAACTATCCTGCGTGTAATAATGAATATATAAAGCCACTCTCATTAGCTGCTAAAATTATTTGAATGCACTGATATTTGAATATCAGTGTGTAGCACATAACGAAAGTAACATGGTAGTAAGACGAGCAAGTTCATGGATCTATGATCCTTTTCCTCCTGATGGCAAAATAAGTTACAGGGCTGTAGGAAAGATTATTACTTGCGGCTACCTTTGTGTTAGGTGTTTGTGCTCCATCCACTGCGTAGCAATACAATGTGATCTTTCACAACTTCTGCACTCCTCTCAAGTACGTGTAATCATTACAGTCATCTACTTCATCACAAATACACAGCATAATTTTCTGCCTCCTTGAGACCCAATTAAACACTTGTGTTGAATATTAAAGATTCTGTTTATCACTGCATTGTTTTAAGTTTCAAAATTTGGTGTCTGCACAATTAGTGTAACCAAGTGACAGTGCTGGAGTGCAGCATGATTATGACTCTTGTTTTTGTGCAGGCAATTAACAGTGGATGGGGAAAGTCCTGATTACTGTGGCTGGTCACAATGCACTACCTAGTGGGTTGCCTTTGCTAAGTTGGCGCAGTGCAGGGGGTCTTTAGAGAAGAATGTAGATGTTTTTTGGCAATTTGGCAAGGTGAGTGCAGTGCTAGCTTCAGTGGAGTAAGCAGTTTTGTAGCAAATTTGTCCTTGATACCACTTTACTCATTGCTCTTCCAGCTTCAGCAAAAGAAGTGCAATATTTAGTATTCTTTATTCACTGCTGACTTTGTAAAAAGCAGTTTTTTGGCCAGGCTGGGATCACTTTTTATTTAATTTTGTATTTATTACATGTCCAGAAAGAAGGAAAAAAAAAGCAACTAAGAAAAAAAGCAGCAGCCATTATTTTTTTCTTTCACTTTTAAATATTCATTAGAAAATACTGTGCAGAAAATCATTGAATTGTATAATCTAAAAAGAACATGAGGAAGTGTGTTGGGTTTGCGTGGCAGGGTTTTGGTAGCGGGGGGGCTACAGGGGTGGCTTCTGTGAGAAGCTGCTAGAAGCTCCCCCTGTGTCTGATAGAGCCAATGCCAGCCGGCTCCAAGACGGGCCCGCCGCTGGCCAAGGCCAAGCCAATCAGCGCCTCTGTGATAACATATTTAAGAAGTAGAAAAACACTTAGAGAGAGAGAGCTTTTGCAGCCAGAGAGAGGAGTGAGAAGATGTAAGAAACTCTGCAGACACCGAGGTCAGTGCAGATGGAGGGGGAGGAGGAGCTCCAGGCGCCGGAGCAGAGATCCCCCCTGCAGCCCCTGGTGAAGACCATGGTGAAGCAGGCTGTCCCCTGCAGCCCATGGAGGAAGGATGAGGGGGTGTAGCGATTCCACCTGCAGCCCGTGGAGGACCCCACGCTGGAGCAGGTGGAGGCACCTGAAGGAGGCTGCGGCCCGTGGGAAGCCCACGCTGGAGCAAGTTCCTGGCCGGACCGGTGGACCCGTGAAGAGGGGAGCCCACGCCAGGGCAGGTTTGCTGGCAGGACTTGTGGCCCCGTGGGGGACCCCACGCTGGAGCAGTTTGCTCCTGAAGGTCTGCACCCCGTGAGAGGGACTCCATGCTGGAGCAGGGGAACGATGAGAGGAGTCCTCCCCCTGAGGATGAAGAAGCGGCAGAAACACCGTGAGATGAACTGACCGTAACCCCCATTCCCCGTCCCCCTGTGCCGCTGAGGGGGGGAAGGTTGAAGCCGGGAGTGAAGTTGAGCCCGGGAAGATGGGAGGGGTGGGGGGAAGTGTTTTAAGAGTTGATTTTATTTTCTCATTCCTCTACTCTGTTTTGCCTAGTAATAAATTAGATGAATTCCCTCTCTAAGTTTGGTCTGTTTTGCTCGTGCCGATAATTAGTGAGTGATCCCTCCCTGTCCTTATCTCGACCTGCAAGCATTTCGTTATGCCTTTTCTCCCCTGTTTGGTGAATGAGGGGAGTGAGAGAGCGGCTCTGGTGGGCACCTGGCCCCCAGCCAGGCTCAACCCACCACAGGAAGAAAGTCTGTATTACCTCTGTAACATCAGTAAAACAACCTACCATTGAAGAGAATATCTGATTTTACACTTCCATGCTGCAATGATGGCAGCCACAGGTACTCAAGGATATCAAACCCTAGATCATCAATATGGTTTTGAATAACTTTCCTCAACAGATGGCCAAGGTGACTTCCAGTAACTTCAGTGGGTAAAATACTGCTGTGGTGACCTTTAATACTACCAAAGGAAGAGGGAGAGGCAAAGGGGTGAATTTCTGGACAAGGCTTTGCTCACACCTGAAAGTCACGCCAGCCCGTTCAGTGCAACCTCCAGCTCCCATCTGTTTGAATCTGTTCTTTGAAACTTTCACAATTTCCTAATCTGTGGTCAAAACGCCCTTGAAGAGAAAAAGTCGTATTAGAAAACAAATTGTTTTGAACTACTTATGGCCAAATTTACCATTATGTGCTTTAAAGATTGGGTAGAGTGCTCCTGTGAGAAAACGGAGGGTGGAATTTTCATTAAAGCCGTGCTCTATTGATATTCTAAGAGCTCCCAATGCTTTCTCTGAAATCAATCAGTATTTCTGTGTGTGAGGATAGGTCACGGTGCCTTCTCTGACAGTAACAGTTGAACTAGACATTCTACTAAGCCATAATTTAAGGTAAATGTATTCAGAAGTATATCTATCTTACATTGCTCATCAAAGTTTTCCTGAAAGTCTTCTAAATTTTTTTTACTTGATTTTAATAGTAAAATCCCAACATGACTTTTATGGCTTTAAAATAATAAAAAAAATACTTTAATCTTAAATATCATAGTTTATCTCATCTCCTGACTGAAACCAAAGGGCAGAGTTTCATCTAACGGGAAGCTTGGAATTTGCAAAATACTGTTAGTTTATTGATCTTATTACTAAGAAAAAGGCCCAGTTATCATATGGATCAGGCAGAGGACATTGGCTTCCCAAATGCTATTTGAGAAATAAATGATTCATAAAGTAACTTTTTAGTTTGGGCCAATAAAAGAAAACTGGGGATAGTATTTACATGGCTTGCTTTAACTTCTCGCCCCTGCCGGAGAAAGGCAAATGGTCCTCTTAGGGATCACGTACCAGCTGGTGTTTCCTGCCTTCTCCTGCTCCACCTCCACTGCCTGAGAGGGGTCTCCAGCACACCGTGAAGATCAGTCCTCAACGTGTGCATCTGCTCCTGACACAGATACAACACTTCTTACCACCTCACAGATCTGGAGAATAAACTGCTGCTGAACGGAAAACAGGATGTACGTGTTTGGAGCCCCCCGGATCACTGCCTGAGAGGAGCAGTGGATGCTGTTGGGTGGGCATGGTGAGTCTCTCACTGTGATGGGGAAAATGAAATCTGAATTGAGAAGTGTCTGCATAAAAAAATTCCAGCTGAAAACCAAGGCATGCTGCAGATTTGCAGAGGAACTTCTTGTGACCTGAAGTTGTGTACTGCCCAAGTCACAAGTTTGTGGGTATATATTGGAGGACGCTGAGGAGGAAAGCAATTTTGTTCTTATCAGAAGTGCTCAGTACACTCGCGATTTGAAAACACAAACCCTGTATCTTTAAGGCTTGTCTGCATTGAAAGATTACTCTGAAAAGAGGTAAGAGGTTAATTTATACCACAGTTACGATAGTAGAGCTTATTCCACAGAGGATTTCATTCTGATGTCGCATTCATCAATCAAAACTTTATAACATAGTAGCTAAGGTATTAAGAACATCAGAAGTAACATTTCTGTGGCAGACAAAATTTAATGTAGCAGCAAAAAAAGGCTGTTGTCTTTAACTCCAGAACTCTGACTTTCAAAATCAGTGGCAATGTTTGACTGCTTTTTTTCCGGACGCATCCCTGTACTGTATCATAATGGAAGCTTTTTCCCACAGCTTTCCCCTTGCTGCTCTGGACCACAGGCTGATTGATGTTCATAGCATTGGATGGCATAATGGGTGGTATAGCCTCGCTGTACCTCTGCCCTGTCCTGTTCTTGAGCAGGCACTGAGATGAAAATCCACTCCTCAGTGAGCTTCAATTCCTGCATGTCTCCTACACAGTGACCTAATCTCATGTGAATAAATCTAGTGCTACAGGAGGACACTGGGGGATGTCAAAACCTTTGGCTGCCAGGAAGAAGCACTTGAAAGAAGTATTTGCTCTCCAAGATAGAGACGTAGGTAAGGAGACCCACACTACCGCCGTTGCCCTACTCCTGTGCATCCAAATCTAGTAGCCTGTTTGAAGTCTTCATACTTCCTACTGCAGGAGCTGGAGGTTTTGGTCGCCAGGGCATCCTGTGCTAGCAAAAGAGCCGGTGGAATTTCCTCCTGCCTGGGTAACATTTCATTGCAAAGGCTGAACTCTGGTCCTTGCACCAAAAGCTGTTTGTCTGAAGTCCGTTATCTGTCATCACTGTGACTGCGGCTATACCACTGCTTCAGAACAATACCCATCCTTTCGTCAAAGAAAATTTGCTAGTCTCTTTTAAAGCAAAAACACTAAAACAAGTCTGAAACAAATGAAGGGTGTCCTATACAAGCCTTTTCAAAGCTGTGCAAGGGAGGCATATGGAGTAGAAAACTTGGAATCAAACCACAGTCGTGAATGCATAGATTATTTTTTGTTGTTAATAGTAATATTGGCCTTTTTTTGCAAACAGCAGATCAAGTGCAGTTAGTACTGAACAAAAAAGTTTATGTAAAAAGGCATTTAGATGTAGCGGTTGATTTCAGAGGAAAATGCTAGAGCACAGCATCTCCAAAAAAGCACAAAGATGGTGTATTTTCATCAAGATTTCAGGATTGGGCCTAAAAGAAGGTTTCTGTACTCTTTAACAAGGGCAGAGAGTATCTTGCTGACATAGTTGCTCTGGCTTTTTTCAAGCACCAAATAGAAATAGGCTGAACAAATAGATAATTTCTCCTCTAAGTGGTTGTGCGAGAGCATCCGAATGCTCCGTTTCACACAGGGCTTCCTTATGGACAGCAGCTCTTTTGCATTAGTGCCATCAGCTATGTGAAAGCAGTACAGCTTCTCGCTGGAGGTGTAGTTGTACTGTTACAGCTCATTTACAGATGCAAAGAGGCAGCTGTTAAACAGAGAAACATCTCTACCCCTTCAAGTACAACAAGGTGTGCCAGGCGAAACTATCCTAGTAAAGGTGTCACACCTCTACCTGACATATCTTTTCTAAACTAGATGAAGAATGTTTAATTGGAATTTGATCTTCCCGTCATGAGTGTGTGCATTTCCAACCTTCAAGACAAAGCTGTAAAAAGATAATGATGCATCGGTACGGTATTTACGGTTTGGCATTCCTGGTCTCACTCCTGCTCTGCCAGCATCACTCACTGGGTGAGTGATACCCTGTGTCCTGTTATGGGAAGGGAAGCCAGAGCTTGTCTTTTTAACCATTGCGTCCTCTCTGACATATTTGCTATCACGGTTACACTGAACTTGGCATTGCTGTAGGTGAAATAAATATTACATCAGGCTGAATTTGAGCACCTATAACTATAGCCTTGACCAATGTGTTCAAAGAGATGCCTACCACTTATTGAACAGCTTTGGGGCCCAAGCCCTCACTCAGGGCAGTGGTGCCTCCATTGCAGGCCCCCTCAGAAGCAGGGCTTCAACCCCAAGCATCCCACTTCCCAAGGGAAAAAAATTGCTCGTCTGACTATGGGACTGTTGTCAGAGGCAATCTTTTGCTGAAGCTACACCAAAGTGAGCTCTCTGGAGCTGAAAAAAGGATCAAACAAGAGGAAGCCATGATCTGTGAATAGTAGCGAGTCAGTACCACCCTCCTCTGAGAAAGGAGAAGCTGGTATTTTTGACCTTGTTCCCTGGACAAAGTGTTTTATCATCATTGGATTAGAAAGAGCAACAAACCTCAGAGCACTCAACTCTTCTTCCTCTCAAATGAGTATGTGGTTTTTCAGGCAGCTAAAGGCTGTGATTGGGTCTGGGTCAGGAGAGGAGGAATAGGCAGGCATCTCATTCCCTTCATCTACTAATTGGCTCCCTCAGCTAAGTAAGTATTTCTGAGCTAGCTCACCTCCTTGTTTATTGTGCTGTGCTTCAGTAAATACAAAAACCCCCATTTTCTATGCATCTGTATTCCTGTTAAGAGATTTAGTTTGTTAGCAGACACACATCAACAAGTAAGGTCAGTCATATTTATTTTATTTATATGTGATAAACATTTAAGCTAGCAGAACAGTTTTGGTTTCTAGAGCTGTGGTTGGGCACAGATTTTCTTTGGCAGCTCTGCTGGCTGCAACAGCTTCTGTCTCCCGTTGGCCAATTTTTCCTCCCACTTGTATTGGTCAGATCCATATGTGGATATAAAGACCAGACCCCAAATCTAGCAGAAAAATAAGCATCCTCTTAAGAGGCTATTTTTTTTCAACTCAACTGTTCCCTGATCCTGTTTGCCATATGGCTTCCAAGTGTTCCTGCTGGCATGGCCAGTGTGGAAGCCAGGCTGGGAAGTGAGGGAAATACACGGATTTCCATTCATGCCATACTATGTGAATGCTTCTTTCATGGTTTCTTTTTCCAGTGTTTATTTGCAAATGATAATTTTCAGATACTTTGGATAACTTTAGTTATGCCAAATAAATAGGAAAGATGCAAACTCTCCTCCCAAACCAAACAAAAACCCAAACCCAAAGCCCCCAGTATATTTTCATAACTCTAGGCTGGAAACTATATAGGGCAAGGTTTTCTAAAATGTGTGCGTGGAGTTAGCCTTTAAGTCAATACTTAATGACCCAAACATATGTCCTGAATTTCAAAAGTAACGATCATTCTGCTGTTCATAAAATCTATTCTGGAATGAATTTTGGAAAAAAACCAATTCAATGATTGCATAAGACAACCTCAAGAAACACAAATAATCAAAAGTTAAGAATAAAATAAAAAATGGGCTGAAAGAATAGGAAAAAATTTAGATAGGGCTAAAGAATTAAGATCTAATGTATTTTTGTTTTATTCACTGTGTGTGGTGGACACATATTCACATGAAAAAAGCACATTATTATTACAATTGCAAGTAGTTGGCACATTACTCTGCAATATTAAAATTGGCAAAGACCAAATTGTAGGGGATGTAGGAGCTGTGTTTTGACATGGCAGTAAAGTTAATGTTCTGATCCTCTGTTAGAAATGTGGTTGTGATGTAAAGCTCTAATGCAATACCGACTCATTCAGCTGGCTCAAATTCAAATTTAAACGATTTTGATGGGTTAACTTGATACTGGCATGCTTTATGGCAGTGCTTGAATTGCCTGTCCACCTCGTTCTAACTCTTTGTCAGGTCAGGCATTGATCAACCCAGGGCATAAACTCTGTGGTGTGTGCTAAATCCAGCACAAACCTTTAGGATAAAAATATCACTTCCACTGAATCAGGTGTCCTGAACTTTTTCTCACTGCATGCTCTAACTCATAGGAGCATGTCTTAGTAAGAAATGCCCATTGCCTTCCTCTGGCACTTCACAAGCTCACTATGTTAATCTCAAAACAATATAAGAAGACATTAAAAAGAAGCATCTAGTTACTAACCAATTTACCTTCATTTAGGAAGACTCTAATGATGATATGGAAATGTCATTAATTGATTAAATTACCTCTCTTATATTATCAATTCTATAATAATATTAAACTTTTATTTACCTTTGTATTTTAATCAATTGTATTGTTGATAACTGAAAAGCACTGTGATTTGTTCCTGGACTTGTTTAGTCTGCTGAGATGTCATGGTTTAACCCCAGCTGGCAGCTAAGCCCACACAGCTGCTTGCTCACTCCCCCCCAGGGTGGGATGGGGGAGAGAATCAGAAGGGGAAAAGTGAGAAAACTCATGGGTTGAGATAAAAGTTTAATTGGTAAAGCAAAAGCTGCGCACACAAGCAAAGCAAAACAAGGAATCCATTCACCACTTCCCATGGGTAGGCAGGTGTGCAGCCATCTCCAGGAAAGCAGGGCTCCATCACACCTAATGGTTACTTGGGAAGACAAACGCCATCACTCCAAACATCTTCCCCTTCCTTCTGCTTCCCCCAGTTTTATATGCTGAGCATGATGTCATATGGTATGGGATATCCCTTTGGTCAGTTGGTGTCAGCTGTCCCAGCTGTGTTCCCTCCCAACTCCTTGTGCACCCCCAGCCTACTCACTGGTGGGGTGGTGTGAGAAGCAGCAAAGGCCTTGGCTCTGTGTCAGCACTGCTCAGCAGTGACGAAAACATCCCTGTGTTATCAACACTGTTTCCAGCACAAATCCAAAACACAGCCCCGTACGAGCTACTATGAAGAAAATTCACTCTATCCCAGCCTAAAGCAGTACATTCCCCATCCTTCATTCCATACCATTTACGTCATGCTCTGGCACCATGCTATCCAATACAACTGCATGAACCACCACCAACCACCCTTCCCATCATTTGATATAATACAGATATCATTCCCTTAGTCTGTGGACCACCCCTGCAAAATGTCTGTAAAATGTCCAGAAATGTCCATTGAGTTCATTCAGCCCATGACTTTGGGCTCCATCTGTTATGGTTGTCACTCAGGACAGGAGAGGTGGTATGTTGGGTGGAGTTACTGGGCACCAAAGCCAGCTCAGATTGGGTGACTTGTAGGGCTTCTCTTCCATTGGTTCAGGTCGTTCCTGCTATAGCAATTCCCATAACATGCAACTCAAACCATGGGTTATTTAAAGATATTTCCATTACAATCTCCAGTCCTGGTCCCATTGGACCAGACCATCAGGTTTAACTTTGCAATGAACTCCTGCCCTTGCCCCTGGTCTGGCTTGGACTTATCCACAGACTGCAGTCCCTTAGTGGTGTACCTGCTCCAAGTGGAGCCTTATCTATGAGCCAAAGTCTCTCCAGGGGTATAGCTGCTGCGGCAGAGGGTTCTCCACAGCCACAGTTGCTTCGAGGTGCACCTGTTCCAGCGTGGTCTTCTCTATGGCTCACAATGCCTTCAGAAATACACCTGCTCCAGTGTGGCCTTACCCCAGCCACAGTCCCTTCAGAAGTAAACCTGCTCCATCATGGGCTTATCCATGGCCACACGCTTTGAAGTGTTCCAGCATGACCTCACGCACAGCCATTGATACTTCAAGGTGTATCTGCTGCAACATGGACTTATCCACAGCCACAGATGCTTCAAGGTGTACCTTCTTCAGCATATAAATCTGAAAGAGAACACTGTGTCTTACTTTAAGTTTTGTTTTCTTATTATTATTATCACCTCATTAGTAGCAGTTAATTTTAACTCTCAGCGCCAAAAACAGTAGTTGTTTGGAAACCTCAAATTAACTGAACATTCTTGATGAGATGATTGATTTTCTCTAGTTTGCTTCTCACTATGTATTAAGACAAAGCTCCAACTGTCCTAGAGCTAAGGCTGAAATCAGGCTGTATTGGGAAGTGTACTTTGAGTTGCCTGGTTTTCAGAAGCTATGGCATCATTGAACCTGATAATGTTGGTAACGCAGTTCAATATTAATTCTGTTACTAAAATTGAGATGTATGCTAACCAAATGCATTTCTTTCTCGTTGCTGGAAATTAGGGTCCTTTTTTCATTCTATTCTTTGAATAAGTGCCTGTGAACTTGCTCTGCCTGCAAATTTATTCTCTGGACAAAAGTCAGGATATTTGCAATTTCTTTTTGTCCTGATTCTTCTAATTGATCTGAAACTTTGGATTAACTTGTTTGTCCCCTTCTCTTGAATAAAAAATATTTGCATATATAAAAGCTGACCACACTGCTACTATTTTCCCTGAAACCAAAGTTAATTCTTTGCTACTCCTTTGTGTGTTTGTAAGTTGATTTTCAGACCTTAGTTGTTCCCTGCTGGCTTTCAGGGGATTTTTCATATGAGCTAGTCATTGACAGAGCAGGACGTATCAACAAAAATACACTTGGTTTTGTGAATCACAGCCATGTTCTGTAGCTGCATGACATCACTGACATTAATGGAGTTATACTAATGAGTGCTGTCCTTGCTGTTTAAACTTCTGTAACAACATTGGTGGTGGCTCTATACGTCCATGGAAGAGTACAAGGAGTACAAGCATAGTCACTAGAACTAGAAGGCTATGGTGGTTTTGTGGTATCAAACTGCTGCTCCATCAACGTGTCCTACACGGATACATGGAACAGGAACTCCTGTCATGGTGGTGTTCTGCTGTAAGGTCTACACGACTGCATCTTCCCTCCTGACTCCCCAGTGATTTTCTTGAAGAGCACTCAAGCTTTCTGCCTGTCAGCCCTGAAGATCGTGAAGGCTGGCAACTCAAATACAGGTTCACAGGAAAAATTTAGCTTGATTTTTCCTTAAGATTAAAGCTTCATTTTTTCCCCCAAATGTTGAAGTGTCTGCCTTTCATCTCCCAAATGGAAATATTTCAATCCCAGCTTTCAGCTAGCTGTAAGTTTGAGGTGCATTTTAGGCATTCAGTATCTTCAATAAGCATGAAGGTCACTTATTCAAAGATGCAGCTTTTCACCACTTTGAAGGGTGTGATGTTTAGCCAGCATTGACCTCCAAGCTACAATAATTGAGGAGCTCAGAAAGAGGAAGTAAGAAAAATCATAGATGCCAAGCAATTTTTTCTTTTTATTTAGCAGCAATTAGAGATGACATGAAGAAATGTAATTCAATTGAGAAACCATGGCATAGCCCAGCTCAGCTCTTGCAGAAATTGATTTCCCAGTTGATCCAATAGCAACTGATTTCTTGGAGACACAAGTCTGCCATCCCTCTTAGCCTAAATGATTAACACATGCATTGAACTGGGCTTTCTGGGTTATTTTCAGTAGAACCAGAGCTTGCTCCAGAGGCTGCTCTCTCTCTGAAATCATACTGGGTTTCTGTGGTTGTTGGTTTGTTTTGGGTTTTTTTTTTTTGGGGGGGTGGGTGGGTGAAGAATTATGGAAGGAAGGAAAGGGGAAGGAAAAGGGGAAGGAGAAGGGGAAAGGGAAGGAAGGGAAGGACTGCATTTTTTACCAACCTGAGCAGAGAGTGAGGAAAGAACCTGTATATCAATACAGAGACATTAGAAATAGCACCAAAAACTTCTTCTCATGAGAGAAATGTTGATATTGCTGTCATGGAATTCTTGAAAATTTCCTGGGTAGTATGTATATTTACATTTAGTCATCATATACATTGAATCAGAGACATTTGCACTTGCCTGTATAGGAATTGCATGCACACATTGCTGCATCTGCATTTTGTTTGTGTAGCAATGTCTCTTTGTGTGTATAGTGAATTCATGATAGTTTTCACTGTACCTTGTCTTGAGGTTGTCCTTCAGCTGCTTTGTTCTCTTTCCATCCCCATGTTTGGCTAAAATACCAACACCTGACAGCACAGACAGCACAGAAGAGAGAGACACTGAGTTGTCAGGGTGCTCTGCTCAAACCAAGCAGCCAGCCCAGGATGGGGAAGAGCAGCATTGGGAGGATTCATGCTGTGGTCCTGTGTTCACCTGGAGGGAGGGAAGAGGGAAGTGAGCAGCTGTTCAGGGGATCTCTTTAGACCAGAAGTTTATAAAAACCCAGAAATTAGTTGTTTGTTTTCTTTCCACTCCTTCTGAGTGATATGTGGCTTTTTATACTCAAATGGACATGCAGGAAGCTCCCAGGGAAGAATGACCTAAACACAGTGCACTGGGTTTAGAAGGTTTGCTGTTTGCTAGTGGTCGGTAATCTCTTGGTTTTTATCTGTTAATGTAAATGCAATGATGTGCTTAGACACCCTGCGCAGTGCCTGTTGTACATGACATGTACAATTCATGTACATTGTGTGTACACAAATTTTTTCACATTTGTTCATGAGGAAGATGGAAACTCTAAACCAAGGAACTTACAACTTTGATGAAATTTAAGGAAAGGTGGAATTAAGCTGCACAAGAAGCCAGAGCTGGACTGCGGATATAGAGAGCAGAAAAGCAAAGCCTGTATTTCAGAATGGGTCTGTATCTTGGGAATATGTGAAACTTTACTCTAGGGATGAAGAACGGTGCCTGTGTTTCTGGTCAGTCTGGGGAGGTTTAAGATTCAGCATCTGGGCCATGTGCTAATAACACAGGTGAGAGGAATAGCAGATACGTGGCTGGCCTGTTCAAACTGGTCCTTTAAAAGGCCTTCACCGTCAAGGAGAGACCTCTGTTTCTTGAGCCTAGGGAAATAGGTGGTAGGCTGTCATTGCAGGGCAGGACTGTTGAAATTGGAGAGTCCCACTTTGATCCCAACTGAAACAAAACTAGTCTCAGGCTTCTTAGATCCCATCAAGAAGAGTGCAGATTAAAGTCAGCTGGTTCTTGCTGGTAATGGATTTTGGAGAACACCTGTGTGAGTATCTATTGGTAAATGGGTGACTGGAAGGTCCACCTGGCAGCTAATGTGAGCCTAGCACTGGTGTTACAAACTGGGCAATCAAAAAATCTGAATGTAAAGATCAGGCATTATACATCAGCTTTCACTGAATTGCTTGTGATAGCTCTAATGAAGTTAAAACATTCAAACAACGAAGTCTCACTGAGGAGCTGAATTATATGATAAATTAGCAGCATTTTATACAAAAACATGATTCTCATGCATAAACATTTTATGAAACAAATGAACAATGTGCTCTTAATGTTTGCCCTTGCAAGATATTCTTGCAGAAATGAGACATGGAATGTCTTATAAAATGTAATTAAAGCAGCATTTTAATAACTTATTTTTTATAATTATACTAATGGATAAAAAGACATTAAATCTTCTCTGTAGTCTAGCAAGAAATACTTTCCTTACTCTTGTTGAAAGTGGTATCCAATAAGAACCTGCTAAGTGTTTTCCTTTTTTCTTTTCAGTCTGTTTGTCCGTTATTGAATTACCTCTCCTTTCTGTCAGAAAGTTTCCAAGGTCTTTCACTGGTCATCTATGCTTTGTGGAGCCTGTAGCTGGCACTTCTTTATCATTCACCAGGTCTGTACTGCTGACCCATGCTCTAACAAAATGTTAGGGTGTGATTCATTATTCGAATTGGCTCCCATTAGAAGGCACATAAAAATGACGGTTAGTAAACGTCTTATTACCCTTTTACACTTTAGGGGGCTAATTACGACATCGTTTGGTTTAGGTTACTAGGATATGTCTTTCTAAAATGCCTTTTATACTGTATTGCATCTTTCTTGGCTTTCTATTCTGATGCGACAAGCACCACTGGTAGGTGCTAACTGAGAGTGGCCAGAGATTATCTCAAACCGCTTGGAAGGACTCCGATGAAAGGGGTGATGGTTAGAAGTGCTAGTGCAGTCATACTAAGTATGCCTGATCCTACCCTTTGACAGGGCAAGGTTTACATGGTATTTTGATGTCTTTTTTCAGTCTTGCTTTTCTGTGATTCTTCCTGCAAAACAACATTCAAGTGTTGATTTGAAGATTAGGGCCACGGTGTAAAAGAATGTATTTTCCATACCATTGTTTACTGCAAAGCCTAATTTTTAGGCTTTCAGCTGTCCGCTGGACAGAGCAGAGGACTGAACAGCAAAGGATCTACCACCACTTCATCCAGCTTTTTTTATTTAAGGACAGGAAGGATTGATGCCTCTTATTTTTGGTCTGGATTAATTACCTGTCTTTATTAAAGGATAACCGGGTGGTAATGTTGGGGTGGTAACAGTGGGGACTATGATGGGCCTCAGCCAAAGCTACTCAGGGCAGAGGTCAAGAGAAATAGTTTTCTCAGTCTGAGAAGTTAGAGGACATTTGTTATGTGACTATGTATCCAAATGCAGAGGCAGCCATGATCTTCTCTTTTGCCCAGGTTCCATGGGTTATCTCTTAGAGCAGAATGCAGTCTGAGAGGATACCCTGTGGTTTTGAAATACTATGTTAATGACAGCATAGGAAAGGAGTAGACAGAAGAGAGATTTCGTAAATAGGCCAAGAGCATCAATCCAAAGCTATGTTATGAAGGACAAATGTATTTTCATTGAACAGATAAAAATAGCTACAGAAGGACACTGGAATTAAATTGCTTCAATGTATTAGCACTAGACAAGTGGGGTAGATTTGTATTAGCTTCAGTAAAACTCTTCTCTGAGACTGTTAAGATTAGCACAAATTAATACCAGAATGCATCTGAATGTAATAAGCTCTTCTTACAGAAACTTCTTTGGGGCCACGTTGTACTATTAGCCTCATTTATGCATTCATTGACAAAATCAGTATCTCGCTGTGATGAAGGCGGCAGGCAATTCCCTGGTGGTTTTGACATGATGTAACTTGGCCTTCGGGTCAGGGTAGTCACATCCTCTGCTGTCCAGCGGACGTGCTGGGTGAAGGGGAGCTTTGTCGTGATCGCTGGTGGTGCTGGGGGCAGGCAGGGACTGGGTGTTCCTGTCAGCAATACTGTCACAGTTCCCACTTGGGTCACCGATGAAGCCTGCGAGGCAGATACGTGGCTGGAGAGGCTTTCTGCTCTCTCACCACTTCACAACAGAAAGAAATGGCATGGGATCAAAACAGGCCCTGATGGCTCTTTCTCTGTTGGCATCGTGTTTTACTTCTTTCTTATGTTCACTAATGTCCTTCTGGGGAACTTTTGATCTTTTTGCTTGGGGCCCAAAACAAGCTCTTGAGTTCAGTGAAATAGGGACTTTAAGAAGTCAGCATTTTTCTTACGCCAGGTAAGATGTTACATGAACACAACACCTTGTCCTGAAGATGCATTTTAGAGTCCCTTTTGGCTATATGTAGACCGTGGACCTCAGGAGCACTCCCAAGGGCTCCAGATCCAGGCCTCTTGGTGTATGACCCAGCTGTGTTTGTTTCTATGCTGCAGAGAGACCTGTGGACCCACACCCCAAGCCAACCTCCCTTCCTCCTTCCACCTGTGTAAAGAAAATGCTGGTTTGGGGATAGGACGGAGGCTTCAGTGTGTTCCTCAGGGTGTCCTCTCTGTGTGCAACTCGAGGGATCAGGTCTTGTGCTGGGATGGTGCAGCTAAGTACCAACACAGGCTTTGTGATACACAGAGTACTGTTTGCCCACACTGTCACTCCAGACGTGATCTTTGTGGCCTTCAAAAACACCGAGCACCAACCTGTTTGTAGAGACAGAGAATTTATTTAACTGAAAAAACAAGGGAGCCGAACACCGAGATCATGAAAGACCAGCCTATTGTCAGGAGTCCTCCAGCTGGAAAGTGAAGCCACTCTTGGAGGTTTCCTGAGAGAATCCAAAGATCTGCTCTCATGCCCCTTTACTTACCCTCTTTATAACTCACCTGCACGGCTCCACCCACTGCTAATTGGGTGCCCCTTCAGCTTCTTGCTTCTCAAGCTATTATGCTTATAGCTTCTTGCTGCAGCAATATAATGGTAAAACTCTCTTTTTTTAGGAAAAAAAAAAATTCATCCTCTAAAATAAACAAACTACATCTATATCACTACCCCAGTTTCCAGGTAGGTAATTTTTTTGCAGGTTTTGTAAATAAGGGAGTTTCTTTGTCTAACATAGACACTTGTACCAGGATTTATGCCTGCAGTGTCTCGTTTGTAGAAGAAGAGTCCACAGGCTAATTTGTAATTTATATTTGAGAGACCTGGCATTGCTCTAAGGAATAACAGCCAGACAATCCAGTCTGATGTGTGATTTATTTCCTGTAATCAGCTGGTCTACTGAGTCCTACCAGGTACAGTGAGAACTTTTGTAAAGGCAGATTAGCCAGGCTGCAAAGAAGTTTATTAAACTGAACATACAGAGGAATTTGTGAATGGGAAGATGAACAGAATTTAAAGACATAGTGTAATAAAAAAAAGATAAGATACTGGAAGAGAAATAATTAGAAGTGGAAAGAGCACAGCATCTGCACAGTTCGTGGTAGATATAGGAACAGTGAAAGAAGTAGAATTTTACTTTTAGGTATATGATTTCCAGGGTCCATGGGAAAATCAGTTACTATGGAAAAGATAACCAAAAATAACTAAGATAACTAAAGATAACCTAGGAGAACTAAAATATGCTGTACACTAAAGAACAGAAAGAGAATTGCAGATGACCATCCTCTATTCTTTTCTTTTGGGCATAGTGAAGCGCTATGAGCTCAAATTTGGCACACAGGCTGGTTGGATACAGCAGGGAGTGCTGCTGTTTGCTAGCTGGCATTATCTGCTCAGATCTAGCAGCTGCACTTGAGTATAGTTTGCTACCTTTTTTTTTTTTTTTTTGTGATAATCTAAATTCTGTTTCCTGTAGTGGGGAGAAGGGGGATGCAAAGTTCATCTCCTGACTATAACCGCATAATGCTAGAGGAGCCATTTTACTCAAATGAATAAAAATGCTTTTCACTGTCTCCTGTGGTGCAGGGACTATTTGTACATAAGCAGTAACAATAGAGGAAGCCTCTGTAGAATATAATAATTGGAAATATGGATTTAGATGATTTTAACAATAAACTCTCTCTGAACACTGAAAACACAAAAATGGCACAGGATACAGCAATAAAGTTTGTGTTTGTTGGTGGCAATTCTTTAAGAAAAATGCCATAGATTAAAAATAAGCATTTGAAGCTGTTGTATACCATGAAAACCCCCCACCCCTCTAATTTGTGGAAAGGTAGTGACTTGAAGAAGCAGAGACTTTTTATCTCAAGCCAACTTCAAATCCTGCATGGTATTTGACAGGATGGTTAACAGATAACATAAAGGGCATTTGGCAGTGTCAGGAAGATGTGTGCTTTGCATTCCTCAATCTGTGTGCAGAAGCAGTGCTCATTTGCTGAAGAAAAGACTCGCACTGATTTTGCCACCTTTTGGGTAAGGCCCAGAATGAGCATCGGCCGCCTGACTGCTAGACCCAGAGGGACTTCAGCCATTGCAATACTGAGCATGGAGTTTGCCAGCTCTTAGACCCTGTGAAACCTGGGGGAATTCACATCCATCTCAGGAAGCCCTGGCTCCCGGCACGATGCACTGTGTGCTCCTTCCACATCTGCATCGAAATCTCTATTCTAGCAAGGGGACCGCAACACAACTGTTTATTTGTTCTATTTTTTCACACAAATTACTTGAGTTAAACCTTCTGTTAGTGGTGTGCTGGGATTGACGGTATGTTGTCTGAGTTTTGTAATTGCGGTTCTTATTCTTGCAAAATTATAACTGTGAATATAAGACAAATGCTTATAACAGTAATAAGCCTCCCACTTCAAGAACAGTCTTCTGCTCTCACCTCTTTTGGACTACTATTGCAGTATGAACTTATTATCAGAGAGTACCAGCAACAACAGAGAAAATAAAAAAGAAATATTTTTGGAGAGTAGCGTGCCTAGTGCATTTTCTGCCTTAACATGGTAAAAAGCTCATCATGAATTTTAGATCAGAATCACTGTTCACTTAGAAAGACAAGAGAAGACCACTAGATGGTGGTAAAAACCCAAGCCTTTGCTAAAAAAAAAAAAAAAAAGAAAAATCTGAAAAGAGAGAGAGAAGTTCAGAGGGGCAAAGAAGGGGAGGAGGAGCCACAGTTTGAGTACTGAAGTCATTATTGCTTGGAGTCTATAAAAAGGCAGTTGCACGGTAAGTAATTTATACGTGGTCAGCCTTGACTCTATGGATTTACTCATTCCTCTATTTTTGTTATCTATTCCCACCAAGGAGTCCCCAGCGCCAGATGCTGGGTGAGGAGGGGGGCTGAAACTTCTGCTCTCCGGAGGAAAGGTTGCAGGCGATGAAGAGGAAGAGCAGCTGAAGGGGCAGCTCTGGTAAATAGGTACAGTTAATTCTTGATTGCAAACAAAAAGTCATTTTTAAAAAACTGAAAATGATTTAGCTTTATATGCTTTGAATTTTAGTTGCAACAGGTCACTGACAATCATGTTTAAGTGTTCCCCTTATTAAGAATCTGATGGCTTAAAACATGCCCTGAATATTGTCATTACCAAAAGAGCATTGAATAAAATATGATCTGGAATAGAAAACTTATTTTTACAACAGAATTCCACCCATACTCATTCTGTAACCTTAGTGTATCCTGAAATGTATGAATTTGCCTTCGTTAGGTGCTTAATACTATGCTCTTAAGTGAGCATGTTAGTATTGCACAGATAAGCTATTTATAGCACAGTTCATACGAACTTAAGAAGTACAAAGGTCAGGAAAGCATTTAAATCTTTTACTGAAAATGTTTGATTCTTAGTTGTGGCAATAATTCAAACTTCTATATGTTGTATTCAAGTGAGCAGGTTCTGCCAAACCTAATACTATATTCTACGGCATTTCTGGGGTCTGAGAATCGAGACTTTGAAAATTGTTTGTTGCTTGGTGTTCAGCAGAATTTCCAGGACATTGTGCTCACTTCTGGGGGACCGAATAGAATAAACAAAACTATGAATGACGAGTACATGAATCTCTTCATTAGTTTGTGGTTTTAATCTCCCAGTAAGGATGAGTAGAAAAACTCTGAGCCAATCAGAAGTTAATTTAGAATCAGTAAAGGAATATGGTGTAGAAGAGGCAGGATGTGTACAAGCCAAATTAAATAGAAATGGGTGATATTTGTTTTGTCAACTTCTGCCTGTTCTCGTCATGCTTTATTTTTTTTGGCAGGGTCTTTTGCCTTTTGGAAAATGCATTTACCGCACTCCTTGGCAAGTCCCTCAGAAAGAACAGAACGTGTTTGCTTCCAGAGATGAACACATCCTCTCAACTGTATGTTTCTGAACTAAACCTGAGTGCCTTTGGCAGCAACTTTACTGAGCCTACTGTCAAGAGCAAGTCATCACCATGTGAGCAAGTGGTCATTGCGGCTGAGGTGTTCCTAACTCTGGGCATTATAAGCCTCCTTGAAAATATCTTAGTTATATGTGCAATAGTTAAGAACAAGAATTTGCATTCACCCATGTATTTTTTTGTTTGCAGTTTAGCAGTGGCTGACATGCTGGTTAGTGTGTCTAATGCTTGGGAGACCATAACAATATACTTAATAAACAACAGACACATAATTATGGAAGATGCCTTTGTCCGTCATATAGACAATGTCTTTGATTCAATGATCTGCATATCTGTGGTGGCTTCCATGTGCAGTTTGCTGGCTATAGCAGTAGACAGGTATATCACTATCTTCTATGCCCTGCGTTATCACAACATCATGACAGTGAAAAGATCAGGGCTTATTATTGCATGCATCTGGACCTTTTGCACAGGCTGTGGTATTATCTTCATTCTTTATTATGAATCAACTTCCGTGATTATTTGTCTCATCACTATGTTTTTTACCATGTTGTTCCTCATGGTCTCACTGTACATCCATATGTTCCTCCTGGCTCGTACTCACGTGAAGAAAATAGCTGCTTTGCCTGGGTACAACTCTGTCCGTCAAAGAACCAGCATGAAAGGAGCCATCACTCTGACTATGCTTCTTGGCATCTTCATTATTTGCTGGGCTCCATTCTTCCTTCATCTCATCCTGATGATCTCCTGCCCTCAAAACCTCTACTGTGTTTGCTTCATGTCTCACTTCAACATGTACCTCATTCTCATTATGTGCAACTCAGTGATTGATCCCTTGATCTATGCCTTTCGTAGCCAAGAAATGAGGAAGACCTTCAAAGAGATAATTTGTTGCTATAGCCTGAGAATGGTCTGTGGGTTATCAAACAAGTATTAAGAAAAAAACCAAGCCAGGGAAGAAAATTGAAATGCAACATCTTGCTGCATCTTGTAATTCTGCTGAAATGCTTATGGAACATCTTTCTTCGTTCAGCCGTCATGATTTTGGCAGCAATCAGAAACCATTTTTTAATACGTGATTTTACCTTTCTTTCCTTCCATACACATCTCTCACGCTGGTGGTAAGAGCTACTCTGTACATCTGTATTACGGGGAGAAAGAATATTTTGAATCTCATTTACCTTACTAAAGACTGGATCTTCTAAGAGGATTATTCAGGGAAAGCCTTATTTTCCTTTCTGCTAAATGCAATGCGTGTGACCTGCCATGCAAATGAGCACATCAGCCTCTCTGTGTGTGTTTCACTTGATATTCTTTGCCTCTCTAGATACAACATGGCTTATTTTCATGCCTAGAATTAACAGCTTTTTGCTATTTTCTTCTGAAAACATAACGTAAGAGGAGTAGCTCTAATTATCAGGGTTCACATACCTTGCTCAATAGTTGTGACCAATATATATGCACATATCAGCAGTCTTGTATTCCAGTCATAACTGTTACTGTCATAAAATATGTATTACATAAAAGGACAGTGTTACCATGAGATTTTCCATGCTGGATACAGTACCTTGTCATATCTGACTATATGTGTTCTTATCACTGTGGGATAAGATGTGCCATAGGTGGATTTTAAGGCTGAATAGGAAGACTGAGCTGATTCTAGCTGGACTGTTTTCTTTATTCATCAGCACTAGGGAAGTAAAGGGTACATGGCCTCTAGATAGTCATGTAATGTTTTGTGGAGACAGAAAGAATGGGTGAGTTGCAGCCTTTACATAGACATTCAAAAAGTGTTTCAGCTAGGAGTGAGTAGCTTTTGTTACTGGATGAAGCTGTACCGTAGATTGCATCTTTCAAGCTGGAAGAGACAAAACAAATTTGATGATCAGAAGGCATAGCAGGCAATGGCAAAACAGGGATTTCAAAACCTCAGGCACATGTAGCTGTAACAGAGTCCTGACTTTTGCTCCCCAAACAATTTTTGTCTTTGTTAAGAGGATTCAAAGGTGAAACCCTCATGCCCTTTGTGTGAGTAATTTGCATCCAGTCATGCTCTTATAAACATGCTGTTCTGCAACAGCTGTGTAATGTGCAAAAATATTGGATTTATCACACATGAAGGAAGTGCAACTGTGGCATTGATTTCTTGATGCCAATGGATGGTACCTATCTCGTATTGAGACATAAACTATGAAAATATTTCAAGCAGTGGTACCCTACTGACTAGATATCAGAAAATAGCTTGCAAAAATGAATTATTTCTTCCAAAAAGCTGAAAGAATAACCCTTGTTATACTTGGTTTAGGGATGCTCTAAAACTGTTGTTGTCAATAGCAAGACTATGATTGATTCAATGGGCCTTAGGTTATACCTTCAAGGTGGAAGTTTTGAGCAGGAACTGATTAGGAAATTTTTTTTACCGTAAGGGTGGTCAAACATGGGAATAGATGCCCAGTGGTTGTGCAATTTCCATCCTTGGAGGTATTCAGAACTTGACTGGACACAGCCCTGAACAATCTCCTTTAAGTTGAAAGCTGACTCTAACTTTGAAGCTGGCCCTGCTTTCAATGATTAGGAATAGATGACCTCCACAGTTCCCTTCCAACCCAAGTTATTCTGTGATGAAATAGTTTGCATATTATGATAAAAGTATCATTTTCCCCTCCTCCTAATTTAATCTCTCGTTTAAGAAGAATTGTAAAAGATTCTCCTCCACACATTTAGAAAGACAGCATACTTTGTGTCTTTCTTTGCTTTGGAGGTCTCCGGCAGGATAAGTCAGGTGAATGTTTAGCACCAGAGTTATGCTGCACCTTAAAATATATATTGCCTCCAGCTCGCACATATCTCCCTCCGACATGAGTGGGAATGTTATTCTCAGTGGAGACACCTTATTATGTTGACTGTAAATGTAATGGCAATATCAGTGCACTAGGTGCTGGAATCTTCCTTCAGCTATATCTGAAAACAGGATTTCAGAGGTATGTTTGTAGTCGGTAGTGAGAATCTTGCCTCATTTCAGTCCACCTCTTAACCCTATCCATAAGTGGCACCTAAGAGTGGGTTCTTCCTATTATAAATGTAAATACCAAAAGGAGACATTTCAATTGCATAGTGAAAGGCACCAGCTGATGTAAATAAATCATTAAATCTTCACTGGGTATTGCAAATAAGACAGTCCTGTACATAATTGTAAATCAACAAAGAGGAAGCCAAAACTGTAATAGCTTTGGGTATTTTCTTGAATTGTACATTACTTTTTTGTTGGAAGTTTATTTGATGTATAAACACAGACATATGAAGAAACTATTAAACTGGATTGTTGGAAAACCCACTATTACCAGTTATTCATTCTAACGTGTCCGCTAACCTTGTAGACTATTCACGGAGGGAATACTGCTTTACAGGCTTTCACTTCTCTGTTTAAACAGATGCCTTACTAAGAAACACATTCTGAAAGAGAGTTACAAACTAATACATGACATGGTCCTCTAGGTATCACCATCACATCCTCATTATAACCTTTACAGGTGGGGAGCTAAAACAGCTTAAGGAGGAAATGAAAGTATTTTCAAGAACAGGCTAGAACAGTTCCTGAAAAAAAAGCCTATTTACACTATAGAAATGCATGTAAAATACAAGTCTCTGGGAGCACATGATGTTTTAATCTATTTCTTTTTCCTATTTAGCTGCAGAATAAAAGCAACATTTAACATGCTTTCACTTCTACCAGAGCTTGGAAAATACTATGTATTCTGATAGACTGGGATGAGCAAACATTGTGTAAGCATGACATTTGTTGTCAAAAGACAGTCATGAAAAAATTAGCTGTTAGGCTGCATTACACCATGTCCCCACAGCCAGTGATACTACTCTTGCTTTCACTGCCAGTCATTTATATTTTGATATCAGTCATTGGAAATAAGCTCAAATCACAGTATTTCTGTCCCAGAGCTCCAAAACCAACTTCTATTGCCCGCTGCTGCTTTGGTGACTGAACACTTCACTGCTTCTAACTTGTGTGTCACTATTTTAAAGGTTTTAATATGAAATTATTCTGAACTCATTCCTATTGCAGGTGGGGTCAACTTCTATAAACTCATCTGCATTTTAAGTAGATTAGTAGGAGCAGGGAGAATATTACAAAAACCCCAAACGTCAACAACCCAACATTCTAGCTGCACCAGAACTTCATCTAGTGAAGCAGAAGACCAGATTCTTTAGTCTATAATAATGCAAAGGGTGGTTGATGATAGGCAAGTTGCTCTGTCTTACACCAAAGTACTTCATATGCTGCTCCGAGTTTTGCTTGCTTTAGTAGATTGAAGTAGAAGGTTGGCTTTTGCAAATGATGGCGTTGCCTGGATAATCCCATACACATTATGGGTTACTATATACCCACATTATGGGTTATTATATGCTCCTATACTAGCATTCAGAATATCTGAATCTTTTCTCCAAGCCAAGGCCACAATAAGGTACCTGGAAATACTAGTTTTCCAAAAGCCTTAGTGTCTCCTGTAACACAAAACAGTCATAACTGAATGGAGCAAAGAGGTTGTTTATGATCCTGGGCTTTATGATCCTGCTTCCCAAATGGGCACAAATCTGTCACAAAGGGCTCTGACTACTGAGTACTACTGCCTCTGGGTCTGGGCTGGGAGGGATGATTGCTCTACAGCCTACAGGCCTGCACCCTCCGTGCAACCAATGTCCAACTCCCTTTTGAGAGTGGGTTGCACACTCCCACTGCGTAAGCTTTTCCTCTTAGAAAACCTTCTCTGAGTGGCTCTCTGGAGGCTTTAGTTGTGTTTTTCAGGAATCCTGTGCAAAATCAGTGCAAAACCCACAGGAATTTCCTGCACACGCAAACTTTAAGAAGGCAGAAAAGGTTTATACATCTGTGGGAAAGCAACCAGCTCCCTCACACCGTCTGCTCTCTGAAATCTCAAAGGACTCTGTTTTGTCCCCAAAGCCTTGTTGGGGATTCTCATGCCTCTCTTGCAGTAACTCCCTCTTCTGTTGCTAGTTAGCTTCTTGCACAGAAGATCAGCTTGTGATGACCATTGCTGTGGTCAGGGATTGCAATGGATGCTCCCAGTCTTCAGCTGTGTTGGTTTGCATGCACAGTGCCCTTCCTGTTAGGCAGGGTGGGTGAATAAGATATGGGAACACGGATGTGGAAATGGGGATCCCCACATCAGGGACAGAGAGTCAGGCAGGCTGCGATGGAGCTGCCTGCATAAGTCTCTGTGCTAGGTTATGTCCAGGTGAGATGCTCTCCCTCCTTTTCTGATTTTATCATGTATTACAACCTGAGCTGTGTGCATCTTGGATCCAGCTTGTTCTCCATACAGGACAGAAAAGGAGAATCTGAGGTATGTATATGTGTGTCTATACTTACCATGCCTACATGTGTATGAGGTCTTACTCCCAAGTACGGAGTACAATCACAAACGACATCAACAAGCGAAAAGTGAGGATGTATAGTGTCTTTTTCTCTAACCTTTCTGCTCTTTGTCACCCAGTTATTTGTTACACAGTTTTCCAATTTGCTGCTTGTTTCTCGCATATTTCTTCCACCTGTGAACAACCAAGCAGCAGTCTAAATCTGAAGTAGAAAAAAATAACCTCAAGCACTTTTTGCATCCTGAGTTTTTGAAAATTATAGTGAATCTGTGTAATAGAACAAAGAGTTCCCCTAGCACCTGTCACATTAAAGATCTAGGAAAATTTAAATTCTTATGGTCCTTAAGCACTATCCCTAGAACATTTTCTTCTTGGGCTGCTTGCCTAAAAACCCCTAAGAACGTGTAACTGGCTGCACTGAGCACTGGGAGTGAAGGGCCTCCATCAAAATAAAGAGCAGCTGTTTAGGGCAATTATACAAAGTCTGGACATGTGCATTGTAATCCTCTGGAATGCCCTTGCAGCTTCTAGCAAGCTATGGTTTAGGGACTTCTTGGGCAGGAGGTTATATTTACACCTTTGTGACTGATGGCTCTCAATGAATGCTTCTTACAAGAATTTATGTAATCACTTTTGGATCTCTTTATACTCATCTGCAACATCTTGTGATAGTAAGTTTCACAGTTTAGATATGTTGTGTGGAAAAATGATTTTTTTTTCTCTTATAAAACATCTGCTTGGAAGTTTTCTTCCTTATGTTGTAAAGAGTCCTTATGTTGTAAAGAAGAGAAATAACTGGTCCCCATTCACTTTCCCCATGCCATTCATTACCCTATTCCCTTATATTGCCCCATAAAGTTTCTCTTTTCCAGCCAAGAATCCTAGCCTATTTAATCTGTACTGGTATTTTCATACCTTGTTGTCCTTACGTTGTTTTCCTATATCTACTATATTCTTTCTGACTCGAGGGGACCAGATAAGCATATGATAATCCAGATATAGGTGAAAACTAAATTTCCACAGTGCCAGATGCTGCTGCATGTTTTGTTCCCTATTCTTTCCTTATCAGTATGTAACAATATACTTTCATTTAGTACAGCATGCTCCATAATTTGGAAAATATCAAGATCTCTGAAAGAACTCCCTCTCTGCAAATGCTCATAGGAACACATACTCTCTGTTCTCTAAATAGGCTTACATTTTCAGTGATGAGGGCTTTGGTCATACATCAGCATGCAAAATGCAGTGCTTAGGAGTGCTTCTGTGTTTCCAGGTCCAAGTACATGCCTTGGCTGTATCCCAGCTCTTTAGCAGAACTCATCTGATGGACACAGCTTCCATGTCCCTACCTCTGATGGGAATGAAGCCTGGCCAGAGAGACTGCAAAAGGGCCTTGTAGTGTGTCGCAGCCATGCTCTGGATGGCTGACGATAAGGGACCCCAAGTTCAGACACAAACTTCTTCTGGAAGCCCATCATTTCTTTGAGAAGGGTAGTAGGAATGTAATTTGTGCAGCTACCTCCAGATGGTGATTCGTCACTCCTCTCCTTTCAATTAGGTTGGTTTTACACCTGATTAAAGCAAGACGAGAATTGGAACTATAAGCTTTGTATGCTGGCTCCAGGTGATTTTCAAAGGCACCAAATGAACTTTTTTGATGTCCTGTTGCATAAATGACCTCATTAACAGCAACAAAACATAAACCCGCAAAGAAAATGAGATTAATCTTCTCTCTAGTTTGCCAGTTTGTAACAGGACACAGTTACTTTTGTCAAGCAGTAAGTGGCATTGCCTGTATATTAGCCTTTTCATCGGCTTTTGTATCTTGCACAGAAACTTTGTGCCTACTTCAACTACCCTGAAAAAATCACCCTAGGAGTACCTATCATCTTTGTATTATCCCTTTTGCTTGTCACAGCTGTGCTCTGAACTGCTTTCTGGAAAGCTTTGCATGGATTTTGAGTCAGGACCTAAATTCCAGAATTTCTATATCCCAGCAGTTCATAGTGCTGGGATAGCCTTACAGGGACCTTACTATTATTTCTGCTTCACGAGTTCCTTGTGCTTTTTAAAGTCAGGGGAATCTGTCCAGGATATTCTTCCTTTCAAAGGGTATCAGGAAATACTCCTATACTTTAACTTTGTTTTCAATCTATAGCAACATGATTATTAGTAGTGTCAATACTGATCATAGCTCAGAGATACATCACTGAAACCAAAAGTAGCTCCTTCCCAAAAGTTTTTCCCAGAGGACATAAAGAGCCCTGGCTATAACAAGGAGAGGATATTCCTGCTCTCTGCTCATACAGTGGTAGATGAGTGGTGGAGCCTGAAGAAGCAAGCATTTTAAATCTGTGTTAAGTTCGTGCTTCACTTGTAGAGAGGATGAAGATGAATTGCCTTTTCCTGCTGTGAGGACTGGGTTGTATTAAAAAATGTTCTGGTAGACAAACTTGTGCCAAAGTCAGTTTTAGAGGAAGAGTCAGTGAGTGCTGGAAACTTGACTGAAAGTCTGTGTGCAAGACCCTCACCAGGTATTACTGAATCCCATTCCACTGAAGTGTCTTGTAAGATGTCTTCTCCCCACAAAGATATATAGTAGTAATTTAGGATGTGGTAAGTCTCTAGCTCCTTCCTCCTTATAAAGGAAAATACCAATATTTTAAACAGTGGAAAATCAGTGTGTTGACAAATACTTTTATTTCTCATGTTCCTCAGACAGAGAACCTGCCAGCTGTCCACAGGAGCCCCAGGACCCAATGCTCTGAATGGGGGGGGTCTCTGCAAAGTCAGCTTACAAGGAACCCCCTTAACTCACTTGGAAAAAGTAGGTTAAACCTTCAGCTTCTGGGCTTAAGTGCCCTGCTTGGTAATCACAGTTTGTAAAGCAGGTGCTTAAAAAGCCCTCCTTTCAAATGGCAGAGGAAAGAGATGAATCACTTGAATTTCAGGCACAGTTCTAATGACAGTTCATGTCCCTGCATAAAGTGCATGAAAAATGAAGAAGTAGGAGGTAAGTCCTTGGATGAAGTCCAGGTCTTTCATCTCACAGTGAAGCTGCTAAATATTCAGGTTTTCACTATGAAAAGGGACATTGGCATGGCCACCTCTGAATCTGGAGGTGGATTTTTGAAGGAAAATTGCGAACAAAAAAATGGTATTTGGTGTGTAGCCTGCTGTTTTAGTTACACTCTGGGAAAATCTGACAGTCCCTCTGGTGAAACAAGCAGAGAAACATCTTTTCAGTTAATTTTGACTGGTCTTATTTTTAAGGTAGGATCTGCTGTCTGTAGCTGTCAGTGCCTCTGCTGCCCAAAGCAGAAGTGCTCAGCTTCAGAAGGTGCAAGGACTTTAGGTACAACAAGGGACAGGTGGATTTAGGCTCCCAGCTCCTCTTTCTGCTCCTTGGTTTTGTTGGCCACTGGCGCTCCAGTGATGTGCGATTAATAACTGAAATTAGCCGTGGCATTTTAAGCAATACACTGGAACTGTATTTAGAGTGGGGGATATTGAAAACATGTCCAGCTTAATTAGAAGGGGATGGAAAAGAGGAAAGCCACCCTAGAGCTACCTCATGGGAGACAGCCCTGGCACACAGACAAGCGGGGGATCAAAGGCGTGTTGCACAATGTAATGAGTAAATAGACGACAAGTACAACATTAGCTCTGGCGGACCTTTACAGGGGAAAGCAGATGATACAAGGAACACCGTGTGTATTTCAGATGACCTTTCATTGAAAATGTCAGTCAGAAGATTGTACTGAATTTGTAAAGAGGGTAATAAATAACTGGACTGAATAATGAAAGGTTTAATGCTCAGGGAAGAACCAGAGCGAAGATCCAGGGAGGCTGAACACCTGGAATTATACATACTTTAAAACGTTGCTGAATTAATAATGGCCAGAGAAGTGCCAGTGTTATTAGTGCTGTGAAAAAAAACATCCAATGACAAGAATATGGATAATAATAATGAAGGAAATCTGGGGTGAACTAACGGAGTTGATAGAGGAAAGGCCCCGCGGAGGCTGCTCCCAGACCTCTCCCTAGGTCACCACTGCCTGCAGCAGGTTCCCCCCACCCACACTCCAGCCCTGGGAGGGGGGTGTCTGTGGGGCCCCGACAGTCATGCACTTTGGAAGAGATATCACAAGCCTTTTCCACAGAGAAATAGGGAGGTATTTAACCATCCCCAAATTGATTTTTGTTTTCTTCTGTTCTGGTCTGTGGTTTACCTTTCTATGATATTTTTGATTTTTCAGCTTGACTGGGTAAAATGACTTCTGGACAGAGCTAATTAAGCAGATAGATACTTAGAATTCAGTAGCATCTCCCTTCTGAGAGTCTCAAAGTATTCTGCAAACACTAATGAATGAAATCTCAAACCATTGCTGCAAGATTGCTTGCGGAAGCATAGCATCACCCTGAGGGTGAAGGTAGAGAGCTAAAGGTGAGTTATTTTTGAAAGCAGAGCTCTGAAATACTGATTTCGACCCTTTGTGATTAAGCAGCACTTCTCTGAAGTCATCACACAATCTCAAGAACTGGACTTTGAGACCCCAAAAAGGCATCCATGGTATAACATGGAGTGGTAGGATAGTCCCAAGCTTAGCTCCCTCCTGTACCAGATCTGAGAAAAAGGGTTATGCTCTGTGCTGTGGTGCCAGCTGTGACTCTGGAGTCCCCGCTGGGCTGCAGGGGCAGGCAGGGCATTTCCTGCTCTCAAAAAGTGGATTTCCAGCCCTGACTCTTCTTCCTCTCCCCTGGAGCCCAGACACAGTGAGAGCACAGGAGGAAGTATTCAGATACCAGTGCAGGCTTTGCTGATGAGGTTGCTCCCTCAGGGGATAAAGACAATTGGGTGTATTCATTTCCCCCCCCTTAGTTTCTGGGCTGAGGCTGGTGGCCTGTGAGTAGCATCTCTGTTAACGGGTCCAGAATTTCTTTGCAATGTGAAAAACTCTGAAGCAGCAGCTATGATCACTGCAGTGAATGGAGCTTGAATAAGTAAATACATACATTGCTAAAACATAGATTAAGGATAGAGAGTGGGACACTGTGACTTGCAGAATGTGAAAGTGTCTGGAGGGTTTTTCAAACTGTTTGAGAACACTTAAACACTAATGAGCCCTCCTAATGCATCCTTAGTCCTCTGAAATGCTTGTACTGCTTAGGTTTGTCCTCTGATAACACACCAAATACAACCCATTTTCTTTACTAATTAACTGAAACAGTCACAGTCAATATGATTTCAAGGCTTAAAGGTGTCATATTAATTGCTGCTGATTTAGATGTTAGTAATAGACTTAGCTGATAGGCATTGCTTTTCTAATAAGCAGGTCACAGGGGAAACACGCTTTAAAACTTTTGCTTGATGGGTTTCTACATTTTCCTACGGATGTTTTAATTTAACTGTACTTTCAATATAATATCTGCTTTCATTTAAAATTCTTCTCAGACAGGGACACTTTGTAAGGCAGAGGCAGGATTTTGCTAGTACAACAATATAGCAAAGTACCTCTAGATTGAAGTGACCAACGGAATTCAACTTGACAAACTATTGATTCTTAAACGTAATAATTTTGCCACTGGAATTCCTACCAGGTACTCTGATAACTCTTTCAGTTTTGGCCTGTAGTGTGAGGCTCAGAAGTTCCACAGTGTTGGAGTGGGTCTAGAGGAGGGCCATGAAGATGATCAGAGGGCAGGAGCACCTCTCCTATGAAGACACGCTGAGAGAGTTGGGGTTGTTCAGCCTGGAGAAGAGAAGGCTCCAGGGAGACCTTATAGCACCTTCCAGTACCTGAAGGGGCCTACAGGAAAGCTGGGGAGGGACTGTTTATCAGGGAGTGTAGTGACAGGACAAGGGGTAATGGGTTTAAGCTGAAGGAAGGTAGATTTGAATTAGATACTAGGAAGAAATTCTTTACTGTTAGAGTGGTGAGGCACTGGAACAGGTTGCCCAGAGAAGCTGTGGATGTCCCCTCCCTGGAAGTGTTCAAGGCCAGGTTGGATGGGGCTTTGGGCAACGTAGTCTAGTGGAGGGTGTCCCTGCCCGCAGCAGGGGGGTTGGAACTAGATGATCTTTGAGGTCCTTTCCAACCCAAACCATTCTATGATTCTATGATTCTATGATTCCAGAGGTAAGCATGCTCAAACTGTAGCTCAAGGGTTTAGAAAGAAAGCTGGTAATCTAAAGGTGTTATTTGTTTTGCAAATGCCTTGGCAAAACCACAAACAAGGGAAAGACAGAAGCCTGTGTGAAGTTGTCCCTGTTATTTTCTGAAGGAGTTAGAAAATTCTCAGTAAAACAAAGGATGCTTGCTCCTGAAACATGCAAAAAAGTGGAAATTAGATGGAGGTTTGTTAATGACATCCATGGTTTTAAGCTAATATTTTGCAGCAACTTGAGGTATTTATAAAATCAATGGAAGTGATTTTTATTCTGCAGAAATTATTTTTCTTCTATAACTTAAAAACCTTTCTACTTCTTTATTAAGGCACATTTGACTCCCTGTTTGTGGGGAGCATTAGGGCTATTGCTGGTTAGCTGTCAGTGACCCTGTACTGCTGTTTTGTATCGCTTGTGCTGCAGATGAGACAGTTTTTTGTTGCACTTATAATGGTTTTCTTTCCAGTTTTCCTCTTTCACCTCTTTCATCTACTGCTTCAGTCTAGTAGTATTATTGGTCCACTGAGAACTTCCATAGCAGCTAGTGATAAGCACTGCTTGTGCCTTCTGCAGCAACACATTCCTCTGCATTACAGAAACAGACTACGTTTAAAATGAATTCATCCTGTGGGAAAAAGAAAATCAGTGATGGATGAAAACAAGTAAAGCTTTTTTAAAATACCTTAGTTTTACTAAGGCTGCTGTCTTTGATTACTCACCCTATATGTAGCCATCTGGTCTAAAATCCCTTTAGTCTATCTGCAGTCAGATGGTTTGAGGGCATCTTTTTCAGTTTGCAGGTTTTCCTTTGAAAAGATCTGTAGTTGGCTGGCAACTGCTGTTCATTAACTTTATGGCAGCATTCTTGATTTAGTCTCCAATTCAAGCAAATACATAAGAACAGGCTGCTCTTTACAAGTGCAAACTCTCTGAAATCTGCAGGACTGCATCCTTGATGACTCTGGGGTAAGAGGATGGTGGTAGTGACCTTACAAGTAGACCAAATATCCCTGCAGAACAAAAGAAAATATGGCACAAGGACTGACTTGAGGTTCCCATGTAATCTAGCCACCTAAATATGGTGTTGTGTTTGGGCTAAGTGTAACAGCCAGCTGCTGACAGCGGTGTCTGTGCCTGTTATGCTTCCCACAGTCTTGACGCCGGCTTGTTTAGAGCTTCTTCAAAGACCTCTGCACTGTAGCCCAATGCAAGGGGTAGATGTACTCTGAGTAAATTGTTTAGCTGGATCATTGTCTCCATGCTCTGTACTTGACAAATTCAAGTGCCTAATGATATTAGATGACTCATCATGTCATTTATTTTTGCAAAGTGTCATTAATCTCTGCCCCTTCTTCATACAGTGTGCACAGGTTTCATTTTGGAGCTAGAATGAAGCAAGAAAACACAAGTAAAAGGACCAGGTAGATACTATCAATGGAGCAAATTTTCCACCAGACATGGAAATGTGACTTTCATGTCTGGTTCCACTATTGTATTAACATAATAAATTGAGAGGCTGTGAAAACAGTTGTGACAAGAACTTCCTGAAACTGAATTGTTAATAGTGAGGAATTAATACATCAATCATCTTGATGCAGAAATCACAGGAAGAGATTTTTATGGTCTTTATTATGAAAGTCATATTGGTGGGTTGTGTTAATCTGTTCTGGTCTTAAAATTTTGAAGTAGTTTAATAGAAAGTTAGCAAATGTTCAGGTCTCTTTCCCAAGAAAGCTAATGAACAGTAATAACTCTCTTCTTCTAAAGGGGCAAATTAATATGGTCCAAAAGAAGTTTCCCTACATTTATAAATGTGGAGGTTCATACTAGAAGCTTTCATGAGACCAGGTTAAAACCAGGACGTCAGAACCATATGAAATTTAACACAAGGATTGAATCACAATACAAGTGAACAGTCTGAACTGTGAAGTAACTCTGTACAAAATTTTGCTTCAGCTGAGAAATGCTGAAGGAATAATTAATTGAATAAAAAATAGAAAGAAGAATTAAGCTCATGGAATAATTTATGTTTAAATTAATTTATCCAGATCTAGCAGTGACATGACACATTTAATTCATCACTTAATTTCCTGGAATTGTTTAACCTTATTTGAGTCAACCACGATTAACTTTATTTAGTTTAGTGCTGACTATCGTTACTGCATCTCTAATCATCCAGAGGTTTGGTTATTTGCGTATTTTTGCTGCCTCCAAAATATTTAGTAGAGTTAACAATGAATTACAGAATTTGGAGGAGGTAAAATGCAAGGGAATAATAAAAATTCATGCCTTTCAATGTTATTTTTTAAATTCCCACAAGTAAAAGGATGAGCTGTCATTTTAGACACCCATTCAACCATCAGGATGATAAACTGTGTAAATAAAATTCTAAAAGATAAATGATACAATAATTCCTGATTGGGATGGGAGAACTGCTTTGGCATAAATTTAGAAATAAGTAAAAGTGTTAACTTATGGGTTCTAGAGCAGTTCTGAAGTTTTCAAGTGTACTTTTAATATTTAACTTGGTTTGAGCAGAAATTCCTGTTTAGTAGTAACATCTATGTTGTCTGGATATTGTTTTAGTAGCCCCATAATCTAGCTGGCTAAGAGTTACGTTCAAACAGATGTTTTTACTTGCTGGTGCTTGTACAGTGCAAGTTTCTATTTACTTAGATTTTTTTTTTTTAAGAGTGGGTCCTTTTAAAACTCGTTTCAGTTCCTCTGATGCAGACTGTTTTGCCAGCTTCTCTGTCTGCAGTGCAAGGATTGCAGGGCCCTTAGGAGTTACCGACACCCTGATGTTTTGTGGGCTTGGCACAGGGAGGAGCAGTGAGGGGTGGTGTGATACAAAGACTGGCTGAGAAGTTGATTGGCAAATGTATAAATAAGCATCATGAATCTTTGTGCAGCAGGCAGGATGTTTGGAAGGAAGACACATGTTTCGGATGTCCTCTGATGGTACTTGTTTTTCTTCTAGGCAAGATGAACGACAGGGAGAACTTTAAAGGACCTGATTAATTGCCAATCATATCTATGGTATTAGGCTGATCTTCATTTTACATACACCATTATATAATCTATGATTAGGTGACAAAAAAACCCCACAGTCATTACTGGGGACTCTTGAGATGTTCTTCCTCTGTTTGACTGTTTCTTGCAAATTCTTACTATACTGTTAAAATATTCTGATTTAGATTTTTTTTTTTCTCCTAATGGACTTAAAAGAGAATGAGTGAATGAAAATAACTATTATGCCTCAGCCTTTTTTTCTCAAACTAAAAGCGAGTGGAAATGCAGTAAATGCAGGGTAGGAATTTCTCAAAGACAGTCTCAGCTGTAGAATGCCATTAGACATAAAATACCAGAAAATACTCATCTTAAACCAACAACAGATTTCCTAGGAGTGCAATGGGCTTTTAAAATGAATGGAGAGCTGAAGAGGCAGACTATTTGAATCCCACTGGGGGATACTTCACATCATGTATTATTCTACTTATTTCAGTTCAACAACGTGGGACAATGTATATGAAGCAGGATTTTTCTCCTCCTTTGCAGCCTAGACTGAAAGTTGCAGCCTGGCCATGGAGGGAATAAAGGTACCTGCACAACTGCAAGAAGACAAAGGAAAAACCTGTGATTGAGTGTTCTCTCTTGTTCCAGTCATCTCATATTCATGCATTCCCCTCACATAAGGGAGAAGGGACATGAGAAGCACTGCCCTCTTTCCTAGTGTCAAACACTGTGGGAAGTCATTATGACCAAGCAACTAGCTCAAGAGCACTGAGTTGAACATTTCATCCCATTGCTCCCCTCTATCCATCCAGTGCCACCAGGCTAATTGGCCTGGAAATTGGGATCAGGATTAGGATTGTAATAAAGATATTTTAGCAAATATTATAACTACAGTCCTCACCCTCCTGCTTTACGTAATATAAACACAGAATAATTCATGCATGAACCATCACCATGTATGAGCCAATGCAGGGATAGAAATAATTGGGACTTAAGGTTTTAATACATTTCAATTAGTAATTAGAGAACCTTCATGACTGGATGAAAAAATACAAACTTTGCTGCTGCCTCTACCAGCCTCTTGTGCCACAGCTTACAGGGCAGGCTCACAAGTTAATTAAAAAAATAATGTTGTTTCACACAGACTTGCTGAATAGTTTTTTTCTCCTCTACGGTTTGTGGTTGATGTTGCCTCCTTGATTTGGAAAGTAACTTTTCGGGATTTACCAACCTCATAATTATTCTCTGAGCACTTAAATAGCAGAGGGTCTAACACACTGGAATTGTTTCCAAAAAGGTAAAACCAACATTGTATTAGGGAGGAGATGGATTGTTTTGAGGGGAAAGAAGAAAAGAGTTAATTACATAGCCTCTCTGAGAAATAACAACTGAAGTGGGAGATTAAGGCAGCTGGGGCATTACAGTTTGTGAAGTAGTCATGGGGTACAGAAAGGAATGACACAGGGTTGTGTTCCAGCTAAACAGGGTGGCAAGGCCACTGCAGGCACAGCTGTCTGTCAAAGTGACAGCTTCAGAGAGACTTCCAGGACACAAGAGCTGCTAAAAAAGGGTGACCACAGGGGCTCTAGTGAAAAGACAGTTATGATTGTAGAACTGGAACCTGACATCCCTTGCTCCTCTTCTTGGTCAGTAAGCTGACCTTGCTTTTCTCTCATCCTGAGAAAGGAAACAGCACACTGCCCATCCACCAGTTTCACAGGTAAGCTGCTTATTTTTGTCTCTTGTCTACTGCTATGCTATTTGGGATGTCTGTGTCTTTAGGACCTTGACCATGGAGGCCTTCTTGTGCACCCTGGTGGTTCTGAGATGAGCCCAGCCATGCCTTATGATAGCCATGAGCCATGTTAGAATGTTTATTCACCTCTGATAATGTACCTAAGTTGGTCTTATTCTCCTAACCTAGATTTGCTGTGGATGCTCCCGAAGCCCTCACGGAGTCAACTGCAGTTACTTCAAAAGTAGCATACGCAGAATAGAGCTGATAAAAAAGAAAATGTTCCCAAGATGTAGCTGCTGCTATTACCTGATTTACTTCGAAGAGTTTACCCCCAGCTTGCAGCTTTTGTCTGCAGCCTGGGTTGTGGTGTATTCCTCTTTGGAACAGGATGAAGTCTTCCATTCAAACCACAGATGAATGGATGTCCACAGGAGGACAAACACACTTTATGAGATTTTTAAGGTTCTGAAATTTGTTGCGCTTTGTGACCCATTTTTATGAAATGTGACCATGTCAAGGTTTCAGATTTAGATCTCAGGCTCTGCCTGTCATTTTCTCTGGGCTTCTGAAGTGCCCAGGGACCCCTTGGCTTCAGAAGCGTTCCCACACAAAGGCCACTGAAGCTAACACAATTTTACAGAATGATTTCGCTTTAGCAGTACAGGACTGTTTTGGCACTGCAAAAGCCTTTCTCAGAAAAGGGTAAAAGTTGATCATTTAGTATATTTTCCATTATATTTTCAGGTTCAAAGGTATTTTTATGAAGCTTCACTGTTTATTAAAATCAAAGGAGTGATTTTTCCTATTTGTTCCTGCTGATGCTTTTTTCTTTTTTCATCAAATTGTATTGGGGAAGAAAAAATTAAAAAAGAATGAAAAAGGAAGAGGAAGGAATTGTTTTATTTGGTTTCAAAGAGGGTTTTTTGTTTGTTTGTTTGTTTGAAATACAAGTTAAAATTTTGAGGAGGCTAAAAGTTCCTGATATTTTCTCTGAATGCACTTCCTGTTTTTTCACCAGCTCTACAAGATCCAAAATTAGTTCATCTGTAGCTGGCCTAATGATTTGGTCTAATGTAGTAGCTTGGTCCTTCATGAGTTGAAACTATATTGCTGTAACTCATCCTCTGTTGCGATAAGCACTTTGATAACTGAAAAGCTTTATTTACCTCAGAACAGTCACCGAAACATCTGAACAGCAGCTGCCAAAAGTGAAAAAACACTGTGGATCTCTTCTTCTTACAAATTTGAACTCTGAACTTGAGTGCTGTTTTCCATACCCAATCAAATTGATCCAAAATGCCAGAGAGAGAGAGACTCACAGCTCCCATATTATGTTCTTATGTAATTACCAGGAATAAAACATTTCCATCCAGTAACTGTCTTATACCCTGAAAGCGACATATGTGAACCTTTTGAAGATACAGGGGTTTCTCCGTGTGCATCTAAGACATCTCTTCTGTAGGAGCACAAATGGGGAAGTGCTGTCGATCTGTAAATGCATTTAAAAGGATGTTACCGCTGAAGGAGTACAGTCTTGTGTTATCTTTTTCTTAGAAAAATCAATAATGACCTATGAAGCCAGTTAGGATTTAATTTTTAAATTACTCCAAAGCTTTTTAGATCTAAAGGAATGGATTTAAAATATTTTTATGTATTCAGGCTTATCATTTTGCTGTCTCTTTACATTAGTTGAGAGGTGGTGTTACTTGATTTTTCACTGCTTTGTTGCTACAAAGGAGGGAGCTAGGAGATTTTTCTGGAGAGATGGATTATGCAATAAAGATCAACCTTTCTTTAAAGACTGGAAACAGTGTGAAAACATGAAAGCTATCTGTTTCTTTCAAATAATTATGCTTTGGTGAGTAGCTAATGCTGGTTAAATAACTCCCAAGAGGATGTAATATACATAATTTCCGACAAATGGCAACTTTGAAACGGACTGCTGCTCCAGTGGAATGTGCTAAGACTTTAGACAGCTGTAGGAATATCTGCTAGGCAGTTTCATGCTGTGGACTTCTGCTAACGTATCTTAACCCAAATTTGCAAAAATACACTTTGTTCCAGTGTTGATCCTACTTGATTGCCCAAACTGGTTTAACGTCAAGTCTCTTAAGGGTCATGGGAAAAAGATGATAGTATTTAATTCTCTTCTGTATGAGCATTTTTGTGTCTTGCCTCAGAAACTTCAGCTTCTTTCATTTGACAAATGAGGAAGTATCGGCCCCTGACCGTTCCCAGCGTCCCAGCTGAAAGTGAGATACAGTAGTGGGAGTCAAAACAGGAATATACATCCTGCTTCTCCACTTTCACTTAGTGAACTTCGTGCAAGTTCACTTCAGCCAAGTGTTGTTTCTGTAGAGCAGAGGCAAAAGTTAGAACAGAAGTCAGCAAGCATTTTCCATATAAACAGAAAGGAGTTTTGCTCTCTCCTGTGTAATGCATTCTTGAGGAAGCATTCATTTGTAACAACACATTTATGCATAAAAGAACATTAAGCACAAAAATACAAACCTCCGAAAGTTCTATATACAAAGTAAATCTTATTTCTCTCCCTTTCTGGGTCTATTTTAAGACACTTTACTGCTGTATTTGGCAACTAGTACAATGCTACTCTATAGTATCTACTAAAAATACATGTGAAAAGTCCATGGATGACTTCTTAGAATTTGAAGTTCCAGCTTTAAAAGCAAAGAGGGAGCCAAATTCTGGATGGAAAATTAATAGCACATTTTCTCACATTTTCTCTTCCTTCAAGGTGGCTTAGGTATTTTATGAGACTAAAGATCCATCTAGTGCTACTCTTATCTTCTCATTTCAGCTTTACTGATAGTATTTACTAAGTATTTTTCTTTCTTTCTTTCTTTCTTTCTTTCTTTCTTTCTTTCTTTCTTTCTTTCTTTCTTTCAATTGATCATACTTCCTATAGCTGAAGAAAACATAATTTCTTTACACTGATGTACTGGTTTAGGCTGGGTTAGAGTGAATTTTCTTCATAGTAGCTGGTACAGGTATATGCTTTGGGTTTGTGCTGAAAACAGTGTTGATAACACAGGGATGTTTTGGTTATCCCTGAGCAGTGCTGACACAGAGCCAAGGCCTTTGCTGCTTCTCACACCACCCCACCAGCGAGGAGCCTGGGGGTGCACAAGGACTTGGGAGGGGACACAGCTGGGACAGGTGACCCCAACTGACCAAAGGGATATTCCATACAATATGACATCATGCTCACCAACAAAAAGCTCAAGAAAAGGAGGAGGAAGGGGAAGATGTTTGGAGTGATGGCGTTTGTCTTCCCAAGTAACCATTAGGTGTGATGGAGCCCTGCTTTCCTGGAGATGGCTGCACACCTGCCTGCCCATGGGAAGTGGTGAATGAATTCCTTGTTTTGCTTTGCTTGCATGCGCGGCTTTTGCTTTACCTATTAAACTGTCTTTATCTCAACCCACAACTTTTACCCTTCCATTCTCCCTCCATCCCACTGCGGGTGAGTGAACGGGTGACTCTGTGGGGTGAGCTGCTGGCTGGGGTTAATTCACAACAACTGACTACTTAGAACAGAACAGGACTGACTCATAACTGAGGTGGAAGAGTGTTTTGTAGAAGCAACAGCCTTACCCTTCTGCTTAGAAACCTGTGGTGCATGAGCCACGGGTATCATTATGGTCCTCTGAAAACCTTATTCCAAACAAACTTCTGTGAAAGAATAATTTCCTAAGGCAAATTATGCTGCCGCAGGTCTAAATATTGCAGGGCACTGAGAGCACATCTCTGCAAAACTCTCCCAAATTCTCTGGCTTTTGTGGCCTTCTGTGTCAAAAAAAGTTTCTGTTCTTCTCAATGCCTTTTTGTGCAGTTGGAGGTAAGGGGATTACACAGTCACAGAATTAAGTAGATACAAAGCTGCATACAGCTTCACTGTAACAAGACTAAAACAGTGACAGAGGCACTTCATGGGTCTCAAGTGACCCATGTTATTTCGAAGGTATGCCACTGGAGTTCATTCAGACTTGTAACTCCTGCTTGTTCTGTTAGCAAGGTGAAAGAGAAGGAGGAAACTTCCCTCAAGCAGTTTTGATCTACTCGAGCAATCCAAGTGACAGAGAGCTCTGTGATGAAAGGTGAAATTGTCAAAGATGATTCAAGAAGTTCAGGGAGAAGCAGAGAAGTTAATGAGTTGACTGGAATGACAACTTTCATGGAAGGATAGAGGGGACATCGTAAATGAACTAACTAGCTCCCTCCTCTGCTTCTGTCCTTTTCATTGTCCAGTTATGACAAGGTCAATGAAGATTATATACCTACAACATTCAGACTCTCCATATTTTAAAAGCTAAGTTATCTCTTTATTAAGAAATCTATTTCAAGCATAGCTGCTGGTAGCATCCCAGCACATGCCAACAGACTGACTTATTTTTCCACTTTCTTCTCTTTTGCAACATGTGCTGTCCTTGCCAAGTTCTTTATCACATCTCTTTACCATGGTTATTGTTGCTGAAGTGTTTTTGTGACAGCTATTGACAATTTAGGGGGGACTAGAAGGATTTAAAGATTATTAGCTCATCACTGAAATACAGTTTTACTGTCTCCTGGTTGCTTTACTGCTACAGCATGTTAGATCTTGCTCTTTCAGTATGCAGTTCCCTGGATCATTCTTTCTATCACTGCTGATTGCAGAGTAATGGCTCCTATCCTGTTGCTACCAACCTTCCTTTGTCAAATTCACCTTCCTTTCATGGCTCATGGTTTCTTCTACATGAAGCAAATTGAAGTTTTTTCTAGGTCCTCCTGGTCTTGTTTGACTCAGTGAGCCAAGCAGTTTCATGAGTTTACCCACAGCTGCTGTCAGGCTACTGCCAGCACTGCCCTGATTCGCTAGCCAACCTGAACTTGAATCACTGTGCTTATTCTCCTCCAGCCTTCCTAAGCTGGTATTTGTCCTTCCTTCCTTCCCTCCTTCCTTCCTTCCTTCCTTCCTTCCTTCCTTCCTTCCTTCCTTCCTTCCTTCCTTCCTTCCTTCCTTCCTTCCTTCCTCCCTCCCTCCCTCCCTCCCTCCCTCCCTCCCTCCCTCCCTAGCAGGTCTGCTGAACCACCTTGCTTCTTACGTAACAGGCCTGTCATCACATTAGACAGGGAAAGAAGCAAGGATCCTCAACCTACCAGTGAAGTAAAATCACTGAGACCTCAGTTTACATGGACAGAGACTTCTGAGGTCAGCATTTGTAGCTGAATCTAGCAGCAGGTAGTATGGACATGTATTAACTTGTCTGGGGGAAATGAAAATGAGTGGAAGAGAAAGCCTCTGCTTCAGCTGCAGGTGAGAGAAGGTTGTTTGTGTTCCCCTTTCCATCAGTCTCAGGACAGCCAGTATCAGGATTCTTCTTCTGATTCCCCAGTAAGCCTTGACAGCCATGCACTGGTAGATGACAAGTTGGGGAGAAAGTCTGCCTGGGAAGGGTCTTCATTTCTTAGACAGCATACTTCTATCTCAGCATGCTCTTCCCTACTGTTGTGGATGGGAGAGTGCTTTTCTGTGTGTGGATCAGGTAGGTGTTGTACGCAAGGAATTCTGGTTTTATATGCTGAGGCAATGCCTAAAACCAGCTATAAATCGTATAGTTAAGCAGAACGACCGGACATGCATCTACGGCCTATGTAATTCCACAGGTGATTGCACTTGGACAACTATTGCATAGAGAGCTACTGGTGATACAAGTTCATTATGATCTAGAGAACACTACAAGATTATCCTGTGCAAGTCAACTGTCTAGAAGATCAAACCAGCAAGTAGAAAGATCACAAAGAATTAACATAATGGGCGTTACTGTTACTCTGGGCTTTACTCTGAGCTTGGTTTTCTGTGTATGCAAGTAAGAGTGGACTTATATGGAAACACTCTTGCTGTACTAGGGAGATCCACTACACTGACAAGTCTGTCCACAGGGAAAGGAGCTGTTTCTCTCAGCAGGAAACATTTCCCTGTCTCCCATTGCACAAGTGTCTGGGAAGATCACGAGGCTTGGATTCACCCTCATGGCACCAGCTGGAAGAAGATCCTACTGGTAACACACAGGTAAGAGGCAGAGAAATAGGTACTGGTTGGGATGTAGTGTCTGTTTGTGTTGGGGCTGCAACATACATCTTGCCAGGTCTTTAAGTGTAGCTTCCCAGTGGCTCAAAAATGACATCAGGCATCAAAGCTGGAGAGCATAGGCCTGTACACTGAGATTCCACTTGTGCCAAAAGAATGTGTCCCTTTAAGATCATCAGGAGTGGGAAGAAATGTGAAGGCAAACACAGACCTGAAAGCACAATACGTTACCGTTATTTGTGCTGTTGTGTCTAAACAAAACAGGTCTTCTAATGAGAAAGCTGGTCATCAGCCAGCAGCAAGGTACCATGCCAAATGCTCTTCCAGGGTGAAATAGGTGACATTCCCAGCTGCCTGCTTACTATTTTTCCTTTGCCATCATCTCTCTGGAGCTCACTACATATATTTATTCTATTGCCTACAAACACACTCTCTCTGTGAATCCTCAATTACTCACTGTAATTATAATAATAATAAAAGAAGCTGAAACATGTTTCCCTGAAATACAGATATTTACCTCTGACTGGGTAAGGGAATAATTAGTAACTATTCACTCTAGCTTTCTGCATTTTTTTTTTTTTTTGGCAGCACTATTAGGTTTGTCTTTTCTATTCTCTTTCAAAATCTTCAATTATGCAACTACTAGAGATGGAAAGGACTGTGGTTACAACCTTTGTACCCACGACAGCTGCCTTCACATTATCAAAATATCCTTTCCCAGTTCCATTTATCATCTCAAGTAACATTTATAACTTTCTAGTTCCTGAAAAAAGTACAGGTGTTGGACTGGTTCTGTTTGAAACATTTTAGTTTTACCATAAGCTTTTAAAAATAAAATAAGGTGTTTTTTTTTTTTTTTGCAAGAAAAGTAATTTTCTTGCAGAATGCTATTTTAATTAGCTGGGAAAAAGGTAAATTTATACTCAGACAATTCATCTGTGAAGTGCTTTTTGAGCAATTTTAACTTTTATTAACACTATTTGTCAAAACAGGAGTTACAGTGGCTGGGAAAGTGATGAAAACTACTATGAATATAGCTGCCATGGTGATAATGATGGTGTAAGTACTAAGATTCAATCTGACATGACTAGGTAGAGAAAGAGATTTTTACTTCAATCAACACAGCAAAAAGGAAGCGAAGAACTTACTGTTTTCTGATGGCCTTTGATTTAGGTAGATTTAATAACACTTTCTGTGAAAGATAAAGAAAACTGCTTTCCTAGGTGAGATCTCCTGCCAATGTCACACATTTGTTAATAAACTGGATTGGGATGTGTCTTTTAGAAGGGAATACATTGTCCCCTTTAATGGAGATTCCATTACTGTTCCTTTGTTAATTACAGTAATTGCTTAATTTTTCCTCTGTGAGAGATACAAGTTTTTGATCAGTGGAGCTTTTGGAGGTCAGGCAAAGTAATGACTTGTTTGGAAAATATTCTAGGGATTTCTTTCAGTAATCATTTTATTGGCTTTAAATCAACAAGTGCTGTCATGGCTGAATGCATAAAATTATACTGCACTTACCTTCAACTGCAAACCAGTTTTTCCATCCAGAGAAATCAATGCTTTTAAAACCAATGGCTGCAGTAACTGATTGTGAAACTGTCCTGTCTGTAAAAGAGATGAATAGAAGTAGTAAGCCACTTACATTCTGACAAATAAAAAGCTGTACCAAAATGAGGTGAAAAATATAAGTCATAGTTTTATACTTCTATTTTGAGAAATTTTAGACCTTTCCTTGGACTGCAATTCTGTCTTCGGCACTAACATGAAAGCTGTCTTCCTTAGTATAATAATTCATTACATTCACAGAGTCCCAGTAAATAAAAGCTGCAGCTATAATTACTAGTAAGAAATTCTGACTCTACAATTCCACATTCATTTTTTCCCAGCATTTGAATCAGTATTTCTTTAGATTTTTTTTAGGTTTCCCTTCGCCATTAAGGTTTTGACCCTCATCAGCGCTGTAGGTGGCAAAAATAATTCTGTTTTTTGGTTCTGCTCCATTGTATACTAAAGACAAGGATGTGAAGCTCTTATCTCCCCTAGAAACCATCATCCCTACATGTCCATTTGTTAGTGGGAATTAGTCATTGTCCTTTGTGCTTTGCTCATATTGGCCTTATTATTGGGGCTGTTTCTGTTTGTCCTTCCAAAAATGTATTTTTTTTCTTACCAGTCAGCTTATGTCTCTGAGCATACTGCTTTATTTAGTGGCTAACTTTGCTTCTAAAGTGGCAACATAACATAATAATGCTGTAACATTATCTATCTATGTATCTATCCTTTTCTTTATTCATCTGACAAGTGATATATGTTGGTAATCTAAATGCTAACAGCTCATCAAACACATCTAAACCTCCTGATCAAAATTTTTCGGTGGCTATTATCTTCTTATTTTTTCCACATTTACAAACAGCTTTGTGGAACTTCATCCCACATCAGAGATATGCACAGACTGCTGACAGCAGTGGTTTGAAAACTCAGCCAGTCTCATGGAGACAAACCTGTGAGATGACTAGTGAAATGTCAAAGAGTCACCCAGTATTTCTCTTCAGTTGTTTTCAGGCTCACTCTCTAAATGAAGATTGCTCTATGTAATGGGCTCCTTTGAGAGCCTCTGTTTAGACCAGATTCTGCACGAGTGAGTGTCCCTCTGGCTCTTTCAACTCCTTCCCTGCAGGAGCACAGCCACTTGTGATTTCTCTAAGGGACCTAAAGCTATACTGGTGTAATAGCTCAATTCTTTTAAAGGAAACTTGTGCAACCAGCTGGGAATTATAGTTGGGAAAGACATTTTTCCTAGAACAAAAAGGGTACTGAACAACAGGCATCTGTATACAGATCCAAAGGTCATGGGCTGCAAAGCTAAGGACAGACTTAACCAAGTTGTGCATCAGCATAAGAGACATGCAGTCCTTGTTGGTTCTTCCTCTTGTCCTGATGGGTTGCCAACTTATCATTTCCTCATGTCTTAAAAAAGGGTCTACTTGCATTTTTTCTCCCTGATGTTTGCTCTAACACAAGTCATTGGTGGATAGGTGAAGCTCTTCTTTGTTTTAGACTTTTTCTCAGCTGTTGCCCTCTTAACCTTGGGGGTCACTACAATTTCTTTCAAGTATATGACATGGTGGTTAATGCACTACTTGTCAAATGGTCTATAAAACATGCCAAAGATAATACATGAACTTACTCTAAGTCAGCTGAGGACAGACATCTGAATCTTGAACATGTGCACAGACATTTGAAATGTAGATAGCAAGATGTGGCCAGGGAGTGGAGAGGAAGCAATGCTGGCTGAAGTGTGGGTACAGTCCTTCCATATATTATAGCTAATTTGCTCCCATGGAAACATATATTTGAAAGCTTATTTCAAGTATCTGTTCTTTATTCTCACCATTATGTTTTGCTACAGCAGTTCTCCCCTGAAAGGATGCTAGTATTCCTTAAGGGAAGCTAGTGTACTGGCTGTTAAATTCCGCAGAGTAAATCCACTACTCTTGTTATATCTGTTTGCTAAAAACAGGAGAGTCAAACCCCAAGAGTTAAAACGAGAGCAATCTTTTTAGAAAGCCCTTGTGATTTGAACAGGGGCCAAAAAACCATAAACAACCACACAGAGGTCAGTCTCTACCGCTAAGTACTAAAACTAATGAATTCACTGCTCTGTTGTAGCGGTGATTTTTCTACCTTTACCTTCTTTCCTGCAGGGATGAACCATGTTTGGGCTTCGACTCACAGTTGTTTTCTTCCCTCCCTGAAGTATCAGCCTGTGGCTCACCACCTGTTTCCTTAACCTCCTCCTCAGAAATTAGAAGCTGGCTGCATTCTGGCCTGTATTTTCAGACACAGTCTTTCTTGTCCAGTTAATCATGATTTTGTCTTTTAATTTTATGTACTAATTCACTTAATTTTTTTCAGTTGCAGAGACCTACTGGTAGATGTGTGTGTTGATAGCACAGAGCTCATAATTGTTGGGGTCTTTCAGCTGCAACGGTGTGGGTGGGATGAAATGTTTTGTAGCTATTCCCTGTAATGGGGTTCAGATACTACTAGTGGTCTGGGTCACCTTGGCGATTATGGAAGAAAGCATGAGGGAGCTTCTATCCCTGTTACAAGAACATTTCCTCCACATGGTCAAAATATGGTCTCTCCACTTTTCAATGTGTTTATTACTTAATCAGAGGCCCTTCCCTCTAGCTATTATTATTGTAATACACTTGAGTACTGTCATTTAAAGAAAATAGCCTGAGGGAACTAGTCTAGGAGAGTAATACTAAGGCTTCATCCTGCAACTGGTTGAAAAAAGTGGTGAGTGGATCATGAGAAAAGGTTTGAAGATTTGGTAGCAAAGAATAGGTCTTGAAAGTGCACTCCATGATTTTTGAAAACATGATTTTTAAAGGGCAGCAAAATGTCTCTAGTGTTGACAGATAAAAGGGATTACACAAAATGCAGCCTACAATATATACTAGAATATCCTTCAAAAGCCAAACATCTCAAAAATCAGTGTGCACTTCAGGTAATTCACAGATTACTAGGCTTTAAGCAGAAATGTCAGAATTATTTTCCTTTTTTACCACTACTGAATTATATACTGTTTTAAATTTAATTCCTAATATTCTGTCTTTAGTCCTTTCTCATTTCTTATTGCTTGAATATTGTGCCAAGGAACTCTTTCACAACCCGCAGCGTCTTGGGCACAGCAGTGCTTGACATTTTTCTCTTGATAACTATGCTGCTGTTCCTACTGTTGCTAGAAAGCCCTACTAAAATGAAGCAGTTAGTTTCTTTGCCTTTTCTTTCTCCTAAGATTACATTTCCTGGCACCTCCTTTGCTAGTCTTCTGTGTCACCTACCCCGTAACTCTGGTTGGCTGGCTACTTGCCAGCAGCTGCCACGCTTTGCCGCGGAGGTTTGTGCACCTTGGAGAGCGTGGCTTCTACCCATACCCACTTTCAGAACCTGGAGGGGGGGACTGTCACCCAGCGCGCTGCAGGTGCTAGCAAACATCAGATTTCTCTTTCGTGGGAAAGGCCTCTTCTCCTCACTGCTGTCCTGCTGTCTTGTACTAATGAAGCTGTGCTCGGGGCACCTGAGCTCACATGCAAGGCAATCTGTCTTGCAGTCTGTTGTAGAGAAGTTGGTAACTGCTCAGGTGCACAAACCAGCCCACGTATGCCTTTCCAGGACTTCTTTAGCAGACCTGAGCAAAGATATTTGTTGAAGAGATTCACCAATGGACAAAAAAAAAAAAAAAAAAGCATGCCTCAGCTTGAAATCAGTGTGAGAAGAATTAAACTGATGTCAAAACACTTTTATTTCCATGTAGCTTCATCTGTGACCCAAAAATACTGATATGAAAGTATCATTAACAGAACAGATGCATTTTTGAACTGCCAAATGCTATTTCTGACTCCTATTCTAGGCATGTTTCACAACATTGCCAGTTGGTAAGGCATATTCCTCGTGGGGGAGGCTTTGTCATCAGCATAGCCAGAAGGGTTGAGAGAGCAGACTTAGTTAATTCAGAAGACCTTTTGTTTCCCCCTCATTTCCTATCGCCTTCTTTCAGGAGAACATTTTCCAAACTCTTAAACTGAAAGTCTTGGCTTTTACAAAGCTAACTGCAGGCAATATGAGATCATTTAGTAAACTTGAGTTTATCTGCCTTCTTTAGGGAAGAAATTCTCCGTTACAGGCTTAGTGTACTACAGAGGGCCTCTTAACAAAAATAAGACACTTTCTAACTGGTTCAAAACGAAGTCTTTCTTGTAATCAGGAGGAAGCAGGATTGCTCTCATTTTTCAGATACTTGGGTTGCAGTTGAGCTTGCAGTTGGGAACTAGGGTTAAGTAGTACCTTTTTTATCCTTTTTTCTCGACAGTTCATACTCCACAGTTTGCACAGGCCAAAGAGCTGCTACTGAGCTCTGCACAGATCATGTTGGGAAAGAGTTAAATTGTCCCCGTGCACTCCTTGTGCACGTAGGAGAGAAGACAGTCTGGAGAGTTGAGTTAAATTGTTTTAGTTATGATGATTTTGTCAGCTTCTGCAGTGCCTGGAGAGGAATCCAGAGCCCTGCTTGGGTCTAAGGTTCTCCAAACTGCGTGGGGATGGAAGGAAGTGTCTCCAAACAGTGTCAGAAATATTGAACACAGTGATGAGGGAAGTGACTCAAATCACTGTGCGGGGTATGGAGCCACATACTGAATATTTCTTTTTAAAACAGGTGATCACATCCTTCCTTTTTGGGGGAGCTGTGTACTAGGTACCATTCTTGTCAAATGCTGCCATTGTCTTGGTTGTAAGACTTTGAGCTTCATGGCATAGACTAAAGTTTAAACCACCCCTCTAGAAGTACATGAGGCTGGATTCTGGTCTATTACCTGAGGGACTTCTAGTTCAGAATTCATGGGGCATCACTTTGTTACGTTTTTGCTGAAGTGAAGGATGTCAGCAGTACAGAATGGAGGACCTGGATTGCAGAGCTCCTTGATGCACGGGGTGCTTCTGACCCACAAGCCTCTTTTTCCCTGCTCCAGTGAATGCTGGTTTCTTCCCTGCACAGTTTCAACAGCAGGAACATCTTCAAAGAAGAGCAACCAGAAATTTTTCTACCTCCCTAAACCCCTGTGGCCCAACAGCAAGGCTACAGATGGGGATTCCCTTCCCTGGAAGTGTTCAAGGCCAGGTTGGATGGTGCTTTGGGCAACCTGGTCTAGTGGAGGGTGCCCCTGCCCATGGCAGGGGGGTTGGAACTAGATGATCTTTAAGGTCCCTTCCAACCCAAACCATTCTATATTTCTATTCTATGATTCTATGATTTGAATTCTCTCTGTGTAAGAAGAATGTGAATCTTCATCTCCCATTTCCCGAGGGTTGCTTGTGTCACTGAGCTTGTGTGCATTGGCTTGCAAAGAAAGCAGAAACAGCTGTGTCCTGGTTTAGGCACCAAATTCCACCAAAGTCTTTAATTTTATTTAGTCCTAGAATCTTTTTTTCACAGTACTGCCTTTTATTCACATACTCTGTTACAAATATAAGGCGGCAAACATTTGAATAGACTACTGAATGTTAGTACAGATATTATGTTAGCTAATTTAAGTAATTTAAGCTAAATTTTATGATCATGACTTAGTTGCTGGGAGGACAACCAGCTGAGGAAAGTATACTGTAAGGTACTTAGTTATGGAATGGATATAAAGCATTTTGTAGATATAATGCACAAAATATTTTTTGAAACCTCAACATCTGAATTTCAAATGAATGTGCAATATGTTTTAAATTTTAAATTATCAGGTTATTTTTGAAATACTTAATCTGACTGTAGTATGACTGACCCCCATATATGATATATTAACAGGGTCCAGGATCATGGCATACAGTTTTATGATGATGATTTATGGAAGTAACTGAAAGGGAACAGAATAAAAAATAAATTAATAATTAAGCCATCAAGCACAAACATAACCCCTGTTTACATTATAAATTCTTCACAACCTGTTTTGAATTCCTTCCATAAGATATGGTATCACTTTATTTACACATATCCAAAGAAATAACACAGGAAATCCACTTTAAGGCTTCTTTGGTCACTAAATCAAATGGATGCAGGACTGAAACTGAAAGCTTGTGTGATTGAGTTGAAAGAACCTTTATGAAGAAACCAATATAAAGAAAGTATATCTGTATGACTGTGAAGATATGTATGCATATTTGAATTCCTTTGTGGCATGACACTGTGAAGAGCCATGGCAAGAGATCTGGGTGAATCAGATGACAGCCACAGCTTTACTGTTCTTTCCAGGCACCAGGCACTCCTTCCAGCTGCTGCCACCACTGATGTCCTTCCTTGGCAGCAGTGATGGCTGATGGTGCTCAAGATAAGATAATTTTTCCCTATTAACCACCTCTTCACTGGGATTTCTGAGGCGAGTGCTCTTTTTGCCATGCGGTAATGTAGCTCTGGCACTAATATGTCAAACAGATATAGCTTCTTCACAGGCTACGTCAGTTCTGCCTCCTCTCTATATCTTGCTTGAGTATCATCAGAAAACCTTGCCTTTGACATGCTGAGACTGACATTGGTTCCAAAAAAGATTACAGGGTTCGAGCTTGAACAACAGTTAAATAAACAGTAAATATCTGAATCAGTTTGAGAACACTCCTGAGCAGCTGTCATGGAATATTCTGTTATAAAAAGCTACTGCTCTGCATTTTCAATATAAAATATTATTCTTGAGTGTTCAGGCTTTATTTGGCACAATCAAGGCAATAGTGCTAAACTCTGAGACCATTTTATTATCACCTCTCTGTTTAATTCAAGTTGCCTTCTAACAGTCAGTTGTCACCCAGTTTCACCATTTGATGGCAGAAAGTTGGCAGATGGTACTCAGCACACAAAGCCATGTATACCTGCAAAGTTTATTGTCATCAGCTGGAATGAGAGATTTTTTAGTTTATACCAGTGCTTTGAGGTAAAAGGATGTCCAAGGCTTATGCATAGAACCCAGTTTAACATTACTATCTGTGACTCATTTGTCAGTTAGTCTAAGTCAGCATTTTCCTGTCAGCGTAAGAGCACTTAAGGATGCTTCAAGTTGGGATCTCTAGGAAAGCTGGTGCTAGTTCACTAAACTAGTCTACTGCAAGCCACTTCCTTCACCTGTGGTTTGCCCATCCTTGCAGTCCTACTGCATCTGATCTCTAGACTAGAACTGTTCTTATTTGTAGGATTAATTGATTGCAGTGGGTTGACCTTGGCTGTCTACCGAAGCCCACCCAGGTGCTCTCTTGCTTCTCCTCCTCAACAGGACAGGGAGAGAAAATAAGATGAAAAAACTTGTGGGTCAAGATACAGACAGGTAGATTACTCACTAGTTGCTGTCATGGGCAAAACAGACTTGACGTGGAGAAAATTAATTTATTGCCCATTAAAACAGAGTAGGATTGTGAGAACCAAAGGAAAAACTAAAAAGACCTTCCCGCCCCCGCTCCTCTTTTTCCCAGGCTCAACTTCATTTCTTCATTCCTACTCCTCTATGTCCTGCTCTGTCCTGCAGCGGGTTGGGGATGGGGACTGCATTCAGTCCATAGCAGTTCCTCTCTGCCACTCCTTCCTCCTCATACTTTTTTTTTCTGCTCCAGCATGAGTCCTCTCCATGGGATGCAGCCCTTCACAGTAAAGCTGCTTCAGCATGGGCTCTCCACAGGTTGCAGTTCCTTCAGAAAATATCCAGCTGCTCCATTGTGGGGTCCTCCATGGACTGCAGTGTGAATAGCTGCTCTGGCATGGTCATCTCCAAGGGCTGCAGGGAAATGCTTCACCATGGTCATCTCCAGGCTGCAGGAGAGTCTCTGCTCCAGTGCCTGTAGCACCTCCTCAGCCTCCTTCTTTCACCCTGGTGTCTGCAGGGCTGTTTCTCTTATTTTTTTCTCCACTCTTTTCTCGCAGCTGCTGTGGAACATTTTTATTCTTTATTAAGCACATTTTCACAGAGGTGCCACCATGTTGCCTGTGGGGCTCAGCCGTGCCCTGCTGTGGGTGGGTTGGAGCTGGCTGGAACCGGCTGTGTCCGGCACAGGACAGCCCCAGCCTCTCCTCACAGGGGCCCCTGCAGCTCCCGCTGCCAATGCCTGGTCACCTGCACCTGATAGATCAATACTGAACAGAAAAATGCAGTTGGAAAAAAACCCAACCCAAACCAAAAGACAATTATTGGTTGTTATTGCAAATCAAGAACAAAAGCCCTGTTTTGGACATCTCTGCTCCTTCCACTCGTCTCTCAACATTCCTTTGCTTTGGTCTGACCCTGAATGTTACTTTCTTCATTGCTGCTTCTCTCTCAGGTCTGCACACTTCTTTCCAGCAGTGCAAGATGAGTATGTCCTCTCCACCTGTTTCTTTCTCTGTTCTGCTTACTTCCGTGCTGTCCTACCCAGTCCTGGAAATTACTTTTTTCTTCCCTGCCCTCTTCCCGCCTAGCCTGACCCTGGCTTCGCTGGAAATGTTTTCAGCCCGGGATTCCCAGGGACCTCTCTGCCTGATGAGCTTTCTCATGCCCCTGATACTCCTCAGCACCCAGACAAACCCTTCAGTAAAGACCGCTATGTATAGAAAAAGGCCGAACAACTAATTTAGTTCATTTAGCACTGTTATTTTAAAAAATGATTATTCTTCAGCGACTCTTTTCCTTGGGCCTGTTCCCAGATTTATAAAAACCCCTAGTGCCAGCTCCTCTAATGGGAAACACTGCCAGTCTCAACCCCTTATTAACCAGCCAGCTCTTGCTCGCAAGGCTGTGCTTTTTTCATCTGCCTGCTCGTCCAGGAGCCAGCGGCTGCCTTTTATCCAAATTCCCCTCTTTTTCGAAGGCTCTGCTGTGATCTGAGAGGAAGATAAGCGCAGACGAGAGACCTGAGGCCTCCATCAATTCCTCTCCGCTTGCTCTCTAACATGGACCGCTCCGTGTGGGGCTGAAGTGCTTTTTTCTCTCTTCCTTTTTTCCTCATTGCGCAGACTGGCAGTTAAGACAGATTTAGCTGTCACACCAGCTGATGTGATTACCCAAATTGCTTGGCGGTGGTTTCATTTCTCAAGTAAATGAAAATGTAGACTGTAGACTGTAAGACTGAAACACTACATCAGTGAAGCAGACTCTGTAGATCATTCTTTAAAATTCAAGTGAAAGCTCAAATGCATATTTAGCATGGTGGATAATATCAATTAATTTTGAAAGCGAGTAGCTGCAGGAGTCCCTAGGAATGGGAAGCTAGTTTTGAATTGGAAGACATCTACCCTAGACTTTCAATGCCACCAAATACGAGACCAAATTTAAATTGTCAGGAAGGGACAATTAGCTTGAATAACTTACGTGATAGGATTTTAAAGGGGCTGAAGATATTTCTTGCTGGCTTTAGAGACTGTATTAAACTACATGGCATTATGCTGACACCAAGGCTCCCTGCAGAGCTGAATGCTCGTGCTATGCCTCAGAGGCTCCTGCGTGGTTTCAGACTTTGCGAAAGTGGCTCTTAACTGCCTGTTTGCAAATAACAGGTTAAAGTCAGGGGGCTTGTGGCCGTGGGGCTTCTCTGGGCAGGGCTTGTCCCACCACCCCAGACGGGAGCAGGGCAGCCCCAGCCCTGGGCATTGGGCACCTCCCTGGGGATGGTCTGAGGCTGGGCCAGGACATGGCCCATGGGTAGCCCCGGCTTGGCAGGGCCCATGGCTGGGCAGGGCAGGGCTGTGGGGAGCTGGAGACTGGCCCTGCTGCAGCATTGCTGAGGCAGGGGCTGATGGCTCCAGGGGGCTGAAGTGGGGTCCTGGGCCATCGGCAAGGTCGAGGGAGCCCCGGGGTTGGGCAGGGACAGGCAGGGCTGGCAGTGCCTCAGGGCCATGAGACTGAAATAAGTTGTTGACCTGTAAAGCTACATACAGTGCAGCCTGCCTTTTTGTTCTGGAAACGTTTCTATACAGCAACACCGACAAAGGGATTATTTGGGTATCCACGTAAATCATGCACTTGACTTACTACAGCTGAATCGTCAATACAATTCACCCAGGTCATGTGCTCCATCTCCTCCATCCTTGGTCAGGTTGTCAGAGGGAGTGAAGTTGCCAGTGGAGTAACTCCTCTCGTTAGAAAATATTTTTTGACTAGCTCTACCTTTATTCAAATAGTTCATATGAAGTTTTGGTATAAGTGTTGAAGGACTGAAGTTGTAATAAATGGTAGTGTAAAGGTACTGCTGAAGCAATGGAATGTGGAGTGACAAACCTGTCTCATGGTCTTAATATTTAAAAAAAAAAAAAAAAGGAGAGCAATAAATAATTTTAATTACTTGTAGGCATTTGTACTCCATCTGGGTTATCCAGAATTACTTAATAGCTAATGGTTGCTCATTAGACTATGTGTGACAGTTCAATACTATGATCTTTGTGTTATAGCAGTAATTTGAGGGGATTTGCAGACATAAGAAAACTGCTTTCAAGTGGACATAAAAAGTTTTCTTAAATGGTCACGCTCATTTCTCCAGAATTGTACTGTAAGTCATCCTCTTTGAATCAGAAGCTCACAATGGCATTGTGTCTTCTGTAAAAGTGACACTTCAAACGAAGACATATCAAAGCGCTATCAAATGATGAACACATAATATCTTCATAGACGGCTATCTGCTGTAATTACCTGGAGAGGATTAAAAACCAGACCTTGTGCCTACTTAGGGAATAGATTCTGTTAGAATCAATGTATCATTTGAAGAGTTTAGTTCAAATCTGACTCAGAAAGATTTTTTTTTTAAAATATTGGCTTGAAATGTAAATGTTTAGTACTGAAACAAAAGTACCAAAAGTTCCAAGCCTCCAAGGCTAAACGAAATCCAAAAAGTCAACCAAATTGCTAAGTTTGTGAACATAATCACAATTCAGTACTATTACAAGCAGCATTAGGTCTCACAATAGATACTTTAAGATCCTTTTATTGTTTTCCTTGCCTGTAATTTTAGCTGACAGTATAGGAAGTATCTTGCTTGAGATTTTTAAAAAGAGAAGGCTAACATTTTCCTCAGCTCATATTACGAACAAATATTATAAATAAGTATCGCTTGCCTTTGTTGGTACTCTGCACTTCAAGTTCAACTTCTTTTTCAGTTACTTAAATATAGTTTGAAAAACTGAAATTTTGTTCAGCTAATAGGAGTCAAAGACACCTATTTTTCTGAAAGTCTTGTTCAGGACCATAATTCATGGAAACAAGATTTCCTCACATAAATAAACTATATTTGTCTTGCTGTTCTGTGAAGAAAATCAAACTGCTCTGCACGTTTGTCCCTCATTGGCATACTGACTGCTTCAGTGGAATTAATTCCCCTGGGTGCCTTTATCAGATTTGTTCACTTTGTTTCTGAACATGAAGTTCAGTTCAAAACAACAGAAACAGAGGAGGAGGTTTTCTTCTTTGTTTTTGCAGTAAGTGACTAGGAAATGTTTTGTTGCCACAGGCATGTGAAGATCTGTGGGCCCTTCCAAATGAAACATTGATTGCAGCGTTGCCTGTGATTTTCAAGGGACTGGATTTTCCTTCCAGGCTTATTAGCTTCTGGTAGGATCCAAGATGAACTTATTTCTCCCAAAGCTAAAATACAGTTCTGCCTCCCAAACACTTGTAATTTAAATCTGGGCAGATGAAGAGAAATTCCAAAATCTGAGAAAAGTGTCCATTGTTATACATTAACATATCAGAGTAGAGTTTCAAGAGTGACTTCAGTATTATACAGCAAAGGCTCCACAAATCACGTCTTAAAGAACCTGTTCAAAGAGTAACATATGGAGACATTGGTATGTGAAATAGAAAAACTTATTTGCTTGGAGACTGCATGCTAGCAAAGATGCAAGCCAAATTTACAGCCAATTAGGAGGTAACGTGTAGAGATTTATCCATCTGCTGACATGCAACAAATGCTGGCAGACTTACAAATGAAAATCTTCCTAGAAAATTTTTTATTCAAGAATATTTTGTGCTCTTCCTGACTCTGCTTCCCCAGAAAGAAAATATTTTCAAATGAATGCTCCTTTTAATAATAACTAGCACAAACTGGAAAAAAAAAAGTTTTTATATGTCTTTTGAATTTTATATTGACTTTTTTACATAACCCTTAAGCTCAGCTTGAGATCTAATATTGTGACAGATTTCAGTTGTATTGCAAATGCATAGGATCTGCATTTCTTACAAATGTACACAGACAACATGGCAAGTTCTGTTGTTCTGAACACATTAAAAATGGAGAACAGACAGCTCTTATAATTTACAGCCTCGCTACTCTGTGCTTTGTCTTAGATCCCCTTATGTAGCAGCTTTTTCCCAGTCTTGCTGGCTGTCTGGGTATTAGAGTCAGTAACAGCCATCAAGTTTCTACCACCAGTTTAAAGATGTAACCTCAAATCACAAGCTGAGGTGCTGCTCAGGCATCATGGCATGAACAAATGCTTTTGGATGTTGTTCTGAGTGTATCCACTCAGAGATGAGAGCAGGTAGTCTACAACAAAGAACAGGCAGTTAATTCCTGGTAACATCAGGTGGGAGCCAATTCTGGACAGTGCTTGGATCTCACGGCGATCTGAGATCCAGTGTCGGTAAGTGCAGAAATACTTTCAAGTCAAAGAAAACAATGTGGGATAAAACCTGCCAAAAAATTGCTGCCTAAGTGTTGACTCTTTGTTTTAACAAGCCAGGTGGAAAAAAAAATCTCACTGGGCCATAACCTACATAACCACAGCTGCGTCCTGTTTTGCAGGTAAATGGTGGATGGAGGCTTGGGGATGGTGCTGGGAAAGACAGTGGGACAGATTGGGAAGGAGTGGACAGATGCTAGGTTACTGGAGGACAGTTTGCTCTGTCAAGAGGAAGGGGATCAAAGGTGAGCTTGTAGGATGGATTTTGTATCTTAAGTTCTTATCTTAGGTGCCTTAGGGGTTTAGGTCGAGGGTGAGGCATGGGTAATGAAAAGGAGGGAGTGAGCCCAGCTGCTTGGTGAGCAGTTTGTGCCCCACGCAGGCTGTCTGAGGTCTCCTGGTGTAGCTCTGGAACCATGGCAGTAGAGTGCCACCTCTCCCAGCTATTTCTTGAGGCTGCAGAGTAGGCAGGGCAGTGGGGAAACCCATAAGACATGCTGGACATCTGGGATGAGGGTGGGAATGGTGCCTTGTCCAATGCTCTTGCCTCTGGCCACTCTCCCCTTAGCATGGTCTGGGGGTCTGGCTTTGTGGCAAGGTGGGAGCCCAGGTCCTTGTTGCAAAGCAAAGTGGTGGCAGTGTGGGGATGAGAGCTGGCCTCTGGCTCCCAGGGTCTGTGAGCGACCACTTCCCCTCCTCTTTTCCCTGGGCCTGGGGATGCTGCGAGGAAGGTTGGCGCCAGCCAGTTCCCGAGACTCTTGTGTAGGTGAGGGCAGTCAGATGAGGGCCAAAGGCAGCCAGGTCCAAGTTGTCCTGTTTCCTCCAGACCAAGCCACTCTTGTCTCAGGACTACCCTGAGCTGCCACATGCTGGTGTGGTAGAAGAAAGCAGTAGCTGGTGGCCCCATCTGGGGCCTGCTGTAGCCATGGCCATGTCCACCCCCAGCCTGGGCTCTCACACTTGTCCCTTTCCTAGCCCTAACTGCCAGCATCCCCACAAGACAAGGAGTCCTTCGCAAAGGACTTTATACAGAAAAGTTTCAATGATATGCTTTATTGCTGAATTTTGGATTTTGACTCGAGACTGTCTTGGATGTTTCTCTTTGCAGTGCTAAACGTATACTGTTTTCTTTAATGATTACTCCTCCGTGTTTAGAAGTTATGAGGTTAGTTTTTCATTGTACATATTTTATTAAAATTTACATATGCAGAGCTCAATCTGAACATGGAGACTGCATCTGTAGAGTTAGAATGGACTTCCTTACAAGATGCTGTGACTTCTAACATGGTGAAGGCTACTTAGCTCTCTTAACTATGTCTTTACGGAAGCAGATGGAAAATAAAGTTTTGAGGAAAGGTATATTTAGTAGATATTTCATGTGTTTCAGAGTTAACATAAGAGCTGCCTAAATCACAATTTTCTGTCCAAAGTTTTTTATCATTTTGAAGCTCATCAACTGTGTGCACAGGGTATTATGGTACTGTAGGTCTTTTGTTTTGCCTTGCCTTTAATATTGTGTAATTCTCTTTCTTCCCCCCTGGTCTAACAGTCATTTCTTGCTGTGCAGCTTTACATTTGTTCTGCTTTTGATGGAAAGGAAAAAATTCTCATTAAAATAAAATGTGTGATTATATCTGAACTCCCTTCTGAACTTGCATTTTATAGATAAAGCTTTTTTTGTAATAAATATATAGTTTTGTAATAAATATATAGTTTTGAAAATTTTTTATTTCAGTGTCTCTTTTCCCATTTAAGATATTTTCTTTGCTTGGTTCTATAGGTTTATTGTCCCTTTCTTGTATCTTTAGCTGTAAGCCTAAGTCCCCCTGAAAATGTATGGTTTGGTCCATATTCCATATATCTTGAAATTCCCGTTTTGCTTAGTGTTCCATTGGAGTAAATGATTCTATTTATCTATGAATTCTAATAGACTTTATCTTTTCCTCTCCTTCTTCTTCTAGCCGTGCCTTGGCTTTCTCAGTTTCATGGCTGTCTCTTACTAAATATTCTTTTTCTGTCACAGCTGAATAACTCCACTGAATTATAGTGAGGTTAATTCCTCACCATATGCTCTGGACCGCTTCAGGATGTTTTGCTGTTGAAAACTATTTTGCCTTAAAGTTTTGTGAGTTTTGTATTATTTTGGCAGGGACAATTTGAAATTTTCTCACAAGGATTTTGTAAGTTGCAAACTGCTTTGTTTCATCCTTCCAGACTGGCTGGCTGATTCCTTATCCAGGTGGCTGACTTCCTTGGAGGTCTTTGAATTTTTTCTCTGGTATTTTATTTTTTGAATTCTTTATTGTGGCGTGTTTAGAAAGGCATGACTGAATCAAGTTCTTTTACTGTCTGCAAAGCTTATTATTTTATTAAAGCAAACTGGCCCAGGGACTTCCAATGGGGAGCTGGCAAGCTCAGCAATTCCCTTTGCTAGTCCAGACCTGGCTTTAGGGTTTTAAAATTCAAAACCTGTCTTTGCTGCCACAACAACTTTATGTTGGAAAAAACTCTTCAGTCACTAAAAATATCTTCTCCTCTTGGACTCACACACCAAAAGTTATTTTTGAAACTTAGAGAACACTAATTGCATGATTTTAAGGAGACTAGATGTTAAAGAACAATCATGAATTCACTTTTCCAGCAAAATCCAATTACATGGCCATATATTCTACTTTATCATAGACTTTTATATAAATGTACAGTTTAGAAACAAATGTTCATTTCATTGTGATTTAAACAACAGAATTTTAAAATAGCATACACCTTAAATTGAAATTACTGATACAAAATGAGTTGGCATAAACTCATCTCTGGGGTAATGTAATACTTGATGCAGAAGATTTATATTTGAGCTTTTCTGAAATGACAAAAGATAGTTAAGATACAGGGTTTTTTTTTTTTTACTTGCATGAAAATCGTCTGCAGAATTAATCAGTAATATTTCTAGGGGTCTGGTTGGCAAAGATTCGTGTGCATACTTAGTTTTTATGCATTCTTTGGTAGCCCTCTGAAAATCACTGGCAGTATCCTACAAGCATAGTATTACTTTGGGCGTAACTGTTGGTATTTTTAACTCTGCAAACTGATGTTGCACAGCACCCCATAGGTGTGCTTCTACAATCTTCATTTTTCATGAAGTGTTTACCAGTTCCAGCTTGACCTGGCACAGCAGAACATCTTCTTAAATGTACTCCGTAATTCTGGGCTTCGGAATGCAAATATCATAGGGTCAATGATCGCATTGCACATTATGAGCGTCCCGTTCACATGGAAAATGGACATGTAGCAGGCACAGTAAGGGTTATGTGGGCAAAACCTTGCTAAGAGGATGTGAAGAACAAAGGGAGCCCAACAGCAAAGGAAAACTCCAAGGAAAATAGTCAGTGTAATGGCTCCTTTCATGTTAGTTCTCTGATGGACCGTGCTGGTTGGCAGTGAGGCGATCTTTTTAGCATGAGATCGAGCCAGGAGGAACATATGGACGTAGAGGCACAGTATAAAAAACATCATTAAAGGGAACAGGATGGTGAAGGGAATGACTGTTGCTGCTTCATAGGAGAAGAGGGCAATAGCAATGCTACTGCCAGCACAGAACGTCCAAATGACTGCCAAGATAACCAAAGCCCTTCTTAGTGTCATGATGTTATGGTACCGCAAAGCGTAGAAGATGGTGATGTATCTGTCTGCTGCAATAGCTAACAAGCTGAAAATCGACCCCAGTAAAGACAGAATGAACATGGAATCCATGGCATCATCCAGCTTTTTCTCAAAATCCCCACGGCGTGTCAGGTACCCCATTTTGCACAAGATGATAAAGATGTTCTCCAGAGTTTTGTACAAGCTCCCTAACATGTCTGAAATGGCTAAACTGCAAATGAAGAAGTACATGGGCAAGTGCAAATTCTTATTTCTCACGACAGCAATAAGGACAAGCAGATTTTCCAGTATTCCAGCAGCAGCAACGGTGAAAAACACTTCCTCTGGCACCACGACCTGGGTGCAGTCAGTGACATTTAAGGAGAAATCACTTATATTTTCGAGGGAAGGAATGCTTGTCTGCCCTGGGTGTTTGATTAGGTTGGAAGGTCTCTCAGTGCTCATTTCTTCTGATCGTGGAAAGATTTTGGATTGTTGTTTCTCAGGTTTGGCTTTATTTTGAAGCTGACCTGTGAGTCAGACCATTCTTCTTTTGATGAAGACTTTCTCCTTCATCTGGAGCAATTTAAAGACTTAACTGAAATGTTTTGAATTTCTCCTACAATAAAACATGTAGAAACATAAATATCAAGAAGAAATTTACCACACAGATATGGCAAAAATAGAGATTTGAAATATCACCTATTGCAGTGGAATGCACATATATCATCCTCAGAGAGAGGCAAAGTTGGTTTGGCTAAAATAAGAGCTCCTCCAGGCTTTGCTGAGCCTTAGAGGAAAACAAAGTGTAAATTCTCCTCTAACTTCAAAGCAGCTTTAAAAATATATGTGTAGTTTTCTTTACCAATGAGCATTTACTGAAACTGATCTGACAGACTTCAAGAGTTTGGCAATCTTTACTGGTCCAGCTGTTTGTTTTGAGACAGTCTGGCATTTCTCACAAGATTCACAGTATTATTAGACACAAATGCGACCAAAGCCAAGATAAACTGTTGTCCAGTACAGTAACGTGTTTACGACCACACTGTTGATGGTGAAATAAAATGCCCTCAATTTAGATGTGAACATTTGTAAATATTGATATTTTTCTAGAAGCATGTTAGATACTAGTGAGAGGCTTCCTTTTCATCTAAATTGAAACCATCTTTTGTTTCAATTAGCATAATTATAATGCAGATTAAGATCCAAAGTACAATATTTTCTTGGCTGTATTTTACAGCTATCTAAAAGACCAAATGTTTATTTCAGCATCAAGATGATGTTTTTCTTTCTCCATAATGATCCTATCTAAATTACATTAAAACAGATAGGAATATTTCCAAAGGATTAGGCTTTTTAGGCTTTTCATTAATGTATAAATAGATGTGATATTAATTGAGCTTGGATGTTACCCATAAACAATAAGTCCCACTTTTTCTTGTAGTTTTTATAGCCTTATTTGTGAAACACAGATGCAGTTGCTATTTGGAATATACCCTTTTTTAAAGAACAGATATATTCTCCCTCTGTTTTTAAATTCAAAACAGCTTTTAATTGTTTGGCACTTTCATACCAGTAAGTCCTGAAATTCCTTTGGACATTTGTTCATAGTCAGGGTTGCCAAATGCCATGATACACTCTATTACTATTTCAAAGAGAGAAGTCAAAAGTTTTAATTACTTTGTATACAATGCCCTCTGCAAGTGTCAGTGGGTATCTGTAATCAGGACAGCTGAACTGCTGCTTGAATATCATTAGCCTTAATGCAGCTGAATGTGTTTGGCTACTTTTTAATGGAAAACAGGTTTCTGACCTGGGCTGGCTAATGTTATCTGCTGAGATTGCCAGTAAGGTGCTGCTTGTGGCGAAGAATGCTGAGACTTGGACCACCAGCCGTCATGAATTCAATTGAAACAAGCTCACTTAAAAGAAGACATGCAAGAAAGTACCCATACTTATCTGAAAACAAAGGCTGTGTAGTGGAATAAATGAACTGTACTGCACTGCAGCACTCATGGGCATTCCCAAAGACAATTAGGTCAACATCTGTTGGTATGTGAAGGAGGGAGTTACTAAGAGTCTTAGCAATGTCTTTGTAATGATGTGTTTTTCCTGTTCTCACGTAGAGCTACTGTCATAGTTAAGTTTTATGATTTCTAATGTAGCAATCTGTTTAACAACTTAATTTTCTTTCTTAATAGAAAGTCAACATGGACACTTCAGAAAAAGCCACATTTTGATGGGATTTAAACAGGACAATCAGTTGGTGAAAATGCATTTAAGTCACTATTTTCTCAGAACAGTTTTTCAATAATGCTTATTTTTTGATATAGCCATACTGCCTAACTAATCTGCCTGACAAACATAAAGGTTCCTTCACTGAAAACATATAGTATTATGAATGGCAAGATATATCTTCTGCATATAATTTTATAGTAACTTCATATCAAGTATAACATTTGGTTAGAACAGAACTTTTAAGGGCTTTAGAGCAGTTACAGTAAACTGAATGATTACGTTATACCACTTAATGTTGTTTCAAAACAATCAATAGAAAGCCAGAAAAAGGCATTCTTATTTCAGAGATTCTCATTTCGGCATGTATACATGGCTATTGCATGCTATTTTATTAGGGTTCCATCAAGGATGTTGCCAATTATCTCCTTTTCTGATGCTTCAGTGTGGTGCACAGTCATATTTCTGTCTCAGACTTCCCAGATGGAAATATCTGTGTATACATTGATGTACACAAGTAGTAAATCCAGTGCTTGATCTATGTAATACACATCATATCATACATCTGCAGTAAATTGCGCATTTACAGGATTCTTTCACTGCTACAGATCTACCAGGTAGCGTGCATGAGGTAGTCTGACATTTCTAAGCAATGCAAGACAGACAGACTACACATGAGATGTAAAGCTGTTGTGAACATGATGAGTATCCTCAGTGTGTCCTAAAAGCTAATGGAAAAAGAAGACACCTTGGAGCTTGGATGCATATTTCCACTGGCTACAGAAATTAGAGCCAAGGTCATTTCACACAAAGCTATAAATAACAGAATCATAGCATTGTTTTGGTTGGAAAAGACCTTTAAGATTATCAAGTCCAACTGTTAACCTAGCACTGCCAAGTCCAACCACTAAACCATGTCCCTAAGTGCCACATCTATGTGTGTTTTGAATACCTCCAGGGATGGTGACTCAACCACTTCCCTGGGCAGCCTGTTCCAGTGCTTGACAACCCCTCTGGTGAAGAAATTTTTCCCAATATCCAATCTAAACCTCCCCTGGCACAACTTGAGGCCATTTCCTCTTGTTCCTGTCGCTGGTTACTTGGGAGAAGAGACCAACACCCACCTAGCTACAACCTCCTTTCAGGTAGTTGTAGAGAGCGATAAGGCTCTCCAGGCTAAACCACCCCAGTTCCCTCAGCTGGTCCTCATAAGATTTGCTTTCTACACCCATCACCAGCTTTGTTGCCCTTCTCTGGACACACTCCAGCACCTCAATGTCCTTCTTGTAGTGAGGGGCCCAAAACTGAACACAGTACTCAAGGTGTGGCCTCACCGGTGCTGAGTACCAGGGAACAATCCCTTCCCTCGTCCTGCTGGCCACACTATTTCTGGTACAAACCAAGACGCTGTTGGCCTTCTTGGCCACCTGGGCACACTGCCGGCTATTGACCAATACCCCCAGGTCCTTTTCTGCCAGGCAGCTTTCCAGCCACTCATCCCCAAGCCTGTAGCATTGCATGGGGTTGTCGTGACCCGAGTGCAGAACCCAGCACTGAGCCTTGTTGAGTCTCATACAGCTGGCCTCGGCCTATTGATCCAGCTTGTCCAGATCCCTCTGTAGAGCCTTCCTACCCTGCAGCAGATCAACACTCCTGCCCAACTTGGTGTCATCTGCAAATTTAGTGAGGGAGCACTCAACCCTCTCAACCAGATCATTGATAAAGATATTGAATAGAACTGGCCCCAGTACTGAGCCCTGGGGAACACCTCTTGTGACCAGCCACCAACTGGATTTAACTCCATTCACCACAACTCTTTGGGCCCGGCCATTCAGTTAGTTTTTCACCCCGTGAAGCATACACCTGTCCAAGCCATGAGCAGCCAGTTTCTCCAGGAGAATGTGGAAAATGGTGTCAAAGGCTTTACTAAAGTCCAGGTAGACAACATCCACAGCCTTTCCCTCACATTGTGATAGAGGAAGATGAGGTTAGTCAAGCAGGACCTGCCTTTCATAAACCCATGCTGACTGCGCCTGATCACCTGGTTATCCTGTACATGCCACATGATGGCACTCAAGATGATCTGCTCCATAACCTGCTCCTGCACCGAGGTCAGACTGACAGGCCTGTAGTTCCTTGGATCCTCTTTCCATCCTTTTTTGTGGATGGGTGTGACATTGGCTAACCTCCAGTCAACTGGGACCTCCCAGGTTAGCTGGGACTGCTGATAAATGGTGACTATGCTAATCATCAGGTGAAAAATAACCTTTTACCCTCCTGCGTTGTTTGCACTACCAGAGACAGCTTATATGCAACAGATTTCCTCTCCACTGTCAAGACCTTGCCAGTTTGCTTCATCATTGTATTGTCTAGATAAAGGGTTCATGCTGCTCACCAACACCGCCTCTGAAAGACCTCAGATTTATCTTTTGCAGGTATCTGCAAAGTCAGCCTTTCACAGCTAGCTTTTATGTGTCAGAATTGTTAAAAATAGAAGTAACAACTTGAGTGCTTTATACTACAATTATTTTTTCCTGGCAATGGCTGAACTATTTGGATTTTACCTTTCTTGAGGTCATTCACAATCTAAGAATGTTTGCCTGACTGTAGCAAGAAATGTAAAACAGTCAAAAAGCAATGAATGAAAAAAAAGGCCCCTTAAGTTTGAAACACATTTGCAAATGTAGCTGTATCACAAAACTTGCAAAAACCTCAATCCATTCTTTTTCACGTTTAAATTAGGTCCTGGAGGGAGAAATCAACAGCTGAGTAACACTGGATTATTCAGAAGCATTATTCATGTAGAAAGAGGCAGTCTCCTGAGGTGGTATAATGGGCAATGAGCTGATGGCAATAGTCAAACTAGTAAAAAAGCACACATTTGTAATATTATCAGCAATTTCTATTCAATTTGTAGTTACCTAAAGCAAGACGAAGCAGGAAGCTGGGAGACTGGAAGCCAGGACCAGAAACTATACTGACAATATTGTACAAACTTAGGAAACAAATAGAATTCAGATTACCTACCAATTGTATTCATTCACCATGATGATGGTTTGGCTCTTTACAACACTCTGACACTTGCAAAGCATGTTTGCACCACTATATATTACACAGCTAAAAGCCAGCCGCAGTACTACCGCTTGTGACAAGGCTGAAAGTGCCTCCATGGATGCTGTGAGCTCTCAGCAATGTGCAGGCTTAGCCTTGGACAAAAAGCATAATTCTCTCCTGTGTGCCCAGTGCCTATTGATTACAAAAATTCAATTTTCTTTACAATGTAAATGCGATGACTTAGCACCCGCAATATCTGGGAGTAATAGGTCTGCACTTTATTTTATTTTATTTTTTTATTGGATGAAAATGTATTCATTAACTAAATAAATAACACACTTCCCTCAGTCCCAAAATGTTAAATAAACTGGCCTGGTCAGCTGTAGTAGCAACAAAAGTAATTTCAGCTATGAACTATAATGATAAGGTATAGTAAAGAAATTATATACTTTAAATACTGTATAATTTCCCAGGTGTTTTTGCATCTATTATTTTTTTTACTAGAAAACCATACTTCCCGTTATTGGAGAGACCCCAAGCTGTATTTGCTCTCTAAACAGCTAGCAGTAAATAAAAACTGAAAGGGTATTGAGTAGTCTCTTCTGCTTTTGGACTTCACAAAGCAGCTGTGATAACTGGCCAATTATGTAGATGCAATGTTTTGTTTCTAGAACCATGAAATGTATTAGTTCCCTGTCCTTCTATGTATATATATATATTTTAAAAAGTAATTTATTAGGAATGAAAAAGAATAAGTGTTGTGTGTTTCAGGGACAGTATATACATTATACTTCACAGTATATACAGAGGTACTTATTTGTCACTTAAAAGACCATGACTTTTTCTCAATCCAAAAAAGTCTCCAATGTGTTAACAAATCCCTTCTGATGCCATCACCTCTAACATTTTGTCCTCAAGTGTAAAAACACTCGTTGGCTTAAACAAAAGTACCTTGGGCATCAGGGGACCTGGTGATGGTTCAGCTTGGTTCTCCTTCTAAAACTTGGTCATAGTGGAACATTAAACCCTTGTGGAGGTAATTGGACAAGCTGTGCATGACCAGTTATGCTCTCCCAACCTTTTTCTGAAAATGACAGCATGAGCCCCATATTCAGTGGATGGGAGTTATATAAATTTTCAGCCACTTCCATTCAAGCTGTTACAAATTTGCATCAAAATATGCTTGACAAAAACCTATGGATAATTACCTTTTTTTCCTTGTTTCCAGCTTTTACATATATAGAAGACATTTAAGAAGGAAACAAGCCACTTAAAAACATTGATGTGGAGACTTAGTTTTTAAAGCTGTAAAACAAATGAAAGCACAAACTTTTTTAAAATTTTTATTTCTTTTCTTCACTAGGTGAGCAATGGCTCTCATGGAGACACAGGGGACTGGACCTGTTATAGGAAGGTAAGCCATGAGGACGGGCTATTCCCTATGCTTTCGAATGGGTATTTCTTTTTGTCTACCAGCTGGGCTTAGCCCTGAACAAGCAGCTAAGTGAAAAAGGGCACACAGAGCCTGATTCAGCAAACACTGAACAAAATGGCAGTTGTGATGGCAAAAGAGTGACAGCATCAATCTCCATCCTGTTCTGAATGTGAACAGTCTCAGCTTGCCTTTAGGTCTAACAGAAATATCTCTTTCTGGGGAAGGTCTTGCAGAAGCACTAGTTTCCCCTGCTTACAGCTGCAGGTACATAGTAGAACAAAGTACTGTGAGTTCAGAAGACAGTGAGATAGATGGACTGTGTGCTTATGTTTCATTGTTCAGTTGCTAAAATCTCAATCTTATTGAATGAAAGGTATGTCATATGAAAAACTAATTTAATACAGAATACATTAATCGAGGTACTGATATAAGCACAGTCCTTTTCCTTCAAAGTTTTTTTTTTTTTCATTCTTCAAAATTACATTCTAGGTAAAACAATATCAAATAAGGCCATGTGAAAACTATGATGAAAAATTAAGATACTATGATACCTGGTGTTTCATCTTACAGTCAGTTGAAATTTTATGAACATCACCAATTAGTATCCATAAGCTATTAGGTCATTTATTCTTTTGCTTTGATCTCCCTCTAGTGTTCAACAAAATAGGGTTAGCCTGGTATTAATGACTGATTACAGCTACGCTACCTGCTCACATGTGCCCAAGACGCTATATAGTGTTATGTAGCCTAATTTCAATTTCATGAACTGGCATCAGACCTAGATAAATGTTTGTTTTATAAAAGTGTTCACTGCCATTTGTCTTGGAGATTTACTGCATCAGAATAATGAATATAAATCCCATATAATTTCAGTGTCTAGTACTTACTTAGAATTAACTTCACACTGATAGACATAGAGACAGTACTTTTTGGAAAAAAAACACCAAAAAACCCAAACAGCAAAGAGGAGAAAAAAAAAAAAAAAAAAGGAAGTGCATATATATACAAGCTAAATACAGAAAAAAATATTGTTGTATCTGAAGTCACACATACACCAACTAATTACTAGCAAAATTTTACACACATGATTATAGCTGTGGTTTCCCTATAAGCAGCATCTCTAGAGTGAAATTAGGCTCCACATCACACTTGCTGAAATTTATGTCAGCTATGCATGTATACATTGAAGAGAATTCTATATACTAAGTTTTTTCCTGACTTTGGAAACTGCGTAAAAAGAATTTTCTGATTGGATCAGAAACTGGACAGACTGGAGGTCTTGCAGAGAATAGAGATGAAGAAAATCTGAAAGATGGGTTTATTTATTATGGATACTTCTTTTTCTTCTCCCCTTAAGATCAACCTTGAAATAACACAATTATGTGCTTGTTTTATGAATAAGAAAAAATGTCACTGTCAGGAAAAATTTCCTCATTTGTATTTAAGCTTAGGTATATTCCATATGCCATGATTTTGTTGCCAACAAAAATGCAATAAAGCCTCTAAACTATGCAGAAACTTATTGGCCAGGGCTGCTTCTCTCTATATGATGCTAGTGTAGTTTCACTCAAAACATGTGCAGCCCTGGGTATTTCAGCAAAGATACTGAAAGCAAGAAAAGTAAAAATGATGAAGAAAAGATGGACTGAGTTCTCAATATACTTAAAAATTATCTTTGCAATAGCAGAGATGAAAAGGAATTATTTAGGATGTTTATGAAGGAAATGACAAGGGCCATTAAAATGACAGTGAGAAAAAGAAATTAAAGCTGAAAAGTCAGGAAATACTTCCTAATTGATTAACTCCTTGCAGCAGTATCATTTTTCACATACAATTGCTGAGACCGTGAGGTATGCTGTTATCTCAAGTTTCTGGAACTAGAAAAAATTCCATAAAGTGTTGGAGGTTATATGAAAATGCTTGTCGTGTCATGAGACATAAACACAGAATGCCCACAAAGTCATTGGTGAAATAGCCTTCTTCATATTAAGTGTGTGGACAATTTATTGAAGACGAGCAATCTATAGAGAGAAAAACTAGAATTTGTAGAAAATCAATGGCTGTAAATGCAGAGTGACTGGTGTTTTGCTTCCTTATCCAGTACTTGCACTTTGGAGGGGCCTTCCCACCCGTGCAGACAGTACGCTGTGCCCTGTGGAGGGGGAGCTTTTACAAGTAATTTCCTACACAGCTATCAGGGAAGGGAATGAAACTCAGTGAAGGTTTCCCCTGTGTTTGCAGCTGGACAGTATGTGGGATCATGAGAGTTGTTTGGGGTTTTTTTGGAACCCATGCAGTCTCACTCTCCATAAAACTGCTGTTGCGTTGTAAAGTTGTGATATATTACATTAAGAAATGTAATTATTAGTCTACTGTAATTTGTAACATAATCTACCTAAGGAATAAAAAACCCCTTGCTGCTCCTGATGCACGTAATTGCTTTGGAAGTGATGTACTTACACCCTTTGGTCACATCCTTCACTCTAGGAGATCAAACTCAATCCATTTGAGTGACTTGGTGCAAAGCTACAATGATCAATGCCTACTAAATATATGTTTCTTTATTAAGATTGTAGTAGGCTGATTCATGCTTTTTGAAACATTAGTTGCTGTGCTCCAGACCTCATAGTCAGCTTTTATTACACTATTCTTTCTTATTTACTTCCAGAATAAATAAATTTTAAGCCTACGTATAGCTGTAACTTTCTACAAGGAATGAAAAATAATAGTGAATTTGAATATAGGACAAATAGTTCTTTGGGATCATTGTAAAAATCAATCAAGAGGCCTTCAAGTGACATTTCCGAGGCCACTGCTCTGTTCCTATTCTTTCCAGTAAATCATTAAGTTTGCCAGTAATAGAGCCATCACAGAAATGTTATCAACAAGCATCAAGGAAATCTCCTGTACACGAAAGCATTAACCATTTCTTGAAAAAGAAGTTCTGTGTTTCTGCTCTAAAGAGAGCAGCCCTCCTAGGAGCCACCCATCTTTTTCTCTGGCTGTGATTGCTCCAGTAGTTGCAAACAAAGAAATATTTAAAGTGGATGGAACCATTAGAATAATATTTTATATTTTTAAATGACAGAAAACGAGGATGTGGATTTATACTGCATTCACTGCTGCTTAAATGCACTGCCTTGTAAACCCAGGTGTGTCTTTCTTACTGAAAAAAAATGCATGAAAGATACAGGATCTTCTCTCCTGGGAGCTACTTAAAAACACCAGTAAAAATAGTGAAAAGACAATGGTTAAAAAATGAGCTCAACACATGGTTACTTTCTCTGGGAATCCTATAGGATGGGGGCAGAGTGAAGAAAACACCTCTTTGGGATGTGTCTTTTCAGAGCCATCTTCATGCCCATCTATCTGGGAGGGAGAAATAATAAACAGGAAAACAAGGTGGGAAGACTCAAACCCAAATTCTGCAAGCCCATAAAAATCTGCTTCTATTTGGAGTAGTGGCCACATAAAGCTTTAGTCTGGTTGCTTGTTGTCTTCCAGTGCCGGCATGGCTTCTACTATAGGTAGAAGTAGAAAAAAATCTCATTGAAAAAGGTGTGCTGCCATCCAAACCCACCTCTGGAGAGGTGTGGGAGGTTTATGAAGATACAACAAATTAGGTCATTCTAGCTTGTCTTTTCTGTGCATTAGGATATGGAGCCCCACAGCAACGGGGCTGTGGTAGAACAGGTATTTCCATTTCTGCACAGGTATCACAGAATAACATGCGTGTGTGTGTGTGTGTGTGTGTGGTGTCATTTGGCTTCTGCTTCTGGTCTAAAAAAAGTAACAAGGAGAGTCGGAGGATAAACGTTAGTTTAGGTATCTACAACAACATGTGTTAAATATAGGCATTTATTCTGCCCCAATTTTCCTTGTGGTCATCTCCTTCAAGGACAGAGGCCTCTGCTGTCCTCTGCCTTCCTTTGCTGTGTGCTGCAGATTGCCACAGCATTAAGTATCTAAGAATACTGGCAGTTAGAGTGCAACAAACCACACAGTCCTCTGTCAGTTATACTCCTGAAAATCTACAATAATATCAGGTAGATCGATGGAATTGCTCAGTATTTACACTAGAGGAAGTGAACAGAATTCAGTCTCCCTGCAGCAGAGTGAATGCTACCAGGCAGGAGTAGACATCCTTGCATAATTCCCGGACCAGATACAGAAGAAGAGTCATTGTTGACCGGTCAGAAAGTCTCTGAGAGATGTGTGGCCTCTGGCTGATGCAGTGAATAAACTGAGATGAAGCAGGCAAAGCAGTATCCGAAAGATAAGAAACATTTTAGCAGAAGCTTTCTTACTATATAGCTTAACTTCTTCAGGTGGTAAAAAGGAAAATCTTACTCAAACTTCATAAAAGAGGCATAAAAACACTGGCAAAATTTTGCTTTGAAGAAGAATGATTGTAAGACAAAAGATTTTAGGGAACATTAGAAATATGGCACTTCTTCATTCCACAAATAACATTGCATCTTTCACTACTTTCTCCAAGCAGGCTTTCTGAGTTTTAGATAGATTTAGTAAACCTCCACTTACCTGCTAGTGAAACAACTTGTGAGTCAGTGTGCTGGTAACTCTGGGAGCAAGATTATTTATAAAGGAAATGAAGCCAACATCGTCTTTGCGTAAAGGAAAGATTGGAACATCTAAATCAAAGAGAAAGACAGTTGTCTCATTGGCATAACCTTGAATTAGGGTCACTTTAAAATAAATCATCCACTGTCTCTGAAAACATCTATAAGAAAAAAAAAAAAAAAAGATACCCAGTCAAAGGGAAAATATTCTATGTTTCAGTAGGATTACCCTTTCAGCTACTCCCAGTCTTTATAACCTCCCTTCCTAATATTTGGCAGACTGTAAATCAAGGAGTGTATTCACAAAAAGACCATGGTCTGTATTATAAATAGTATTTAAACATGCAGGTAGATGGTTGGGATGTCATAGGATGTTCACTGTCCATCAAGATGATTGTCACTATGTTTGTTTTTCAATCTAAGACCTCTACTAAAGACACAACTAGTAGCTGAACTGAAAAGCTAATGAGGTAGAGAGAACTCCGCAGCATCAAAGTCCAACTATACCAGTCCTGATAAATTTAAGTGATCATTACAGAGAACTGTAATTCATAAAAATAAAACGTAATAAACATGAAGGTAAAAAACGTACTGAGCTTTAACAGTATTTCATGAAGAGGCGGTAGTCCCTATTACTGAAACAAATAGAGGAGAATAGCATTCCCTCATTGCCTTAGGGAAAGACTTCACAATTGGATCTATTAAACAGTGGTTAAATAGCAATGCCCAAAAGTAGAATCATATTTTTAATAGAGTAAACTTGAGAAAATTTGTTTGCTTCCAGGGAACCAAACTGTGTGCAGAAGGACTGGTGAAAACTCAAACTCTCTGCTATTAGCATTTTGACAGCTCAAGTGAGAATCATTTGGGTCCCTGGCGTGTAAAAATTGGAAGGGAGAAGGCTTAGCAACGCATTCAAGGGGAGGGGACCTGAAGAAGAAAAAAACTAGCAAATGGAAGGTATGTTCATCCTATTACAGTGTCTTTCAGATTTCCAAGGAGGAAAAAAGTGCCTCACTCTTACTCTCCATCCTCAAATACACACCAGTTTCATCTTTGCTTTTTAACTTCATTTTCTTTAGGCCAGCTGGACCCACTGAGTGCCATTATGATACACAAAGAAAATTAATTGTAAAAGTGTGCATGCCATGGAAGAGTAGGACACAGTCAAGACAACTGATGTCACAGAAGTGCAGACCGGTTTTTGTTATTTGTTTTCACTTGCCTTGTCCATCATTTGAATAATGTCCTTCAAATATACCTGGTTATGGTCCTTGCTCTTGAGCACCAGCTTCAAGAGCACTCATTCTATATCGTGTCAGGCAGAACCCATCTCCTTATGAATTCAAGTTCTTTGCGCTGCTTTGGACCTGGAGACGCTCATTAGGTGCTTTGGACATTAATTGTGGAAGGCCTTCACCTCTTCTTGTGCTGTGAATTTCTGTTCTAGCCTAAGAGTACAATACACGACCTAACAATGTATTGCATGCACAAAATAGTCTGTACCATAAGGCAGAATAAATAACTAACAAGAAAAAAGTCTGTGAACTTGTGCTTACGTTTTGTTTCAGTTGCAAAGAAAATAAATACACTGGAGGCACAGAGATCTCTTTGCTCAGCCTTATGCAACAAATAATTTTGGATCAAGTCTGAATTGAGAATGAAGTAAAGAGTCAGAATTCATAATAACAATGATCAGGATCATGTACAATACAAAAATTCAATTTTTAGTTTTATTTAAGTCTAGAAAGTCAGAAGGCGCTTGCTGTCAACAAGAGAGTGGTATATTGATTTAATTGAATTCTGGTGATTTATCAGGTTATTAAAAAGAATTGGGAACACGATTTGCTCTATGATCATGTTATCATCTTAAAACTTTTGAGTGGAAGAGCAGAAGACTCTCAGAGAAGTCTTCTTCAGGTTACAATAGTCTAACACTCTCAGAGTCTTTACTAATTATTTCAAATATTTGTGTTCAGATGTAATGTGAATGTTATTCCTACCAGCCCAACAGAGCTGGGGCTGTAGGTGTGCGAGGGACAACATTGTGCCTTTCGTCCTAACTGCAGCTAGCAAAACTTTCAGCCTCCAGGAGGCACATTAAGTACAAAGCTGCGGCAGTGAAAGAGCTTGAGCTGCATTTACTACACTTTTGACCTGGCTATAGAGGCTCTCTGCTGCTCAGCAGAGATATATGATGCTATGGTTAAACATGCGCTGAATGTTTGAGGAAGCAAAATGGTAAGAAATAGGAAGGCTAGTATTCAGACATTTATTCTGGAAGGTACTGTGAGCATTTAGAGGGGGGATCAGAGGTGAGAAATAAATTAAAGTGCCTCTTAACAAACCACCTACCTAAGCAAAATCCACCATAATTTTATGCAGATCAGTTTTTTTAATGTTAATGCATTAATTTTCTGTTTCATTTTGTGAAGGGAAGGTATGTAAAGTTGAAAGGATATGTCAGTGAGGGGCCAAGAGTTATTCAATATTTTTTGAATAAAATATTACTGCGTAAAACAGATGTACTATGATGAATTACAACGAAAAAGCAGCTAGAATTGCATGTCAGAAATAAAAAACTGAATCTCTGTTATCACACTGGATAAAATTTATTTCTATTTATTGAGCCATGAAATCAGTAGACAATTCTAGTTTGAAGGTTGAAAATGCAAATTAGAGGAGGACATTATCACCTGACAAACTTCTTACAATGATTTTTCCAGTTCTGTGCTTACAAAACTATAGCCAATTTAATACTTACATTGTGTATGCTTTCATCCCACTGTGTTTCAATTCTGAAGAGAACACCAGGAAATAAACAGTATTTTCACAACATGTGAAGAAAGAAAGCAAGCTATTTTCATTGATACAATTGCCTTTAAAAAATAAAGATATCCTTAGTTTTACATTATGCTTAGATAAATGACATTTGTAGGTAGATTCAGATCGTTACACTTGTTAAAAAGTATCTGTAAATATGGTAAAGAACTTAAAAATATTCAGCATTATATGAACTGAAAAAAAACCCCAATAAAGCCTTCAAGATACATGCTTTTTTTTTTTTTTTTTTTTTTTTTTGAGAGAGAGAGGTCTAGTCTTTCAAAGTTTAGGAGGAGCCGATATGTTAGAAGGGAAGTATCTAGGACTTTGTGTTCTCCTCTTCCAGAACCTCCTACAAGGTAGGAATACTTTTCTCCTTCTAGCCTTGTTTATGATAAGCATTGCTAATGGCAGACGGTGGCACGGGTCAGGTAGCTTTTAATCTGAAGTCGTCTTTGGCGTAGCTTGCTTCTTTTACCGTTCACTGTCTGATGGGGAAGCTGTGTTTTATTGCTTAATTGTAAAACATGCATCACATTAGGGACAGCAAAACGACGTTTCACACAAGGGGATAATCTGTTGAGTGGGTCTTTAGTTTGCTATTTAACAAGCACAAATTTCATGTTTAGTTAGTGCAGTTAATTTTTTAAAAAAACCCATAAACTTTCAAATAATTTGCATAGGATCACCATCAATGCAACATGAGAACTTTCTTGATTTTAAATTTAATATTATATTTGACTTTTTATTTCTCATTAAAAAAATAAAATCTAAAGAAACCTGAATGTCTAAATGAAGTTTTATACCTTTGTGCTTTCTCTCTGGGTAAGAGGAGAAATATTAATGCCTTTTACACTAATTAAAGCTAAGAAATAAAAATGTGCCAAGGAATAAGGGTAATGACAAGGATAAGTATTACTAAAAGACTCTACTCTTTCAGGACAGTAAAATAATTTGTCAGTTTTTTGAAATCTCTAGCTGGTAATTCAGAGATTGAGGAGTTACTTTGGCTGTTTTACTTTTCTTCTTTCTTATCTTGCTCTCAGAAAACTCTCGAGCCCTGGGGCCCGCGGTGGGCCTGTGTGAGGGCAAGAGCAGCAGTATGTCGTTGGTACTGAGCAGGAGGTGGGAAGGGGGATGAGTGTAATCCTTTGATAAAGCAGGTTGAAGTTCTCCCTTTATTTTTTTTTTTCCTTCCTTTTCCTTTTCTGCAGAGAGCTGGTAATGGCGTATGCGAAGACTTCATGTCAGGCTGAGACAGCATGCCTACAATCCTAGGTTTGTAACTGCAGTTAACCTGACCACCTGTGCTACCTTTTGTTCTATAAAATTCTGATTTATCTTTATACTGGAAGCTTTGACAATAGAGTTAAGCTGAATGGGAGGGAGAACATTGGAGAAAGGAATATTGCAATTTAAAGTACAAACCTCTTAGTGTTAAAACGCCTCTAATGCAGTGACTGGGTAAGTGGAGGAGGGTTCACTGGAATGTCAAAGACAGCCCCTGCAATTTTTATATCACTTAAACCCAAAAAGGCAGACAAGTGAAAGTACTGTTACTGCTGAAACGTGTTAATTTACTTTTTCTGATCATCAGTACATATCACTATCTGATAAAAACAGAAGCATTTTCCAAATGGATTTTTAAGAACAATTGATCTGGGTAGTTTCTAAATGCATTGATATCTGTCGGGTCTCTTTTTTTAACTTGGACTTTTTTTAATTGACATCTTTCTGTTCTTACATTTCGTTTCTAGCTTTATGAATCAGGTGATTTTTTAAAGTGCTGTTTGTGTACTTTTCATATTCTGTTTAGTGATTACTGTCTGAAATAACATACTTATCATTTTTGACATGCAAAGAACAGAGATAACCAATATAACAGCTTTATCTATTGCTTTTTTCTTTTAAGACATTAATAGTCAGCTTTTGTTTTAGGCTCATGATAGAAACTGAAGGAAAAGAACATTTCTTCAGGCATTTGTAGTTTTTTTCCCTTTGACTATTAATTAGTCTATAGCATGCTTTTATTGAATGCTTCATTAGTTTAGCGTGACAGAAAATCAACAAAGACTTGCATTTTGTTCTCAATCTAGTTTGTATCTACCTGCCTATTATTCCCACTAAACAGATACTCCATAAACAATGTTTGGTTATCTGTTATGTATAATTGAAAAGCCTCTTATGTTGTTCATTTGCCATTCTCAGCCATGCATGGGTATTGAGACTTGGAGAAAAAAATTGAACGTGTTTGCATCGGTAAATTGAATTTTTTGTACTTGTACTAATCTTCACAAGTGGCATTTGGGCTCCGTAGGCAATAAAAGAAAGAAAAAAGGAGAGACTTTGTTTTTCACCCCTTTTTTAAAATCTTAATTTAATTCCAAAGCCAGAGGGTAATTGTCCTCGTAGGAGGTGGGGGCAATGGAGCTTGTGGAAGCTTGACTTTTACTTTTTGGTACTGACTGTTTAATTTCTGTAGTATGTTCACATACCAATACAAATCCACTAAGGAATGTATGTAAAAGAATAGATTTCCAACACGAAGCTTCATCAAGATAAGAAGGCAGTGTAAGAAGACAATGGGAAGCAAATGAAAAGACATTAGCTTGGTCTCCATTGCTCCAGTGTCTGAGCACACCATCATCTTCAATATGTTTGTCTGCACAGTACCCTTGAGGTGAAAAAAGGGTCTTCACTCATTTTTCCTAGTTACCTCTGCCCATGGGTAATTGAGCCACGGAGAGCCTGAAAAGGGCCTATTTACAGTAAGGTGAAAGCTCCTCAGAGCTTGCTTTAGGCTAACCAGCAATATTAGCTCAGCTGTCATGAACAGCAAAAGCTGCACAGAACTGTGCTGGAAACCGGGTTTGCAGAGGCAGCTGGACCCTTGGACCGGTGCACTGTAACCCGCTGCTGCTCGCTTACAGATCACTGGCGTGAGACTGTACGGGCTTCAGAATTGGCTCCCCCCTGCTGCCAGCTCCCAGGGCAGAGCCGCAGGAACAGCACTTCTTTCCGAGGCTTACCTGGCTGCTTTGCTCTCTAAGCCTGCAATGGGGAGCACTGCAGGAAGGAGATAGGAGGATGATGATGAAACAGAAATTTTCAGCACTAACCACAGGTTCTGGTGAGGGGCCATCAGCTGGTCAGGCAGAGAGTGGTCATCTCGGTGGTGGCACTGAGCTCCATGAGGGGATGTAAGGACAGACCTACAGTCAGCTCAGGTAAAACCAAAGGTCCAGCTAGTGAAGTATTTTGTTTACAGCAGTTACTATTGGTGGATGCCTGAAGAACTTGTTTAGTCCACTGGATTTCACTTCTGAGTATTTAGTAAGCTTGAAATGTTTGGGTTTTTTGTTTTGTTTTGTTATGTTTTGTTTTTAAATGTGGTCGTCTGGCTTCCCTTTGTGCTCATGTAAACTTTATCCTTCAAAGCATCCTCTTGCAATGAGTTGCTCAGGTTTATGACCTGTGGGATTTTTTTCTGTGGGAAGGACATCCTGCTCTTATTGCTTAGAATAGGGCTCCTATTTTCATTTTATGAGGGACAAGTGGGGTTTTGGTGAGGAAGGAAGACAGAGATAATCATAAAATCATAAATCATAAAATCATTTTGGTTGGAAAAGATGTTTAAGATCATCAAGTCCAACTGTTAACCTAGCACTGCCAAGTCCAACCACTAAACCATGTCCCTAAGCGCCACATCTATGTGTGTTTTGAATACCTCCAGGGATGGTGACTCAACCACTTCCTAGGGCAGCCTGTTCCAGTGCTTGACAAGCCTTTTGGTGAAGAAATTTTTCCTGATATCCAATCTAAACCTCCCTGGCACAATTTGAGGCCATTTGCTCTTGTCCTATCGCTGGCTACTTGGGAGAAGAGACCAGCACCCACCTGGCTACAACCTCCTTTCAGGTGGTTGTAGAGAGCGATAAGGTCTCCCCTCAGCCTCCTTTTCTCCAGAATAAAAATGACATATTGAAACACATAGCCATGTTTTTCCTATTGGATGATGTCCTGGATCATGTCCATTCTCTTCCTCTACTGAACAATGAGCTTTTTTGTCTCAGTCCCATGCATCGGGGTCCTGGTGTGGTGGTGTTTTTTGGTTGTTTTGGGTTTTTTTTTTTTGTGTGTGTGAGAGCTAAGGGGGTGGACCTTTCTGCTGATTTAGGATTTCTGCCCAGGAAAATCTTCTCTAACTTCAGAATAACCTTTCCAAGGGTTTCAAATTTTTGAACTTCTTAAGCCTCCAGGAATTTTGTACTATTTTACCCTCCAGGAATAAATAAAACTGAAGCTTAAAGAAATATAGAACCTATAAATGGTTTCTGATCCAAATATCCCTGTCTATAGATTGATGATACAAAAGACGATGCACAGATCTACCCTAGACATTCAAAAATGTGGGCAACATGCTCTGGCCTTTTCTCCCCACCAAGAAGTCTTTGAACTTCTGTCACATTCAGTTATAGAGTGCAGAATCTTTAGAACTCTGTGCATTGTTGCTTTTTTGCATTGCTAACTCTCCCTCTCACTCCTGCAAAGAGCTGATTGCTTTTCGCTTTAACTTCTTTTTGCCAAATTACCTCTTTGCTGTGTAGCTTTCTGTATCTTTTGTCAGGGGATTCACCTTCCTACCTTGTAGCCTTATAACTGGCCGGCACTTTTCTTTGATGTGATTTAGTGGTGTTGGTGTATTTTGTTACCCAAGGGGTTGCTTCCATTTAAATGCAAGATTGTCAAGGTTTAATGAATATTGTTGTTTATGGTCTCTCACCAGCCCTTGGAACTGCATTCTAAATGTAATTAAAAAGCCACAAAGAAAGCAAACATTGGAAGTGTGGGGATTCTTGATTTTTAATCTGGCTGTTACCTATAATGAGTTGTCAATACTAAGCAATTTATAGGTGGCAAAGGGAAAAAATTCTCAGATCATTACAGATGTTTAACTATTTATAAACTACAGTGAAGATTCTGTAACAGGAAAGATCACTGCAATCGGTGAGAAGGTCTCAATAAATGACTTTTGAACAAAGCTGCCGTTGAACAGGGCCACGGCAACCTGAACAATTCCTGCTAAGGTGCCTGTTGGGGTCCTAGGCAGCCTGCAAGGCAGGGTCAGAAAGAAAAACTGCCCTGACAGACATGCCCTGAAACCTGCTCCAGCTAAACTCCATATATGCTGATACCTCACAGTATTTCTGGAAGTAATGGCTCTGGAGATGGAATTTCTTTCATTTTTTTTTAACCCCAACCTTCCTGAACTCTCCATGAATCAGGAAGTCAGGTTTTGAAGACACCTTGCTCCATGGGAAAATGTCTCATGCCCATCCTCTAAGAGACAAGACCTAAAAAGGCTTCCTCCACCCGGCTGGGACAGTTCCTGATCATAGAGTATGACTTTTTAACTTCTGTTATGTTTTGACTGGCTTACTACTGATACGTAAAAGGAGAAGAGATGAGCACTTCATATTTCTCAGCAGGACACCATTACTACTGCTGTCCTTTTCTTTTCAGACTCTTTCCATGTTTTCTGCCACCAAGTTGAATAAATGGGCCAGAAGGGAGACGCGACTCCCTCAATCTCACTCTCTTTTCCTCCAATGGGCAGTGTAACCGAATCACCCTAAGGGAACATGAGCACTTGGGGTTTTTTCCATAGATCATCCATTGCGATACAATTTGTAGTCAGCGTGAACACAGAATGTGTCTGTGAGATGGGTCCACCATAGACACAATCTCGCTAGGGAAGCATTGGCACAGGTCAGCTGTGATCTTAAAGCTATGGAATTAAACACTTTAAAAAAAAAAAATCAGTTGAAAAAAAGATTTTTCCCACGAGGATTATTTGGTGCAATAGCTAAAATTGAAACGGTGTGAAATGCTTCTGAGAAGCAGAAGAATGAAAACATCTGTACCAATCACATTGATCTGGAGAGCTAAAACAGAATTCCTGGACTTTCACTGTAATGCTTGATCTTTGATGTTTTGTATGATACTTAAGGAACGCTACCTCCTTCATCATTTTAATCGGAAAATATTTTTCTTCAGCAAGCTATGTATGCTTTAAATTTTCATCTTATCCCATTATAGTTCAGGGCTGCTAAAGAGCTATATTTGCTCTCAGCAGACCTCAAAATAGCTTGCTTTTTATTCTGAAAGAAGGTGCATAATTACATTAAGCCTGAAAGATGGAATAGTTCAGAAAGTGAAATAAATAAAAAAAAAGATTTGTACCATTTGACACATACAGTGTACAGATTATGAAAATTATTTCTATTTAGAGTTATTGACAATAATTCAATCACACTAATTTGCTTATGGAATACAAGGCTAATGAGACAAATTTCAAAATATAGTAATAATGACCAGTCCATAATTAATCAAAATGTTATTTAAATCTGAACTTTGAAATAATTTTAATTGTCACCTTTTAGGATAATGATATGGCAAAAAGGAGAGCAATTGCATTTTGCTATCTGTGAGAGATTCTTGTTCCTGCAAATGCTTATGCACAGCTATAAATACATCTGTGTGTAATTGTGGTACTGGAGCCTTACTAACAAGTGGAGTTATTTTATTTTCCCACTAAGAGGAGTCCGTGCTAGATGAGGAAATACAGGATGCTCAGCAAGAAAGAGTTTGAAAAAAGAAGTGAAATAAATGGTCATAATGCTAACCAAATGAAGAGTGTCTTAAAAAAAAAGATTCCTGTGGATTATGCCCATTTTCTTTTCTATTTATAAACCTCTCTACTCTGTGAAAGCAGCATTTTAAAGGGTGTGATTGTGCATGCAGAATGTTGAATAAATATAAAAGTTTTCATAAGCTATTTGTGCTTTATGGATTTTTTACAAAAACTGCTGCATGCAAACCCTAAGGCATCACCACTACTAAACTGAAAAAAACCAGGGAGATAAGTCTTGTCACATCTGGAGAGTATCCACTAGGAACAGTTGGGTTCTTGCATAAAAGCAGTTGCATATTCAGAACACTTGCTGTCCCTGGATTAGACACCCACCAGCAGCGGTGCAGGGCTTGCTCAAGAAGCCTGAAACCCCATAGTTTGCAAATATGTGTGTTGGGTTTGCATGGCAAGGTTTTGGTAGCAGGGGGAGCTACAGGGGTGGCTTCTGTGAGAAGCTGCTAGAAGCTTCCCCTGTGTCTGACAGAGCCAAAGCCAGCCGGCTCTAAGACGGGCCCGCCGCTGGCCAAGGCCAAGCCAATCAGCGCCTCTGTGATAACATATTTAAGAAGGGAAAAAAAACAGTTGGGGAGAGCTTTTGCAGCCGGAGAGAGGAGTGAGAAGATGTAAGAAACTCTGCAGACACCAAGGTCAGTGCAGATGGAGGGGGAGGAGGAGCTCCAGGCGCCGGAGCAGAGATCCCCCTGCAGCCCGTGGAGAAGACCATGGTGAGGCAGGCTGTCCCCCTGCAGCCCATGGAGGAAGGATGAGGGGGTGTAGAGATTCCACCTGCAGCCCGTGGAGGACCCCACGCCAGAGCAGGTGGAGGCACCTGAAGGAGGCTGTGGCCCATGGGAAGCCCACGCTGGAGCAAGCTCCTGGCAGGACCTGTGGACCCGTGGAGAGAGGAGCCCACGCCAGAGCAGGTTTGCTGGCAGGACTTGTGACCCCGTGGGGGACCCCGCGCTGGAGCAGTCTGCTCTTGAAGGTCTGTACCCCGTGGAAGGGACCCACACTGGAGCAGTTCCTACGAAGGACTGTAGCCCATGAGAGAGACTCACGTTGGAGAAGTTCATGAAGGACTGTCTCCCATGAGAGGGACTCCATGCTAGAACAGAGGAACGATGAGAGGAGTCCTCCCCCTGAGGATGAAGAAGCGGCAGAAACACCGTGTGATGAACGACCGTAACCCCCATTCCCCGTCCCCCTGTGCCGCTGGAGGGGGAGGAGGTTGAAGCTGGGAGTGAAGTTGAGCTCGGGAAGATGGGAGGGGTGGGGGGAGGTGTTTTAAGATTTGATTTTATTTCTCATTCCTCTACTCTGTTTTGCCTAGTAATAAATTAGATGAATTCCCTCTCTAAGTTTGGTCTGTTTTGCTCGTGACAACAATTAGTGAGTGATCTCTCCCTGTCCTTATCTCGACCCATAAGCTTTTTGTTATACTTTTTCTCCCCTGTCTGGTGAATGAGGGGAGTGAGAGAGCGGCTCTGGTGGGCACCTGGCCCCAGCCAGGGTCAACCCACCACAATAGGATTGATTGAAAATTTGGCACACAGTGCTACAGATAGGCATTGTTTTCCAAACTGTCCTATGTGTCAAGTATTTGCTGAAATACGCAATTTCTAATGAGATGTGCAAAATATTTTTTAACTCTGGGCTGCTTACAAAGAGTTGAGCCTATAGCACAATGTAACACCAGATTCTAGTTCATTTATTCAGACTACAAGACAGATAGTTTGGGATGATCTGAATACAGCTTACAGAAACCCAAGAAGCAGCTTCAAGTTGAGAGTTTTAAACATCTGACCAAAGCACAAAGGCCCCAAATTGAAGATGGATGTATTCAGATTCTCATTTTTTTTACAGTTAACAACAGGGACAATGTGTGAAGGATAAAGCAGTGATAATTTAAATCAAGATGCTGTTCCTAACCAAAAATTCTTGCTCAAGCACAACTACTAGACTTGAAACAACATTTAATGCAGCGCATGTCTATGGCCTATATTGTGCAGGGTGCCAGAATGCGTGGCCGCTGCAGCACAGCTTAATTACTAGCTATTGCTCCAGTCGGTGATATTAACCACAAACACCATATTCACAGAGGTATTTAGCCACTGATTTCAATGGAAATGAGAGCCTGGATGCATCCCGCTCGACAAGAGAGTCTGACGTCAGAGTGCTCTGCAGGCGCTGCTTGTCACGGGCGTTGCTCCAAGAGCAACCACTTACGCAACACGCAGAGCCAGTGAGGTATTGCTCTGCGGCAGCAACCTCTGGGAACCACCTACCGTCTCACAGTATTTTAAAAACATGTTTTCCAAACCGGCTGGCAATGTTTTAATATGATATAGCAAAACAGACACTTCACAGGTACAGTTTGTAATGGCCACGTGCTGGGATGAATCTTTTGGCTTTTCTCAGGGGAATTCTAGTTGTATAGCAATTCTGAGTAGTTTTTTTTTTTTACTCCTGAAGTTCAGGAAAAAGGCTGGTTCACATGAACAATATTTGCAGTGGGCCCTTTATGGGAAATAAATCTTACAGTTGACTACTTCTACCACTATAGTCAGTTTTACACACTACACTTTAAGAAAAGACTAATTATGCTGATTATTCCTTAAATCTCTGCTTTAGGTAAATGCTACCTCTTTATATTAATATTCATTTTACAAATATTCTAGATGTTTCCAATCCAATGGAATTTTAGGGGTTTTTTCTTGTTATTCATCTGTCTAGAAAATAGGTCTTTTTAGACCTTTAAAGTACAAAAATTGCACTTCCCCAATGTACTAGTTTGCAAATATATAATCATTTTAGGCTTTTGACATTTTTACTTTGATGAACACTTGTACATCAATTTTACATTAAATGTCTTATTTTGACTTAACTGGTCTCTAAACTGTTTCGCAAGCAATTTGATAGCATTTGTGAACAGTGGCAAGGCTGGATTCCAACTGATAGTGAAGTGCAATGACAAATTCTGTCACAAATTGAGAGGTATGTATGTAGTGCTTGATGTGTGAAATGCGTTTTTTAAGTTTTCTGGTACTTAAGCATTTCTACTGCAAGTAAACTACCTCCAGGCCTTCTTGGGATTGATTATTAATTACTCTATAGGATAAAGTCACAGTATTATTAATGGGAGACTGCATGGGTTAACTCTGGAAGATTCAGCAAGAAAAGAGGATTGCAGTGCACATATTAGTTTTTAGGCAGATCTGGAGAGCTGGGGAATTTTTCTGTGCTGCAGTAAATGAGAACAACTAAATTACTACATGGGGAGTGGTTACTGATAATACCAGTTTTCTTCCCCCTCCACTACACTCTTGCTTCTTTGCCAGCCAGATTTTTATTACAGATGTCAGACTTTCCCTCTTGGATTTGTGTCTTTGGATTGCAGTATTTGTTTAATCAAACCCTTGTGTCTAAATGGATTTATGTGCTGATTAAAGAGACAACCCCTTTGATTACCTTCTCTTGTTGCAGGGGGAGGCATACAAAAAATACGACTATGCAACGTTGTGGATAATATGGACAGAAAAGACACATGCTTGCTTTTGAATGCAGATTTTTTTTCTCTTTCAGGTGTCATTTTAGTGTTCAGTGCAAGTTTTATTTTCTGTTTTGCATCCCTTTTGCCTTCTCCTATTCTCTTTTTTCCTTCAAAACCTGAAAGCCACAATGGTCCGACCTCCTGTATCAGGCTGTAGCTGGTATGTGAGATTTGATCACAGGCAGAAATGGGCTCACCCTCTGCATTTGGATCTGGTTCTTGACTGGAAGCAATAGGGATACATTAGCTGGATGCAGAATCTAAGTTAGTAGCCTCAGTGTGGGGTTGACTTGCAGCTGGTTGAATGGAAGAACAGGCAGAACTGGCCTGTGTCAGTCTGTAAGAGACTGTGCAGACAGACTCACCATGATTCTTGTATCAAGATTCATTCCTCCTTGATAGGTTAAAGCCTATCTTTTAGAAAGATGTCCAGGCTTGACTAAAAAACACCCCACAGCAACCCAAATCTCTAAGTAATCAAGAACTGCTGGCTGCTTTCTAGTTTTATACTTTTTATATATGCAATAATACGCAGAGCAGGATCCTGCCGAAGTCAGAGAATGCAGGTTAGAGCTGTGGAGCACAAATGAAATCCAAGTGGAATGTGCAAACAGAAAGCTGTTGCTTCTATTTGTTTCTCCTACCTGCTGAACCCTGTCACCCGCTCATTAGCTTCTGGTGGATTCATTGCCTTTAATCAATATCATAGACTATTACTTTGTATATAGAATCTTTCTTTTTTTTTTTTTTTTTAAAAAGGTGTAATTATCACAAGTCAGTTCAGAATAGCTGAGATGCACAGGGAGTGTAATGAAAAACACCCCTTTTTCTTATCCTCCCTGAAACCTGGTATTCAAGGTGTTATATTTCAGAAGTGTCATTGTAAACATATATAAATAGTTCAAAAAGAGGAAAAAACCTCTTTGTGGTAGTGTTGCAATAGCTAAGTATGAAAAATACCAAACCTCTAGCAAATTAGTATAATTAGATAATTACTGACTTTTTGGTTTGCATAAGTCCTCTATCATTTGCCCTAACACTGCATTCATTCTGTATTGTATTATAAGAGGGTGACAGATTATAAGTCTATTCTTACTACACTTACAGCCTTAGGCCTTTCACAGACATCTTTTGTGGTCTCTGCTGTATTAAGTCTAGAATAATTACTCCCGAGTTGCATTGACATTTGGTTTGGTTAGCTTCAGTAAAATGACAGAAAATAGTCAGAAAATAGGGCTGAACTAGTCTATTCCCTGGCCGCAAGGCAGAAACACCTACACCTATTCTAATTTACACAGGTTGCTTTTCTAACCTCTTACTGGAAACCTTTACTTCTGGGTATGTCACAACCTCCTCAAGTGTTGCTTTTCACTATTGCTACTATGAGAAAGTGTTTCCTCATATATAAATTAAATTTCCCTTGTTTCAAGTAAAGTCAGAGTGATATGGAAAATAGCATGAATTGAAAATTCTCTGTTGAAATTGTGTTTTGGCAGATTAGGTTTCTAACAGTACATTTTTTTCATATTAATTGCCTATTTTTTCCTTTCACAAAAGAAAATGAAAAAAAAAAAAAGTAAGGTCAAGGAATGAACTATGAACTATTTTGATTTGGAGAGACTTGCAGCATTCTGTGAGAGTTTTAGGTCAGCCTTTCCCTGATCCTACTTCTTGTATGGGACGGGATCTTCTGGCATGTAATATTTCTGTAATTCTGGGTAACTAATTGAATACTACACACTGTTTCTAGCCATTTTACCCCTGCAAACTCATTCATTTAATTATCCAGGGACATTGGGAGCTGTCTAGAAACACAGGACCAAAGAAGACCATTTACGTCAAGTTCACTCCTCTGCAGTAGCAGGAAACCAAGCAGGAGAGTACACCAGGAAGTCACATGTCAATTCATTTTCTTTCTTCTCAGATCACAAAACACATGACATTCCTCTAACAGAGGGGACTTTATTTCTGTGACTGGAAACATAACCACTGAAAAATCTAGATGGAAGAGAGCAGAGAGCTTGAGGGACACGGTCAGTGTGCTAGCACTAGCACACCACCAGCAAAATGATGGGCCCAGGAAGTGGTTTATGTTCAGGTTTGTCAAAAAACAAGTGGTAAACCAAAAAAGCCAACCTGTGCAAGTGAGTGAAATCCTAAAGCATGTAATTGCTTACTCAAATACAATACATCAGGTTCATGGTAATTAATTTATCTGTTATATCTGTGAATCATACCCACAGCAGCAGTGCCATTTGTACTTAGTTTGTCTAGCTGAAAGCCTACACGCAAAATTGGCCTCACGCCAATCATGGATAACATCCTGTACAGGCAGCTGATTTTGAGAGGAGTAAACTAGCAGGTTATTTTGGAGTTTATTTTTCTGTGTGCAGTTTTTCCCCTGTGAAGTGGTATTGGTTCACGTATAACTTTGCTCAGATCACCTAGTAGGAGCTCTGAAAGCCCAGGATTAAGCGATACCTGATCACTGATGCTGAGAACATCGGTGTTGCCTGAACCATGACGTGGTAAGAAGGACCTTTGAAGGAACGACAGATGGCGTATAATTTATCTGCCACTTGATATTACAAAGGATTAAATTAAGCCTACTAATTTCGGTTTGTGAATGGACTTGTATCTGTCAGGAGTTTATATCAGGGTAAAGAGAAAAGGAATATTGTTTCATCATCTGCCTGTTATGTAGTATGATAATAAAATATTTCTTCAAATGACAATGATTGCTAAATGTGCCAGAGTAAATTATATCCTGTCTTGCATGAGCCATGCTTCACTTAAGTTTTGTTTTTGTGGGGTGTTTTTTTTTTTTTTTTTGACTGTTTATGCAGCATAAAATCATTATTAACATATTTACTAAGGTTCTTGTGGCTTTGGCACCACAAAATATCCATTATCCATCTTAAAACTGTTTCACATTAATGATTCAAAATTCATCAACCCCCCTGAAGCACTTGAAAGTCATAATTTATGTGAGAAGGTTAAAAAATAAGGTGTTTTAACTAGCAACATAATCATAAAGAAGAGATGCTTGCCCGCAGTTGTCATCACTAACACGGGAATGCATTATCTCTGATTATGACTCAGTAATAAGAAGGGAGGTTTTAATATTAAATTGCAATGGGTAAAACCTAGTTTAAACATTAGGATCAGGGTTTATGAAGTCCTGAACAATGCAGTAATCTATTGGGGCAATTTATACTAACATCAGAATTAGGAATAAAGAAAAAATTATGACATTTCAGGCTACCTCTATTTCTGTGAGGTTCTGCTCACAGCATATTACTTACCTACTTTTTTTTTGTTTTTTCTTCAGGAAAATTCCAGAACAGTTTCCTGCAGGTTATGCAAATTAAGACAACTATGACTTGATCACTAGGTCAGATCTGTAATTCAATAATAAGAATAACAACTGCTTGGAACACAATTATCAGTTATTATGAGACTGGACACAGTACTTGGACGGGAACCTGTATGCTGAAGTAGAGGCACAGAGGTCTGATCTTTGTTCCAAAGGACAAATGTATGTTAACAAAATAAATACATTTATAAGTAAATACAAACAGAAAGGAAAAGAAAAAAACAAAAATGAATAGGCAAAAGAAAAATGGAAGGGAGGCCAACAACTCTGTCTTTTTTCCAAAAAAGCTAATGACAGAGTCAGGGAATAATTTTGCCTGGGAGGCACCCGTGGAGGTCATCTGGTTTGGCCCCTTGGTCAAAACAGGGTCTATGTAAACCTGCATTTACATTGCAACCTGCAGGTTGCTCAAGGCTGTGTCCAGCAGGGTTTTGAATAGCTCCAAGTGTGGAGACTTTCCAAGTCCTCCAGTCAACCTGTAGCAGTGTTTAATCACTTCAATTTAGAGATATGTCTAAAGTTTGGTATCAACAGTCCATTACTGTGTCCCTAACTGGAGGCTGCAAGGGATGCAGTGGTGCTTAACTCTCTTGAGAACTAGTCTCAGAAAGTGTTTTAATCCTGCGTATGAAGTGATGAAATATAGTACGGTAAGCAAAGAATCACATTCTAGTGCTAATGGAATGATTTTTTTTTTGTTTGTTTGTTTTTATAGTTTATTCAGTTTTGTGACCGTGAACTGAGTTGGGACCAAGCATGCGAGACAAGAGGAAGCACCACCAAATTTTTAAATAAATGCTTATCTAAACTTCTTTTAAAATTAATTTTTGTTTACTTGGTTAACTTCAGAATGCTAATGACCAAAATTCAGGCACTTGACAGCTAGTTGTATAGATTTTGTTTCTAGCCACTTTGTTTATTAATTACCACTAAATCATAGTAAAGAATATAGATACATGAACTTCTTTCACAACATTACATTCCCATGTAAATAAATGCTGACATTTTTTAGGGTTGATACTTCATTGTGAGCGGGTATGGAAGTATGTTTAGGCACATACAAATACTTATTCCTTTAGCAAGATATAATCCCTATCATGAAACATTCTGAGACTTCCCATTTCAATTAATTTTACATATCGCAGAAAGGCAACTGAAATTACTTTTATGTATGTAACCCTGCAGAAAACTAGCTCCAGATAAGCAGAAACAATATCAGAGTTCTGAAATTACAAAACTGTATTCACCTGAGTAATATATTAGCTTTGAAGTTAAATCCATTTAAATGCTAACACTTCAAAAAATAATAAATTGAGGAGAGAAAAGTATTACAAGCGTCTTCACTACTTTTAATGATACATGTAACCTAAAAGTGGTTTTAAATAAGGCACTAAAGTACAGATAGCAAAGCTACGTGTTTTGTAACAAAGCCGTAAGCTTTTGTCTCATCAGTTGGAGACATGAGAGGCAGTAAGTGATCTGATGGCAGTTGTTGCCATAGAGTGATGATGAGCTGCCAGTGGGATACAGCAGTTGGTAAACAGGGACCGAGATATCTCCTGCTCGCAGATGGATGGCCAGCCACTTGGCTATGTGACTTTCTCTGGATGTGTGCAATTTACTTGCACAAAGTGGAATGAGGATGCTGGCAGAAGAGGCTTAGAGAAAATCCAACACAGAATACAAAAAATTCTAACTGGTTGACAAATTGTTGTTCATATGTGGAAGTGGCTCTCCTGTGTCCTACCTGAAAAATGTCTGGCTTTATTGTGTCAGTTAATCCCTGCCATCTCCCTTGAACTTTGCTGCTGGTTAGCTGAACTGCTAACTCCTGCTGCACCGGTTGTTGAAGATCTCTACTGTAAGCAGTTATCATTGTACTGAAGGCTGAGTGAGGCAGCTGAATCTGTAGAACAGAACAGAATCACAGAATCACAGCATGGTAGGGGTTGGAAGGGACCTCTGGAGATCATCTAGTCCAGGCCCCCTACTAAAGCAGGATCACCTAGAGCAGGTTGCACAGGATTGTGTCCAGGTGGGTTTTGAATATCTCCAGAGAAGGAGACTCCACAGCCTCTCTGGGCAGCCTGTGCCAGTGCTCGGTCACCCTCAAAGTAAAGATTTTCCTCATATTGAGATGGAACCTCCTGTGTTCCAGTTTGTGCCTGTTGCCCCTTGTCCTGTCACTGGGCACCATAGAGAAGAGTCTGTCCCCTTCCTCTTGACATCCACCCTTTAGATATTTATAAGCATTGATAAGATCTCCTCTCAGTCTTCTCTTCTCCAGACTAAACAGACCCAGCTCTCTCAGCCTTTCCTCATACGAGAGATGCTCCAGTCCCCTCATCATCTTTGTAGCCCTCCGCTGGACTCTCTCCAGTAGTTTCTTGACTTTATTGAACTGGCGAGCCCAGAACTGCACACAGTCCTCCAGGGCAGAGGGGGAGGATAACCTCCCTCGACCTGCTGGCCACACTCTTCTTAATGCACCCCAGGATACCATTGGTCCTCCTGGCCACAAGGGCACATGGCTGGCTCATGCTGAACTTGTTGTCCACCAGGACTCCCAGGTCGTTCTCTGCTTCCCAGCAGGTCAACCCCTAACCTGTACTGGTGCTTCAGGTTATTCCCCCCTAGGTGGAGGACCCTACACTTGCCTTTGTTGAATTTCATTAGGTTTCTCTCCACTCAACTCGCTAGTCTGTCCAGGACTCACTGAATGGCAGTGCAGCCGTCTGGTGTATCGGCCACTCCTCCCAGTTTTGTATCGTCAGTAAACTTGCTGAGGGTACACTCTGTCCCCTCGTCTAGGTCATTGATGAATATGTTGAACAAGACCGGACCCAGTTCTGACCCCTGGGGAACACCACCAGCTATAGGCCTCCAACTAGACTCTGCACCGCTTGTCACAACCCTCTGAGCTCTGCCATTCATCCAGTTCTCAATCCACCTCACTGTCCACTCATCCAACCCACACTTCCTAAGCTTGTCTATGAGGATGTTATGGGAGACGGTGTCAAAAGCCCTGCTGAAGTTGAGGTAGACAACATCCACTGCTCTTCCCATCCACCCATAGAATAGTTCAGTTGGAAGGGACCTACAATGATCATCTAGTCCAACTGTCTTACCACTTCAGGGCTGACTAAAAGCTAAAGCATGTTATTAAGGGCATTGTCCAAATGCCTCTTAAACACTGACAGGCTTGCGGCATCAACCACCTCTCAAGGAAGCCTGTTCCAGCATTTGACCACCCTCTCAGTAAAGGAATGGTTCCTAATGTCCAGTCTAAACCTCCCCTGGTGCAGCTTTGAACCATTCCCATGTGTCCTGTCACTGGATCGCAGGGAGAAGAGCTCAGCACCTCCCTCTCCACTTCCCCTCCTCAGGAAGCTGTAGAGACCTATGAGGTTGCCCCTCAGGCTCCTCTTCTCAAACTAGACAAGCTCAAAGTCCTTAGCCGCTCCTCACAGAACGTGCCTTCCAGCCCTTTCACCAGCTTTGTTGACCTCCTTTGGAAGCATGCAAGGCCCTTCACATCCTTCTTAAATTGTGGACCCAGAACTGCACACAATACCAATCTAATTGTGTTAGGTCCTGTCCCTGAAAACCTTACAATAATTTCTAAATGTATTATTATTTCCACAAATTGCTGATTAAATGCTTCTGGGGATTAGTGCAATGATGTCAACTGCCTGGCCAGAGATGAAAAAGTATGATATGATTTAAAAGGTACTCTTTTTGCTTTTTGTTTCAAATGACAATGTTATCCACTCAACCCATCAGGTGCAAAAAGTGAAAAGAGAGTAGATTAATATGCTAGCCCAAGTCCCTAGATGCTGTTTTCCTTCCCTTAGGAATAAACTTGAGCTTTGATATCACTGCTTTTATTATAAGGTATAGCTGGTTGTCGTTCTCCAGCTGTTCCCAGCTTGCGGACTTAGAAGCTGTCAATTGACTGGAAGAATTTTTCTTTGAGATCTGTTACTCTGCTTCAAGTCTGAAAGACAACTATAATTTTTCAATATTCTCCTACCAGGCAGAGGTAGTTGTAAGAGACAGAAAACCATGTCTGTTAGAGAGTGGCTGCTGTGCCTTATTTTTTTGAAGATGTTCCTACTGAGCAATCATTAGAAATGAATGAGTAGCATGTATCCTAACCATATAAACAATTAATTCCACTGGCATCTCTTTTCTGAATAGCCCTTAAATATACGATAGGCCAAGTTTGGCCAGAGTCATTCTATATCACAAGCTGGGGAAGGGGAAAAGGGAAACCAGTTGCCTAAACAGAGATCATAGACTCATAGAATCATAGAATGGTTTGGGCTGGAAGGGATCTCAAAGACCACCTAGTTCCAAACCCCCCTGCTGCGGGCAGGGACACCCTCCACGAGACCATGTTGCCCAAAGCCTCATCCAACCTGGCCTTGAACACTTCCAGGGAGGGGGCATCCACAACCTCTCTGGGCAACCTGTTCCAGTGCCTCACCACCCTCACAGCGAAGGATTTCTTTCTAACATGTAATTTAAATCTACCTTCTTTTAGTTTAAAGCCATTACCCCTTGTCTTGTCACTCCATGCCCTTGTAAACAGTCCCTCTCCAGCTTTCCTGTAGGCCACCTTGATGTACTGGAAGGCTGCAATAAGGTCTCTCCGGAGCTGCCTTTTCTCCAGGCTGAACAATCCCAGCTCTCTCAGCTTGTTCTCATAGCAGAGGTACTCCAGCCCTCTGACCTTCTTTGTGGCCCTTCTGTGGACTGGCTCCAACAGATCTATGTCCTTCTTATGTTGAGGGCTGCAGAGTTGGGTGCAGTACTCCAGTAGATGACTAGTAGTATTCTAGGTGGTGGTGTAAGGCATCCCTTCAGGTGCCCAGCTGCACCTCCAAAAGGAAGCAGATTGCTGTAGGTCTTGTAGATCATATTCATTGGCCTATCCATAAGATGTTGGGCATAACTGATGATGTCTCAGATGAAAGCAGGCAGCTGATTCATGCTCAAAGATACTTAAGTCCACTTAGTGGGATCTAAAGAGCTGTTTAGCTCATCCCAGCAAACACACCTACCTTTGGTCAGCTGAACATCACTCTAGGATACACTAGACTGGCTACTGACTGTAGTGGAAATGCAGGCACATTGCCTATATATGGATATCAATTTTCCAAATGCCTAACTTGAAATATCTGGATCTGGAGTTAAAGGCTGCCTTTAGGAGTTAAAGCCCACCTATTGAGTGCATTTATGAAGTGTCTCCTTGCCTCCTGTTGCAGTCACTGTAGCTGGGTTGCCTGTTCCGCATCCCTTGCATAGGTTTGCACACATCTTATTCTGGCTTTCACTGCTGGCTGTGTCAACAGGCACAGACAGAGCCTCAACAGATCTCTACACCTGACCTCGTCTGATTCTTCCACTTTTGCTGGTTCAACAGCTGAGAATCCTATTATTCCTGAGACAACTTGGTCTTTGTGACCTAAAGAGCCTGTTCTACTAGTAGTAACAGAAGAAATGGCTTGAGCGAAGCCTAGTAAAGCAAATGAACTTACGTTATTTCCATATTCATAGCAGTTTATCAATTTTGATGCATTTTCAGGTGCTGATTTGTCTGAAATGACAGTAGCTCTACATGAGTAAGTTCTGCAGACAGTGCACTTAGGGGTGAAGCAATACCTCACAGCCCAAGCTAATTAATCCCCAGTCCAACCTCTTCACCTCTCTACTCCTTCTACCGGTTCTGATGCTCAGCTGCTGTGCCAAACTGGTTCAGCTAAGTATACTGTCAGAAAATGCACATAACCATTAAAGACAAGTATCTTTATGCTGAGTTAGGGAGCTGCCTCTGCTGAGCAAAGTAGTCACTCAGCACCCGAGCCAGTGCAGTGCGAGGGCAGCGGGGTCCCGTGACTGGTGGTGAGGAAGAGCAGGGAGGAGGAGAAGTAGGACGTCGGGTGGGCTGCTCTGTGCTACCTCTCCTCGGAGACTCCACTGCATTCCTTTTATTCTATTTAATTTTAGTCAGGTACTAATTAGAACAGCTAACATGTGCCCTGCGGTTTTTCAGGTTAAAATTATTCATTCTCTATCCCAGCACTAAGATGCCTATTACGATTCCCTTTGTCAAGCTGTTCCTTAGAAAATCTGTCCCTAATTGTGTGCACTTACTGGAAGTGATAAAGTGGACAGGAGAACAGAAATGCTGGTATTTTAAATGTCATAGTAAATGCCATTTCATGTTGAAGAGGGTGAAGTAATAGGATGGAGGTTTTCTGTAAAGTGAGAAAAGGGATTAGCTCTATGGGACAGGAGTAAATGTAAGAACACAGTAAAGTAATTTTTCTTTTAGTATTTTGTACTTATCTATTTTATTTCAATGTAAATGAGAATATAATTAGACCAAAGTTGTTTATTTAAAATGTGAACAAAAATGGACTGAGAAGACTTCCCAGTATCTTAACTGCATCCCCCAGAAAGACAGTAGCTTCCATAGAAAGGAAGGAGGTTCAGCTGCAGGGGTAGGTGCTGGAGTTTTTATTCCATAGGAAAACAATTTCAGAATGATATTAACTAAGTTAACTAAGTATTAAAGATGAAGATATTAACTAAAAAAATCACAGATACAGAATTTATTTGTAACAAGGAAAATTATTTTCCATTAGTCTTTCTGTCTCCTCTTTGATTTAAATATTTTCTTATTTTAAATATTACCATTTAAGAACCCAGCTCAGACCTTACCTATGTTATAAAATCTCTGATTACATATTTACACTGAACTTAATTACACTTCTAATAGAGGAGATACTTGTACCCATTAAAGGAGTTCTTTCTGCAGGATAATTAAATTACCTACCAGAATGACATGACCTGTCAGGTACAGATTGTGTCTACAAAGGATGGTTCCCATCTTATTTATATTCACATAGTTATAACAGCAAAACTTTGTAGTTTAGATTGGTGTTATTGAAATGAACAGTGCCTTATTAAATCAGAAATCTTGTGGAATAGGGTATTGGTATAATTTTTCATAAGGTACAGTACAGCAATGAAAGCAGTTTCTTACTCTTTCAGAGACAGTTACAGACTGCTCTTATTAATATTTAATCAAACATGTTCATCAAACACTTCTTTTCTCCTCAGCAGCACGAAATGAACACATCCATTTCATACAAAGATTCTATGATTTAAACTGAGCAATCTACATTACATTAACATTCTCTGCATAATTTCTGCTAAAATTACATCTGAATTGATTTCATACATAGAAGAGGAAGTTTGTACCTATTATTAAGAAAAAAATAACAAACCAAAACAAAACCAACAAAAAATCCCCTAGAGAGCCAATTCTATTCTGTACTTTAGCTGTGACAGAAATGTAAATCAGTATCCTCCATGGGACGCATTTTTGGATATATTCTCTTTAGCTAGGACCAGGAGAAAATTCTATTTATCTTCTCTGTGAATATTTTTCAAAGATGTAGATAGAAATACTGTATTAATAGGAGACAAAACCAGAGTATGATTCTGGGTTTTTTATCCTTTCAGCAAGTTTAAACGAAACAAGTGTTAAGCATAGCGAAGTAGCATTTTATACAGATGTCTTAGGTTTTCTGAGAAACTGCTTTCCTTCTCATTTATGTTGCAAATGCCCAGAATTGGCATCAATAGTAATTGCTGAAGAAGAGCTGCTGGAAAAAAATAATGTAAATGTGTTGCATAGCAATGGAGATAAGGAAAAGGCTGAAGAATCTTTTGTGTGTTTGCTTGTTTTGGTTTGGTTTGGTTTTGTGTTTCTTTTCATGAATAAAAAGGAATTGTGATCAGTTGCTTGATCTCAGTGGAACAGAAACATACAAACACATGCCTGAATATGGGAGGACAAAACCTTACAGACTGACCGAGTTGTGCCTGTGCAAGCAGCAGGACCTGCTGACGTCACCACCGCGGTGATGGCGGTATCGTGGGGCGCCCACCCTGGCATCTCCAGCTTGTTCTTGGACTGGTGAGGGTGTTGGGCACTTCTGCTTTGGGTGAGCGTGGGCTTGGCAAGTCTTTGCAACCCAGCATGTCCTGTGAAATACCATCCCACAGGTAGTCTCAAATCCTGCTTTCACTTGAATCTAGCCAAGTCCCCTGCATTGAAACGAAATGGGAACATTCTGGTTTGGTTTTTTTGTTTTTTTCCCTTCCTCCCCTACCCGCCCCCCCCCCCCCCCCCGCCCTCAACACATCCCCATAGCATGAGAGCACTGAAGACAATCAGCCTTGAAGAGTTTTTGTTGCTTCATCTAAATCAAATTTACGCAAATGTGCTACTGAAATTATCTATGTGTACTACCTCACAGTATGTGGTTTGGAGGATGTTAGAATTAAATAAAAACTACTGAAAGGGTGATGATACATCTTTTTCTGTAAAACAAAACGGTTGAATCTCACAGGATTTTGCTTCAGGAAACACGATTTCCCTGGGATGTTATTTCATCAGTTCTAAATGAGGCTTCCCACTTTTACTGTGATTAACTACAGAATAAAATTTAAAAAGTTTATCTGTTCAAAGAAAGATCCTGTGATATATCTGACATGTAATGAGACTGTTCAGATGCAGATGCTTGTTTCAGGACCATTATAAGTATGTTCGGAGTATCAGCCAAGCAACATACTTCCAGCCTCTCAGGGATTTACTGCAGTGATCTTTTCCAAACTTTCTTGCTTTTTTCATTATCTGACACATTTTATAGAAGTACATAGACAATTTTATTATCTCCCATGTTTTACTTGATGCGTATTTTGATTTCATGAATAGATGCAACAGGCAACCTGAAGTTCTCAAGAAAATCACATTCTATTTTAAAAAAAAAATCTATAGAAATATTGTAGCAGCCAGTAAATCTATATCTAAATAATAGAAGAGAAACAGATGTGGGAAGCAAACTCATTTTTACTATTATGCCAAAGACTAAATCTGAGAGATACAGTTTCTTTTCTGTTTATTCATTTTTTTCATTGCCTGGGCCACTGCTCTCCCAGAGCTTCCGCTGCTGATTGCCAACATTGAATGAATCTGCATTCGACTTGGGATGATCAAGCTTAGCCTTTCTCCAATGAATTCACCATTCCAGCACTCTGTTTAGCTCCAAACATTTTGCTAATTATTTTTTGCTCTTCATTTGCTCCAGGGTCCCCATGCCAATGCCTCCTCCTCTCTGCTCATGAGAAGTGAAACATTTTACACCTATCCGCTACACCCAGTGCATAAATAACGACATGTGGAAGCGAAGCAAATTTTACATGACAGTAGCTTGGTGATACTGAGAACATAATTAGTGCTGCAGATGACCGTGAAGATTAAGACTGCTCAGCTCCTTTATGACAACTAATACTCTGTAGTATTACTGATTGTACCATCTGCTTCTTGCATTTTGTTTGCTTGAGCCGGTAGACAGAGAAGCAGCTGCAACTTAAAGGATCGAAGATAAGGTGGAGAATCTCACCACTGCATTGTTTTTATTGGTCTAGGCTAATTTATATGGCAATTTATGTTCAATTTATATTTTCTGAAGAAATTTATATTACCTGAAGTAAACATCAGTTTTAGCTCTGATTTCAGTGGAAGTAGAGATACAGCATCAAGGAAGATGACGAAAAAAATCACATCATGGTGAATCAACATCATAGTAAGTCTCCTTTGTCCCAAGGCTGCTCAGTGATTACTGTGAATGAATGGTTTGGCTTTGAATGAATCCAGAAGCTGCCTATGTTACAAAATCACCATATATAGACACACTAGCACTGAGAGTAAATATATTATAAGGGAAACAGAGAGAGATAACATAGAGAGAGAATGAGGAGATATAGAGACACAATGAAGATCAGAACCAGGAAATTTCTGATCACTCCGCCATGCAGTGTAGCAGATTTAATGCCTTAGTGCAGGACAGCTGTGAAGGACTGGACCGCTGAAGAGAGGTGGCCTGGAGAGAATCATTGTGGTTCCTGTTTATGAGAGAGCGGCGCTTTGCGTATCCTTACACAAGGTGCCTGGCTGGCGCCTTCTGGTGCCAAGGCCCGTTCACTTCACCCCACTTGAATCTCTAGCATTTTCCAGGCGACACAACCATCACTCAGACTTGTTCTTCTGGACTCAAATATCCAACCTGATAGCACCAAACCTTTAGTATTCAGCCCTTTGACCCTCTGTCACGTTGCTCCTCAAAATATTTATGTGTTGCTGGTGTTTTTAGGCTAACTGTGACTTTGCTGTGTGATATGTTATCTGTGAGTATTGGAGATTTTTAAAAAAGTGATTCATTATGAACTCTATATGAGTTCCTGCTAATAGCGCAACTGGATTAGAACCCACCTCGGTAGCCAGAAGGATACTTTGACATGGGAAGATGATTGGGAGTGTTTTCCTGTGTGGCTCCTTGGAATCTCCCTTGGCAGAAGCTCTTACCTTACAGTATCTAGAAACATGGGATATTCTGGGATTCTTGTCCTCTCAGAGTTAAAATGAGAAAGATAAATCTCTTTCTGTGTCTCAAGGCTCTTGTAGATTATTCATGACTAAGAGTCACTTAATGCTGGTTTTGCTCAGAAGTTGGATGGATGTAGGGTAATTGCTTCTTGCTTGCTTCAGTAATAGAAAGGTTTAAGGCTTGACTTTATGAGATTTCCCTTTCAGGGTATGACAAAACAACAGAAAAATAAATGTAGGGTCTATAATTTGTGATTACAGAGAAGAAAATTTACTTTTTCTTATCAGCAACAGTGTGATAGATATTGATCACATAATGTAAATCCATAAATTAGGTTCTAAATTGCAAACTGTGAGGTAAAGAAGTTGTTCAAATATACAATGTGCAGGCTAATGGAGTGCCAGATTTTGAACATGGTTCTTAGATACTCCCACAATGCAAATAACACTAGTGTCTTCATAATAGATGACACAAAAGTATTGTGGGACATAAGATGTATTTTAAATAAAATCTAGCCTAACCTCAATTATGTTTCATCAGTTATTAGCATTTGACTTCTTTGTAGTGCACTTGGTACTTTATAAATATTAAAAAATGAAAATCCCACTTTCATCTACCTAGTAGCAATGAGTATAATTTTGCAAAATTCATCTGCCTGAATAGGCTCAATTGTATACTCACTGAGTAATTCAAACATGAGGGAAAAGTTAATCATGAAAGCACTTTTACTTCTTAAAAAAGAAAAAAAAAAAAAAAGAAAAATAACCAGCTCATCTAACTCCCAAATATTTAGAAGTATTTGCTTATGTCAGTTTGACTCCCTTTTATCTTTTGAAATAACAGGCAACATAAGCTAAAGGGAATCTATCTACCTACATATCCATCCATAAAAGAATTATGTCTAGCTAATTGGAACTTTGTATTACTATGTTCAATGGTATCACTATCAGTATGATCTTTTCCAAAGTTGTATTCCATGGTACCACAATCTGCTTTGACCTTTATTGCTTTATTTACATAAATATTGTTTGACTTCCTCGTTTGTTTGATACATTCATGAGAGATAAAGGTGAAGCTATTGGCTAATGGGGTGGTGCTTCAGGTGTGAAGGACAGTGGAGCAGAATCTCAGAATCACAGAACCATTGAGGTTGGAAAGGACCTCTGGAGGTCATCTGCTCCAACTCCCCTGCTCAGGCAGGGTCACCTACAGACAGTTGCCCAGGGTCATGTCCAAAGGGCTTTTGAATAGCTCCAAGGATGGAGACTCCACAGCCTCCTGGGGCAACCTGTGCCAGTGCTCGGTCACCCTCACAGTGAAAAAGTGTTTCCTGATGTCCAGAGGGAACCTCCTGTGTTTCAGGTTGTGCCCATTGCCTCTGGTCCTGTCACTGGGCACCACCGGAAAGAGCCTGGCTCTGTCCTCTTTGCACCCTCCCTTCAGGTATTTGTACACATTGATGAGATCCCCCTGAGCCTTCTCTTCTCCAGGCAGAACAATCCCAGCTCTCTCAGCCTTTCCTCACAGGAGAGATGCTCCGGTCCCTTCATCATCTTCTTGGCCCTTTGTTAGACAGTATGTCCATGTCTCTCTTGTACTGGGGAGCCCAGAACTGGATGCAGTACTCCAGTTATGACCTCACCAGTGCTGGGCAGAGGGGAAGGATCACCTCCTTTGACCTGCTGGCAATGCTCCTCCTATTGCGGCCCAGGATACCATTGGCCTTCTTTGGGGCAAGGGCACATTGCTGGCTCATGGTCAGGTTGGTATCCACCAGGACCCTCAGGGCTTTTCTGCAAAGCTCTCAAGCTGGTCAGCCCCCAGCATGTACTGGTGCCGGGGGTTGTTCCTACCTAGGTGTAGGACTTGGCACTTCCCTTGGTGAACTGTTTGAGGTTCCTGTCAGCCTGTTCCTCCATCTTGTTGAGGTCCCTCTGGATGGCAGCATGACCGTGATCCCAGCAAGATTGTAGCCCTGCACAGATTTCTAACTCATCATGTTTATTCCCTGTTCTGCGTGCAATAATATGCAGGCACTTCAGAGAGGCACCCCAGGATATTGACTTCCTAGAAAGGGTTTTGTAAGATTCCTGTTATTGTTCTACAGATCTATTGTTCAAATAATTTGGCATTACATAGCTCTTTTTGAAATTATGAGTATTTGGATTTCACCAGCATCAACCATTCCTGCATTTTTCTTGCATGTAAGGCACCTGAGTTGGAGAAATAAGCTGGCATTTCTGGTTTAGTGACACATCCCAAGGCATCTGAATGTTATTCACTAAGAAATCATGTTCCAACATGGAGCACAGTATTGTGTGCTAAACTGAGGAGCAATCTTATATTGTTGAACCAGATTGCAGTAATATGAAAATGATCACTTTTCCCCTGCTTGTAGAAAGACTGTCAGCAGATTTAGAGCTACTGCAGAAACAAGAGCAGCAAATAACTTCTGTTATGTTCTATATTTATTGCAAAATTTCAGTTCAAGACATAATTTGGGGAATACATCTCTTGCAACAAAGCCTAAGACATCATTAGCTGATGTGAAATTTTAACCGTACAAGTAGAACTGCTCTTTCTGTAAGCTGTGGGACAAATCATCAGTGAAGCGAAATCTGTATAGGACAAACCAACATATTATGCTATCAAAACACTCTGATTTAAAATGCACTGTGATTCATCATAGCAATGTTTCTTCCTTCTTTCATGCGGAATTGCTCAGCTGAGCCTCTCCCGTTCCAAGTCTAAATACACCCACAGACCCACACCCAGAGTGATATATCATTACTTAATCAGTTTTCTGTAGTCTCACTAAAAATTCATGCCTACACCCTTAAAAGCCAAGGAAATTTTTCTAACATCACTCACAGCAATACGTGCTCTACAACAGTAACCCTGCTAGAACAGGGTTATACTTGCTGAATAGCAGCAGTAAAAATAAAATAAAATAAAATAAAATAAAATAAAATAAAATAAAATAAAATATAAAATAAAAAATAAAATAAAATAAAATAAAATAAAATGTGCTTATATGCAGTCAATATTTCTTGAAAATAAAGATTTAAAAAGGTACCAATTGTGAGTAGACAACTAGCGAACATTTATGCCTATGAAACAACAAATTAAACAACAAATAACATATTCAACTTTGTGCTTTGAAAGAAGAAGAAACTTTGCAATGTAAAACCAAAAGATGAAATAAAATGCCTGTATATTTTAGCTGTATGCAGGAGAATATTGCTGCTTGTGGTGGGTTGACCCTGGCTGGAGGCCAGGTGCCCACCAGAGCTGCTCTATCACTCCCCTCATTCACCAGACAGGGGAGGAAAGGCATAACGAAATGCTTGTGGGTCGAGATAAGGACAGGGAGAGATCACTCACTAATTATCATCACGAGCAAAACAGACCAAACTTAGAGAGGGAATTCATCTAATTTATTACTAAGCAAAACAGAGTAGAGGAATGAGAAATAAAATCAACTCTTAAAACACCTCCCCCCCCCCCTCCCATCTTCCCAGGCTCGACCTCACTCCCCGCACAGGGGGACGGGGAGTGGGGGTTACGGTCAGTTCATCTCACGGTGTTTTTGCCGCTTCTTCATCCTCAGGGGGAGGACTCCTCTCATCGTTCCCCTGCTCCAGCATGGAGTCCCTCTCACGGGGTGCAGACCTTCAGGAGCAAACTGCTCCAGCGTGGGGTCCCCCACGGGGTCACAAGTCCTGCCAGCAAACCTGCCCTGGCGTGGGCTCCTCTCTCCACAGGTCCACAGGTCCTGCCAGGAGCTTGCTCCAGCACAGGCTTCCCATGGGCTGCAGCCTCCTTCAGGTGCCTCCACCTGCTCCGGCGTGTGGTCCTGTTGCCTGTCGTTGGCGTGACGACCTGGTTCAGGAACGGCACGACGACCAACCCCGGGTCGTTCGGTCCATTAGCTCACAGACACCAATGTGGTGGACGGCAAATGGCGTTTATTGGTGGGCAACGGAGCATTATATAGCTTAGGTTTACAACATCACATCCGTCTGCCTACGTCGTAAATTAAACACTATTGGCTACTAAGAGAGGGGTCTTATCTTTCCGTACAGCGCGACATCTTCCGGCCGCCGGGCCCTAACTACCTACATCTCCCCCCTCCCTATGCATAAGTAAATTAGTTAAAATATAACAATTCTAAGAATAAGGTCTATCTCCATCGTTATTCTATATTATATGACACTCTTATATGTTATATATTTGAAGAAAAAGATAAGGCACGTTAAACGGGTGGAAGTTAGGGGTAACCGTTAGTAATGGGGTGTAAGTTGGGATAATTTCAGGGATAATTGGGGGTAACACTGAGCACACCTTTTTATTATTCTTTTATATATATATCTATTCACTATTCTTAAAGCAGTTGTTGGCGTTCTACTAACATAATGTTAACACTCTCTAGCCGGCTTCTAACAAACGACACGATTCTATTCAATAGACAGGGTCCAAAGATCAGTGCCATCATGATCATTGCGATTGGCCCTATCAAGGTAGATATCAGGGTGGTCAGCCATGGTGAGTGGTTAAACCATGATGTAAACCAATCTTGTTGTGCCTCTCGTTCCCTTTTTCGTTTTTCCAATCCCTCTCGCAATTTGGCCATAGTGTCTCTCACTACTCCTGTGTGGTCCGCATATACACAACACTCTTCTTTTAGTGCAGCGCACACCCCTCCTTGCTGTAAGAAAACCAGGTCTAATCCTCTTCGATTTTGTAACACGACTTCCGATAATGATCTGATTGATTGTTCTAGTGCAGTTATTGATTGCTCAATTCTAGCCATGTCCTCGTCTACTGCCACTCTCAGGGCGCTGAATTCTTTGCTCTGTTGTACCAGGGATGTTACTCCTGTGCCTAGTCCTGCACCTCCTATAATCATTAGAGTAGCTATCGTTAGTACTGTAAAGGGTTCCCGTTTTGACAGATGATGTGCTGGGGTAATATATGAGTCGTAGGCATATTCTTCAGGATGGTAAAAGATCTTAGGGATTATGGATGCCTGGACGCAGTATTCTGAGGATTCATCAAATATTTCCAGGGACAAACAAGGTGTAAGTCCAACAGTGGAACAAATCCACTTGGCATTTTTGACCGGTATTAACCACCTTGCAGGGGTTCTGTACCGTGCCTTACCAATACATAGTTGCTTATTGTGCTCTGGGACTTTGCCTATACACATGCCACTTCCCACCACCTGTGCCAGTGTAATGGTTTGTTTTTCTGCGTCCCAAATACATTGGGCCGGATTTATGCCATTTGACTGTAAAGGCATGTCCGTTATTCCTACAGCCTCATAAAAGGGTGGTTTTCTTCCGTAGCATAACCAGCAGTGCTCTGTAAGGTTTGGATTAGTTTTGTTCAATACCTGGTAGCTAGCTTGCATCATTTTCCAAAGAGGATTTCCATAAGGGATTTCGGCGGTGGGTGGCGTGGTAGATGTTTTCTGGTTGTTGGTCTTTCTAATTACGTAGTCCTGGCTGCGAATAGCCCGGACCACTCTCTTACCAATTGCTTGGTTGGGGCCTGTTGGCCATGGATCATTTGGGACAACCTCTTTTTTTATGATGATTAAACCACCTTTGTCTGTCCCTGGTTCTGTGTATCTTATTCCCCACATTTTTCCAAGTAACCAGCTGTTTTCTCGGGACTCGGTAACATTTAAGAAGAGGTATTGGCAATTTCCGCGTCCTCGCCATGCTTGCGGTGGAATGCACCCATATGGACCCCATTGGACTTTTAGGTATTTGTCTCTACCACTACCCGGTATCCAAGCAGGGGCTATGGTCTCACACCCCCAGTAACTACAGTAATATTGGTTAGGGGAGTTGCAATATGCCTTCCCAGGGTTAGAGCTAGGACACATATAAAATCCTAGGTATTCCCAACACCGGTCTCTCGGGACAAGCTGACACAGAGAAGTAGTGAAACTTGGCGCACCTGATGTTATTTGAGTTGCGATAATCTGGTGATCCTCAAATCGGAAGAGGGACCATTTAAATGGCTGATGGGGGTGGCCTGATTTTACCTGTTCTATGGTGACAAGCTCTAGGATCAAAATCACACAAAGGCATCGCGGCCCCCCCCTGCAGGGGCTAATTTGTCGTTGCTTGATTTCTCCCAGCGCGGAATTTTCAGGTTCGGACGGGGTGTTTGTCGGCTTGTCGTCTTCTTTTGCCACCGGGGTGTACGGGTTACGAGGGCGTCCAATAATCCGGTCCTGTGAACAAAAACTCATAGTTTTCATTAGTTTTATTCTGGAGGTCTGGTTTAATAGATTTAAGCGGACACCACTTAACTATTCCATCTTTTTTAACTGCGGCATATCCTCGCCCTGTAAGGACTAATCTCCATCCTTTTTCCCATTCTCCCAGCTCATTTCTAATTATGACTAACGGGCCTTCCTCTAATGCCCGAGTGGCCCAATGTTTTTGGGTGGGACTATTTACCTCTTCTCCCCTGGGGAATTGGTTTAGTGCTAATAAAGCAGTCGCTAGTAAGCGCGCCTGATCTCCTGGGGGAACAGTGTTGGTAAAGCCTTCTGCTTTTGCTAATACCTCTAATTTAGATTTTAAAGTTTGGTTTGCTCGTTCGACTATGGCCTGTCCCGTGCTATTATACGGGATGCCGTGTATTAAGGTAATGCCCCATTTTAGAGCGAATGTTTGGACTGATTTGGATACAAAATTTGGACCGTTGTCTGTTTTGATCTGATTAGGGACGCCAAGCAAAGCCATGGCTGTCAGCCAGTGTTGGATGGTTGTTTTGGAGTCGGTCTTGAGGTGTTGTGTAGCTACAATCATCCCGCTATACGTGTCTACAGTCACCGTTAGCCACGCTCGAGGTTTCAGTAATTGACAGAACGTAAAATCCGTCTGCCACACCTCAGAGGCTTTGAGACCTCTGGGGTTGACTCCACTAGACCATAGAGGTGTTTTTTGACAATGGGGGCACGTGGCTACTATGTGTTTCGCGTCAGTGGCTGAAATTCCACATCTCTTTGCTAGTGCTTTAGCTCCAATGTGGAGGGATTCATGTAGCTGGCGGGCATCTCTTAGCGTCCACAATCCTTTAGCAGCGGCATCTGCTTTGTCGTTACCGGTTTGGAAAAAGCCTTTAATTGGGTCGTGGCTGTTAACGTGGATGACCGATATGGTACCCTTTTGGGAAAAAAGCGCTTCTTCTAGCATTAGAGCTATTATAGATGTCGACACACCGGGTCCTGACATGGCTAAGCAAAGCTTGGCCACGAACATTGAATCGGTTACTATATTGAGATGTTCCATTGGGAACAGTCCGCATGCCAGTACCACTGCCGCCGCTTCCAGCTGTTGAACTGAAAGCGCACGATCGGTCATTTTGATACGGTGCCATTCTCCTTCCAATTGCCATACTGCTGCCGCAGTTGAGGTTACTGAGGATGCGTCTGTGAAGACTGTTGGTCCCGGCTGGGGCCGGTCCATGACCTTCTGTGGAAGGTCGATGTCGACGATTTTCAGCATTTGAGTCCAGGGGGGCTTTCTGGCATGCCGGACTTCTCCACCAAATCCGACGAGGGCTACAGCTAGATGTTCTGACATTGCTACTGATTGCGTTGGGAGCTGTTTGCGGAAGGGTAGGTATATTGTGGCAGGTTCAATACCTAAATGTCTTAGGGCGAGTTTTCTGCCTTTCATGATGAGGTTACCAAGGCACTCGATTCCTGGGGAGAATGCACGTGATGGTTTTCCCAGGACTACCCATTGTATTGGTTGAGCTTTTTCAGGGGGGCCCTGAGCCAGTGCCCCTACTCCCCCCCCTGCCGTAAAATGTACATATAGATCGAGTGATACATTTGGCTTCCATCTGGCGAGTGAGCTTGACGATATCTGCTGCTCGATAAAGTCAAGAGAGCTCATTGCTTCTGTCGTTAAAGTTTTTTGTTCCCATGGGTTTTTGCCTTTCAGAAGGTCGTATAGGGGGGACATGGTTTCTGGAGGGACCAGGACGATATTGCGGAGCCATTGCAAGGATCCTACTAACTGCTGCATGTCGTGGAGCGTCTTGATGTTTCGACGGATTTTCATTTGGGGAGGGGTTATGTAGGAGTTCGTGATGTTTACTCCTAAAAATCTTACACATGGTCCTTTTTTAATTTTTGCAGTCGCGATTTCGAATCCGTTTGTTTTTAGAGTGTCTGAAACTGTCGACACCAGCTGGTCTACCTGACTCCCTGACGGTGCGGCGATCAAAATATCATCCATATATTGAATGATAGTTGCTGTCGGGTCGCTGTGTCGAACCGGTGCCAGTGCCCGATCTACTGTTATTTGGCAGATAGTAGGCGAGTTAATCATTCCTTGGGGTAATACTTTCCACTGGAAGCGTAAATTGGGGCGTTGGCTATTTGGGAATACGACGGAAAAGGCAAATCGTTCTCTATCCTCCTCATGCAGGGGTATCGAAAAGAAACAGTCTTTAATGTCGAGAACAGCGCAAGGCTGTCCCTCTGGTATCATAGAGTTCATAGGTAACAGCGTTTGGACGGGACCCATTGGTTGAATTTTCTCGTTTACCTTACGTAGGTCATGGAGGAGGCGAAACCCCTCACCCGATCGTTTGGGTATTACAAAAACTGGGGTGTTCCATGGGCTAGTAGAGGGCTCTATATGGCCTTGCTGTAGTTCGCGGTCGATTAGCTCAAGAAGAGCATCCATTCGAGGCTTTGACAGGGGCCACTGCTCGACCCACACTGGGTCGGATGATTTCCACGTCAGTCTGATTGGCAGAAGTGGGTGTGTAGCAGTGGCCCTTATGGTAAATTTGTCACCCTGGCTTCTAATAGAGCCAGAGCGTCCCTCCCCAACAGGGGTGGGACTCCTGACATGACATATGGGAAAAGGTTGATGGTTTTCTCTGGTCCTTTTTCTGTGTGAAGCGTAATTGCTATTAATTGGGCGCTTCTCCGAGCTCGAGTTAATCCTCCGACTCCACCTACCAAGGGGGCATCTTCCAATTTCCAGTGTGGGGGCCAGTTCGTTTCGGGGATAACGGTAACATCTGCTCCAGTATCGATCAAAAAGGGGACGCTAATGGTGGTGCCATCTAAGGTATTGTAGAGGGAACAGATTCCCCATATCACTGGCGGGTTATCACACCTTACTGTTAGGGCCACCCTGGGGTCTCCCCCCCGAGGGGTGGTAGTTGCTGTCCCTGAGGCAGGGACGGGTTTGGCTGGATCGTCGGTTGAACCATAAAGTCGGTTGCCCGTCGAGGGGGCAGTGGATTCGGGAGCGCTTCGCCCCATTCGGGGTTGGCATAATTGGGCCGCCTTATGTCCCAAGTGGGAGAGGGCTGTGTGCGGCCCGGGTGCCCCCTCCCCTTTGCGTTTCCCTGGCATTTAGATCTGCATTCCCTGGCGAAATGCCCTTTCTTTCCACAAGCCCAACACGGTCCTCTGGGTCGATTTTGACGCGGGGCGGGCAGCGTTGACGGGTCCCTAAGCCAAGGGCAGTTTGCTACGATGTGGCCTGCCTGGCCACATTTAGAACATACCATCATAGTGGCTATTGCGGTGCGAACGGCAACTTGAATCGGGGCTAGATGTTCTTCATTCGCGACACGTTTAATCATGTCCGCGATAGTTGATCCCGCTGGCAGGGACCGTAAGATTTCTTTGGCTTTCGAATTACACTGTTGACGTAAGCAGTCTGCAAGGACCGGGCCTTTCGCTTCCACAGGCAGGGTCGAGGAGTCGATCGCTGCCTGGAGGCGATCTACAAATTGTGTAAAACTCTCACTTTCATTTTGTTTTATTGTGGACCATGGCGATGGCTTGGCGACAACTCTGGAGGCTACACGGATAGCTTCTCTGGCCGCACGAGTAGTTGTCATAACTTCGTGGGCCCGCAAGCCCTGGGCTTGCGCATGGGGGGTAATCATTGTTGGGTCTGTACCCATTAGCCGCTGTAGGCTGGAGCCGTGTAGTGGATGATCCGCCCCGGTTATTCGGGCTAGTTGCCTCGTGCAGTTGTCCTCCCATTCTTGTTTAAAAACAATCATTCCTGCCCCGTCAAAGATCAGTCTGCAAGTCTGTTTTATATCGAATGGGAGCATGTCATCTCCTCCGAAAATCCCGTCTATCAGGGTGGAAACCAAGGCAGAATTAAGCCCTTTATCTGCAATTGCTTTAACAATTGTTTGTATATCCTTAGGATTTATTGGCGAGTGGACCCTTTGACCCCCATCCGTCACCCGGACTGGGAATGCTAGCGCGGCCGATGGGGCCCAGTCGGCGCATGCGGTCTTTATTTTTCTCCAGTCCGTGAGAGGGATCTCTCCCCCTCCTGGTTCCTCTTTAATTTGGATAGGAATATTTTGGCCCTTGACTCTGTTTATCTTCGTTTCCTTCTCCTCTAAGTTCGAATCACTTGTAAGCCACTCGTCCCAGGAAGTGTCTGATCCGGAGTCGGAACTCGACTGACTGGTCACTTCCGGGTTCCGGTACCTTTTTGTCGGGCTCCGGCCCCGCCCACTTCCCTTGCGGGTGGGTCGTTCCCGCCATCTTGGCCCGCCTCGCCTTCTGACCGACAGGGTGTTTGCCCTATGAGGGCATTTCTTTCGAAAGCCGCTCTGACTGGGTTTCCGCCCCTTATTCACGCCCCCCTTCTCTCCCCGGTCGTCCCCGCTGCTTTTCTCCTCCTCGTTCTCCTCCCCTTCTTGTTTGTGTGCGCTTGTTGATTTTATCGCTTCCTCCCTGTTCCCGCCCGAGGCATTCTCGCCCTGCCCTGCTTCTTTGTGCTCGGCGCCATCTTGGGGCGCGTAGGGCGGTGGCGTAGTCCAGATTTCTTTAGATTCTGATTTTTCTGCGGTGCTTCTGGCCTCCTCGGCTAGCGCACCCCAGAAGGATTTAGCTCGTTTCTGTCCTTCCGTAAGCGGGTCGGGGTTTGGGGATTGAGGGGACGTGTCGCCCTCTTGCAGATCTTTAGGCTTAGCAGAATCATCAGCGTCTGGGGGGAGCAAAGTCTGTGTGGCTGCCCCGACTCCTAATTTCGGAGTGGCCAGCAGACAGCTCTTTGCTGCCCTCCAGGTCTCCTGCTCTTGTATAGCTTTCTGCAGGGCGTGTACCACTTTTCCCCATGATTTAAGGTTTTTCCCACGACCTGAGGACATCGTCTCCTCGGCTAACGCTCTAGTGCACTTCTCCCACACTTCAGGGTGGAGAATATCCACCGGCTGGTCAATGAACCCAATTTGTAAAAGTCTCGCAACTGCGAGAGTAAAATTTTTAGGTTTACAATCAATCCCCCACTGTTTATGTAATTGAGATACGACCTTCACAAGGGCTTCCATCCTCCTTGTTGGTCCGGGAGCGTCCTCCCCGCCGGGCTGGTCCTGCCGCTCCGGCCACCGTTCACCCGATTCCAGGCGAGTGCTTCCCGGGTTTCGGCACCACTTGTTGCCTGTCGTTGGCGTGACGACCTGGTTCAGGAACGGCACGACGACCAACCCCGGGTCGTTCGGTCCATTAGCTCACAGACACCAATGTGGTGGACGGCAAATGGCGTTTATTGGTGGGCAACGGAGCATTATATAGCTTAGGTTTACAACATCACATCCGTCTGCCTACGTCGTAAATTAAACACTATTGGCTACTAAGAGAGGGGTCTTATCTTTCCATACAGCGCGACATCTTCCGGCCGCCGGGCCCTAACTACCTACAGGGTCCTCCATGGGCTGCAGGTGGAATCTCTACACCCCCTCATCCTTCCTCCATGGGCTGCAGGGGGACAGCCTGCTTCACCATGGTCTTCTCCACGGGCTGCAGGGGGATCTCTGCTCCGGCGCCTGGAGCACCTCCTCCCCCTCCTTCTGCACTAACCTTGGTGTCTGCAGAGTTTCTTACATCTTCTCACTCCTCTCTCTGGCTGCAAAAGCTCTCTCTCTCTAAGTGCTTTTCTTCTTCTTAAATATGTTACCACAGAGGCGCTGATTGGCTTGGCCTTGGCCAGCAGCAGGTCCATCTTGGAGCCGGCTGGCATTGGCTCTAACAGACACAGGGGGAGCTTCTAGCAGCTTCTCACAGAAGCCACCCCTGTAGCCCCCCCACTACCAAAACCTTGCCACGCAAACCCAACACACTGCTGACTACCAGTGCATGAGTTATGTAGAGCAACCTTCAATAAAAACTTCTTCACTTTTTCCACATCTAGTAGTGGTTATCAGGGGAAAGGCAAAGGCAGAAGCCTGATAGAACTGGAGAAAAAAAAGATGTCTCATTGAATTACTTGATTTTTTTTCTTGTGTAACACACCAGATGCTGGCTAGCTGGCAGATACAGAAGGAAACTATTTCTGTGCCAGCCATATGTGGGTGTTTGGTAGGCAAGGCTGTTTGCTGGTGCTGTACGTGCTTCAGCAGCGCGAGTGACTCCTGTGCTTCACGACGGGAGTTTCACACAATTGGTTTCCATTGGAATACATTTTGTAATAACAGTTCTGTAGCATAAGTGGGACACACAAGAAAAGAAATAAGACAGCAGAATCCAGTGCACCGGCTATAAAACTTCTTGATCATTTTCATTTCTTTTTAGCTCCTATTTTGTTTTTCCTCTTCTTCCTTTACCTTGTGTTCTTAGACTGGCAGTGAATACTGATTATTTGCTGTGATGACAGTCATTGCATTTTATTTGGGCTGCGCAATGTTCTTTTTTTCTCCACAGCCCTGAGTTGGAAGGACAGTCTCTTCCTTGCATAGCAAGATATTTGTAATCTGACACTGATAATAAAGGAGCCATTACTAATGGCCATGAATATTTGTTTAATTCTTCCTCTGTGATGCAGGGTGATAGCTGAGTGCAAACGTAGCCCTGTAATCCTGAATGACTTGGAAAATGACCAGAGGGCGTGCGGGAGGTCTGAATTTGAGATTCATCTCAGGGAATTAACAATTTATTCCTTGATGAGAGAGAAATTTTGCTATCCGAAATAAAGATGAACTCTATATGAAAGTAAATGAATAACCTCTCTAACACTCTTTGGACTTTCTCGGGTCAAAGACTTTAGTTTTATACAGTACTTGTGTGCTGGTAATTATTGTACATATTCCATATAAGACATATAAAAATGTCTTAGAATTTTGCAAAAATTGTTGTGTTGCCCTGGAATGAGAGGTCTCCGAACATAAATACCCCATTGTCTTCTGTGACACAAGTTCTGTTAAAGCAAGGCTCTTGACTTTAAAAATAAGAGCAGATTTATATTTCCTAAGAATTTATTTAAAGCATTTCAGTTTTTGTCTGTGGGATGTTACAATTCATGGACATCTGAAACATGTGAAAACGCACTGAACGAATACTGTGCGCAACTGGCATTGGTAAGAGTACTAGATTAATCTGTCTTTTATGAATAATAATAGCACATCATTTAGACCTTAGGAGAGCTGTGGCATTCACTGTGTGTGTGAAATATATGAACCTCACTCAGTACTTTTACTCTCATATAATTGTTTTACTTGTTATTGTGATTATTTATTATTATTGTTACTGTTATTGTTACTACTACTACTACTGCTGCTGCTGCTGCTGCTGCTGCTGCTACTACTACTACTACTACTACTATGACATTGATTATTCTGGCTGGGGAATCTAAATCTGAATTATTGATCTTAAAGCTTCTATTTTAAATATTGCTAACACTGTCAAGATGGAACCAGTTTGGTAAACTGGTGATTCAGCCGCAATTACTTCCTGCACGAGTAGACACACTCTTCTTGAGCTACAGGCCACAAAATGGAATACAAGATGACTGGTTTTATTCCAGTTTTCTGTGACATGAGAAATATTGTCTTCAGAGATTAATTCTTCAAGGATCAGTGTGTTTGAATGAACATCATAATTCCTCTTTTTCATAGGGCTTACCTTCTCTAACATCTTCTCTTTGCTAACTGAGAGGGACTTTTTTGGATGATCTGTTTTAGTTACAAGACTTTTAATAAAGATTGTTTTGACTGAGAAATATTTAATCTCTTCCTCACATTTCTGGAATCGGCAATTGCTGCTGCTGCTGCAAAAAAGGCATGGTAGTTTTCTAATCATTAACACTTGCACAGCTGATAATATGCCCCTTGGTATAATAACTTTCAAAACCACTTATTTAACCACTTCTTTGGGTAAATATTTGTCTACAGGAATGTCTCTCCTTGTTTAGAGAATAACTAGGTTAATTACTTAGACTAGAACTCTAACTTAACCTCTACCCCAGCTATCACAAGATGTGTAGTTGAATTGATTGACATATTAATATGAAGACTGTTGAATTATTACAATTATTAATTCTAAAAACCTAAGGAAGATTCAAAATTTAAAATGGGAATGGAAGCAGAAACACAGTTTACCATTTGATCGGATTCTTTTAATTCACTGATACACAATGTTTCTATGCTAACTTGTCAGAGTAATGAAGACATGAATAAAATTTTTGAAACTACACCTTTCAATAAATGCCAGGATGGTATAAATGGGTTGAGATAACAACTACTGTGAAAAATAACTTGGACACTGCTAGCATGGGATGAATTGTCTGTAGGATTAATTTTCTTATTCAGTTCATATGGAGTCCATGAGTGCATCATGTCTGTCTTTAATTTATTTCTAGTTTGAAACTGAACTTTTCATGCTGCAGGATCTTCACTCACTAGCGCTTTGCCGTTGCCAACAATGCAGTTCTTCTTGTTGCTGGACCTGAACAAGGGATGACGGTTGTTCTTGTATGCCTTCTTCCACGTCATGAGCTCAAGCTGCGTTTCTGTTCCCTATTACTATACTTCATCATTTGCTTTCTGTGCAGTCAGCCAAACACTGTAACTCTTAATTGTCAGGTCTCAAGACCTTATTATTTTCCTTAACTTTCTGACTCCACCTATCATCAACACCAAGAACATCTTGCTTTGGCATTGTTTCTACCAGCTTATTTCTGTCCTACTGCTCCTGCCAACCACTGTGAATCCTCCAGTTGTTTCATTTTGTTTCAGCAAAACAAAGTCAAGTGAATCTTCAAGACCTTTCTTTACTCTGTTCCTACTTGAACACCTACTCCTTTCTGTAGTATTGCTAATTTTCTATTTTGGCCCCAAACCTCCTTGTCTACCTTTTGTCTTTCAGACAAAAATACTAGCATCTTCTGCCAGGCTGTCATTGATTCAGAATATAACAATCCATGCTGCCAAACATTATCCAACAAATATTCACGGTTTACAGAGGAACAAAGTGATGATAAGGAACTCTCAAGAACTACAGTAACAAAAAGCACAACTAGTTCATCATCTGTTTAGTGTTGTTTGTTTCTGTTTCTCTTCATATTTTGCATACCAGTTCTCTTTCAATATGTAAGCTGTCCCCTAGGGCAGGGAGCGTGTCTTTGTATGTAAAGCTATAGTTCTATAGTATCTTACAAAAGTGTCCAGTCCCTAAGTAAAGACATAGTAATAATTTTGAAAAGCGTTATTTTCCTGTATACTGTCTATGCATATAGCATGTTGCTGTGAACATTCAATAGCACAATGTATGACATGTATAACATACAATGTATGTTACAACTAAAGTGGGAAAGTTATATGAAATCTCTTTCTCTTTTTTTTTTTTTTTTAAACTTAGAGTTCTCTTCATTCTTGAAGTTGGAAGTTTCATTAACGCAGCTGAGCAGCTGGAGCTGAAAAGGTCCACAGTTTAAAAAAAAATGATTTCTTATCTGTTCGGTTGACTAATGAATCTCTGAGCAAACCAGGAATATTCGTGGCTGTTGGGTACCCTTGCACATTACACTGATATCAGGGGCTAGGTATCTTTGATTCTGAGCTTCCCTCTCCACAGAGTCACTTTCAGACTTTCAGCTGTTGTAGACATCTTAAATTTTAATTCTCAACCAAATTTCAAGTTAATTTAAAATCTCAGAACTTTCTTCCCAGACGGAGTTTGTTTTTCTTCAGCTGAATGTATGCTTTCGGTCTACTGAGGGTGAAAGTCATCTCTCTTGTGATAAATCCAGTGTAACACAGAATAAAGGAAGACATCTACCTGGAAGGGGCTGGATGGGAAGCAGAACACTGCAAAGGAGCACAGTGTCTCTCACCAGATTTGTAGCAAAACTGGGAGCAGGACCCACTCTTCTAACTCCCAATCTTGGGACTGGAATGAGTCTTCTGAAGTTGGTAGTTGAGAATACTCTACAGAAATTGTCTAAAATAATCTCTTTTAAATGATTGACAATTTCCCAAGGTTTTTAGCAGGAACAGTGCAGTGCAAAGTTAGCTCAAAAGGAGCGCTGATCCCAAAAGAAAGCAATCTACTGAAAAGCTAGAAATCGTGAGAGGTAGAACAAGGGCGATGTTTTTGTGCATGCATTTGAATAAGCATGGAGCGTTTTGTATTTTAAATTGTTGTAACACGGGACTTGAGTTGCATGTTATAGGACAGCTGACCCCAACTGCCCAAAGGAATATTCCATACCATATGATGTCATGCTCAGCATAAAAAGCTGACAGAAGAAGAAGAAAGGGGGGACACATGTTTGGAGTGATGGCATTTGTTTTCCCCAGTAGTGATGGAGCCCTGCTTTCCTGGAGATGGCTGCACACCTGCCTGCCCATGGGGAGTGGTGAACGAATTCCTTGTCTTGCTTTGCTTGTGCGCGCAGCTTTTGCTTTACCTGTTAAACTGTCTTTATCTCAGTCCATGAGTTTTCTCACTTTCACTCTTCTGATTCTCTCCCCATCCCAATGGAGTGGAGTGAGCGAGTGGCTGTGTGGGGCTTAGCTGCTGGCTGGGTCAAAACCACAATGGTAGTATATCCTAAAATACTGCAGAGATTCAAGTGAAGGCTGAAAAGTATTTGCTTAAATAAAATACAAACATATTAACTCAGCATTTTAACTCAGGCATGCAACAACACTGTTGAGTGGCATTATAATGATTTTTCTATTCATTCAGAAATGGCTGCTGGCAAATACTCAGTACTTGAGCTTAGAATAAAATTCAGGATAACGATTGCCTGCTACATTCTCTTATGAAGGACAACTATTAGGAGATTCATAACATGCTTTCTGGTGCAAAATATCTTTTCAGATAAACACATATATTTACTGGGAAAATAAAATGTTTTCAAGATTTTAAGTTTTTCTTTCTTTTTTCATGCTTTCTCTCTTTTCTTTTTCCATTGGAAATAGCTGAAAGAACTGTATGAAATGGTGTTCAGCCAAGAGTAGGTTAAAATTATCATTTGTACCAATGAATGAAACAAGCAGTCTGGTGCTCTTCCACTGGCTATTACATGGACAACCTCTGTGGAAATTTATGAATGAAATAAAAACATTTTAAAATTCCTCTTTAAGAAAGGAGAATGCATCTTAAGTCCATTAGCCAGTGCAGCTGTGTGGGACAGTTCTATGGCCTTGCCCTGTCCTGCTTTGCCCCCAACCCCATGGACCTGATAATGCTATCTAGGAGGATTCATTTTACTGCTGGCAGTTCCTACTTTTCAGGCTATGTCTAAAAACAACGTCCCAGAGCCATAAAAAAAAAAATCTGAGGAAGATCTCAACACAGAAGCCTGGAATTGGGTAGCCAGTGCCTTTGTAGCCACATCACACTTTCACTGGAGAGACTGACTGTCTCTTGCAGGGACTCCACTTCAGAAATTTTTGGATCAGCCACAGGAGTACAAAGATTATGACCGCATGTCGTAATATCACAGAGTGTGGAAAAGCTTCTTGTACTTTTTTGTTTCCATCTTATCCTTTCAAACTGAAACAGGCAGAATGTAAACACCAGTTACTTTTTTTTTTAATTTAAATTAATATAGTGTTTTCCTATTTTTGTTCATTGGTTAAAATGTTGAATAAAACTGCGTTTATTCATAGTCCCTGAGGCAGTTCCAGCTAAATGATTCACTGATTCACTGAAGAATCAGTATGTGTTTGCAGTTCCAAACTGGCATTCGGTCCATTTGGCAGACTTCATAGAAAAGCCATTTAAAAATAATTTTTCTAGATAGAATCAGTCAATGTATTTCATAGTTTACTGGTTTTGAGATACTGTGGGCCAAGCTCAGTCATCAGCACTGCTGATAAAATGGGGAAAATGTAGTAGCTGTTGCATTTGGTGAATTTTTCACTGTTTACACTATTTCACGTAAGAACAGTTTGCCTTGTCAATTGTATAACCTCTAGCCTATTTCTAGAAATGCACACCCAACAACACTAAAGATTTGCCATTATTGTTTCTTTTTAATGGGCATGATCTGGCTATCACTTTGATGTTTATGCATAGTTTCCAATTGCATCTTCTAGCACTTTACTGAAAAAAAATGGTGGAAGTTGTATTTACCATATCTAAATTATCTCTTTTTATGGATCTTTTAGAGTATATTTTTCTCATTTTTCTCTGTTAATTTCACAGCCCCTGTAACTTTCCAAAACCATCTCCAACAATTCTATATACTCACTATCAAAATCCATCTTGATACCACTACCCTCAAAATCTTGGTATGGACAAAAGGATACAAACCTTGTTTATGAAGTTGAGACAATATTTTTTGTCTAACTTTAACAGTGTAATCAAAATAGAACAAAGAGTTATCATGAGTCCAGTTGCAATGATACTGACACTCATAGTCCAAATTAACCCAGAAAGGTCTCATTAGTAATACAGTGTAAGATGTTATTCCAGAACGTCCTAGCATCACCACCTTCTCTTTGGCTGAAGGCATGCTTGACCTTCCAACGTTGCTCTGAGGATGTCCCAAAGCTGATGTTTCAGAATTTGCCAGGAAGACCAGGAGGGATGCTTTACAAAGAGCTGACAGCACCCTGGCATCTCCACAGGATGTGTGATGTTCATGTCTTGTTTTCCTTTCTCCTCAGTCTCTAGTCTGCTTGTTGGATTTTATGGTTTGTTTTTTTTTTTTTTTTTTCTCACTTAACAGTGGCACCTCACATGCTCTTTCTTTTCATTGATTCCTAGTTAATTTGTTTTCCATTCTCCTTCTCATCTCTGAAACCAGTTGTAACTGATTCACAAGGCTGCCCTCCTGTAGTGACTGTGGGGCGACCACTGTGATTTGTGTTTGCAGTCTGGGACCTCCTGCCATCACTTGTGTCTGCACTCTTCCCAACCACATTGTGTTCTAGAGTCATGGTTCCAGTCGCTGCTTCTCATTGCTGTTGATTAAACCTAAACTAATACCAATTTAGGCAAGAGTTACTTGGCTGACAGAAAATTGCTATCGCAGCTAAACAATGTTCTCAGGCCAAGACCAGCCCAAACAAGTGCTGAGACCTTGAGGCATCAAGTGACTACAAAGCATATGGGCCTTTACTAGCAATGCTAAAGTTGTATTTGCCAGGCTATACAGTTAAGTCTAAATCTGATGGTTGGTTTGTGCTATATCCTGCTGTTTCAAGGTATCCTTTTAAAAACAGATGTTTTGGTAGGAAGAACCAAATTTCTCTTGTTCACATTTTCCTGTTTCATGAATCAATTTAAAACAGTGTAATAGAAGAATCTGAAGTATCATTCTCATTTCTTTTTCTTCTTTCTTAATAAGGTATTTTAAAATTGAGTATTCATTTGTATGTACAGATAATTCTGAATACATTTCCCATTTCTTTGAAAACACTTGTCAAATATGAACTAATTTTTTCCCCCATAGCTTTATTTCTAATACTAGCTTAAGTTTCATTTAAAAAATTACATAAAGCTTAGGCTTTATTTCAGCTTAAGTTTTTATGTCTGTATAGTATTGGAATATTTTAATAAAGAAGTCTGAAATGCAATGCTTTTTCATTGTATCTAAAGCAAACGTGGATTCTGCTTTTCCATTTGTTAACAACACACCAAGTTATCCTCTTTTCTCTCATTAAGAACGTCACAAATGCACTGTGTTGCACAGTGAGATTTTGGCAAGGATTAAAGGTAACCTTTCTGACTGACTGCAACTTTGTATTTTCTACTAATAGCTCACAGTTCCCAGGGCTGGTTGGAAACCCTGAAAACGCACAATAGGACATGCTAATATTTATTCAGTATTTGCTCAAACAGTGGCAGCTAGCCCAGGAGATTCCTACGACTAATGGTATTATTAATAATAATTCAATATCTAGGGAAGGATTTGCTGTACTATGAGAAACTGACAGGAAAATTAGCCTTTTAAATCAAACACTGTGCACGAATGGGTTGTGCTGGTATTGCAGACCTGTCGTATGCAATGCTGCCACTGGAAAGTCTGAGCAGAAGGTGGTGGGAACAAGTCCCTCTTGCCCTGAGTAACGTCTCCCTGGATGACAAGAACTGCTTCATTTTCCCAAAAATGGTGATATATGTCTTGGCAGAGCCTCTCCTTGTAACCATCAGGTAACTGCAAAAAAACTAGGTATGAGCTGTGTTTCCAAAATCTCTTTATCTAAGAAAAGTAAAATTAAAAAATTAAAAAAGTATGTAAAATTCTGCATGTGCTCGATCTGTTGGTAACTGAGATGATTTTATACGATCACTTGTTCTTGGCGTAAGTATGTCTGGGGACCTCTAGCCCTGTACAAGGAGGAGCAGCAGAGGAGGACAGAGTAAGGGGAGCTGTCATTATTGCAGGACGGTTCCTGTGAGAAGAGGCCGGTGCTGCCCCGTGCCGGACCCGGACGGCTCCAATGGCTAACCCCGTCCCTCACCCCCTGCACTGTGCCTTGGCGGGGAGGTAGAGGAGTTGGGAACGAAGGATATAGGATTTAGACATTGACTGATTTGAACCCTAAAATATGTTGCAGTTTGAATCCCCATTCTGGACTTACCACGTGGTGTAAACACAAAAGATCATCCTTGGAGTCTTCCCTAAGTCCATCAGCCTGTGTCTACGCTGCTAAATTAAGTAGGTGTACAACTGTTCTCTGGTTCTAACACCAATTGGCATTGAGTGACCTGCAATTAATAAATGCTATTAATTAAGCTTCTTAATTCTGCAAACCAGGGTGGTTGACTGGCAATTGTTTGCGACCTCTGCTATCTCACAAACCATGCCTGGGAATCATCTGGGAGAGTGCAAATTTGCACAGTCCAAAGTGTACCAGAGACTATAATAATAATAATTAAGACACAGATGACTCAGTGGCAGCATCTGAAAAGGTTTCTTGCCTCCCCTTTACTTATGCATATAGAGGTAATTTTGTACTTCATAAATTTATTACTTCTATTTTATAGTAATTTAAAGGCACTCCTGTTTAAGCTCTTTCTATAGTATTGTGTATTTGCATGTCTGCTTCTGGTAAAGGTCCGGAGTCCATGAGTCTTCCCAGGTGTTTCAAATTTAAGTGTCAGTTTTCAGGACTCCTCTCTCAGTTTTGAGCACTGTAATTACGGCACTCTTGATTTTCCAGTTCCTGTCATCTGAAGCAGCAGTGTAGGTTTTTTGTATCTAAAATATTAGTCTCAAGGTAGCAGCACACAGAAAGGTGCAATTTAGTTGACAATCTTCATCTTTTTTTTTTTTTTTTTGACAGAATTAATCTTACACCTCACATACTTATTCCAAATAAATTACTTTTCTTCTCTGTGTGTAGTTGCACATTACTAACTTCTCAGGGGGTGTTTTATGAAAAGCCTGCTTCTGTTGTTAAAAGCACTCCTGTTTACAATCCCTCGTCTGTGCTACTTGCAATCAAATAAGAAAACTGCTAGGAATATAATGTCTCATTATGTGGGGGATATTTAAGTTGCAGTATGGCATGGAATTCAGTTCTGCCTTAAAAAAAAAAAAATTATAAAAGTAAAAAGGTGACATGTATGTTAATATGCATCTTAGCTGAAAGTAAAGAGTCTTTGTTTTGATGCTGCTGTCCTCTCCCCAGATTTCAGAGACTGTGGGAAAAGAAAGGCTACCATTGATCTTTGATGCAATATTTCATTTTAGCAGGAATATTCTCTATGATAGTTTTTTATTCAGTAGGTACTAACTGTATCAATTATATTTTGGACAAACTTAAACCTTTAAAGATTTCAGTTTTTAAGTCCACCCCTAAAAACAGCTAAAAGGAAGTGGAATATGTGTGATACAACAGCCATCTCAAAAGGATTTAGCTTTAACACAGAAACTGGAAGTCCTGGGTTTGGTATTCTGCAGCAACCTGAATGTCATGGTGACAGAAGTAGGAAAGGAATTTTGGAGATACAGATTTTCAACAAATCTCAGAGTTTCTTTGACATGGAAGGTTTTCCTTTCCCTCCCTTATCATTTGCCTTTCAATGAGAACTGAATCCAACCCTGCTACATGGACATCAACAAGAGTTCTGCAATTGTGTTCAATGGAACACAATATTTTAAAGTTTGGTCAGCTCCTTGGAGACAGAGATTGCATCAATCTGTACGGTGAAAAGATGCCTAGACAACAAATGGGAACTGAGTATTTTCTTGGCTGCCTTTTTAAAGTGGTACCCCACTTACATTAATGCTGTAATCTCCTCCAATGTAAGGGCAAGCACTGTGTACTTAGTCTCCATAATCTAGTCCTGTCTAGCAAGTGACATTTTATATTCTGATAGGAATTGTTTGTTAGGTGACAAGTGGAATATTCTGTGTTGAAGTGTTGTGAAGTAAAAATGTAAATAAAAGACATCTACTTAGGCTTATGTCTGGGTTGGGTTTTAATTTTTTTTTTATTTTATTTTACTTGCTACTTACAATAAAGGGTGCACTTTTAGTAAAATAGGAATTGTGTCTTAAGTCAGACCAATTTGTTTTATTTTGCCCATGACAGGAGCCAATACTAAAGATCTCAGTATAAGACACAATTGTCTTCTCCAAATGCCCAGTTATATGAAATTTTGCTCCCAAGAGGGTTTGTCACTAGCTTTGAAAAGGTAGCAATTTTTGCTTGCTTTCTGACTTAGGGGAAGAATTAAGAAGAGGTGAAGGGAGGCAGGGTTTCAAAACTTGACCAATAACTCTTAAACTCAGAGATTTTTTAATAACTTTCAGTGGGAAGTTGAATCAAAGCCATGGACTCTGCACAATTTCACATTCTTATTTTGCCTCTACGTGTTTAATTTTCTCATGTTTAACTAAACTGCACAGTGCACAAAATTATACGCACCTATGTACTTTAAATTTTTTCCTGGTCCTCTATTAAGTGAAGAAAGCTCTGACTTACTTACCTTTCTGGTTCTACTGCTTATTCTGTATAACTTTTTCATTGCTTCCTTGTATGTCTCTTCTGCAATCTAAACAATACTAAGCTTTTTTATTTTATACTACACAGAAATTCTGCCAGTCTATTTGTCTCTGGTGGAAGTGGACTGAATATTAGATGAACTGTTTTTCTTTTAGAACATCTGACTTTGTGCTTCAGAATAACTTCAATGGTCAGATGCTCTTCTGACATTGCAAAATGCCATTAGGTAAAAATTATTGAGATTCTATAGAATCACCTTTTTAGATAAAGCATGTATTGTGCCACTTCTTGAATCTGTACCAGACAACCACAATTTTCACGGTTTTAACAGAAAAATAAACATACGCAGGGAGTTGGGTGGAGGAGCAAAATAAGCTGTGTACAGAACAGCAACAGGAAACTCAAATAGGTGAAACCTGAAGAATTTAAAACAACTCTTTTGTTTTTTGCCTTAAGAAAATTGTTTATAAAGAATATGCCAAAGATGACAGAAACGCTTTACAGCTAAAATTTATAGTAGTTTAATTTCCAGGGAAACACAGTGGGCCAAATCCTTTAACTGAGCTTAGGAAAGCATTAAATAAATCAGTGGAATCTGGTGGAAATAGAATTTAAGAGCACACGTTCAGAAAAATAATGCAAGAAAAAACCTGACTGGTGCTTCCAAAGTCATAAATGCCTAAAGTTTTGTGCAGAGAGTTTCCAGGCTATCTACAGTTGTGCAACTGGACCCGTTGAACCTGTAGAGCCTCCTCAGTAGGACTTCTTCAGACTGAACTAACTGGTTCGGCATCTTTCTGTGCCTGTATCTTTCCACCTGAGAAATAAGGCCACTTGGCTGAGGCCACAGAGTCTCTGGATTATTTCTGTTTTTTTCAGTGATATTGTCCAAGGTAAAAGGTATGCATTATCTGTGTGAGAATATGGTATCTTGACTTGCTGCTGCAGAGTCTAGCTTTAAGCTCTAGTTTTGCAAGTGCTTACCTGAACAACAAGGTGAGCAGATCATGCAAGAAACTTTAGCAGAAACTGGCTTGCTTGTAACATTTCCTGTGGGCGTGGTTTGGTGGTGTAGAGCATCCTGAATATCCTAACTGCCTCTCATATAATACAAGGGGAACTCGAGCATCTGACTGTACTGCCTAGGGGCTGGACACGACACTTCTAGCTGCTGCCTGTGTGCTCCCTTCACTGAATGCTGGCCTTGGTGTGAGCACACAAAGTCAGCAGAGAACTGGTGTTTACCAGTCTCCTTCTGAGGACTTTAACCACCGCGATAAAATGTGCTGAAAAAGTTCAGCACAGTGACCAAGTAGGTAGAAGACAGGATAAAGAGATGAGAGTATGGCTCCTCCTTGCTGCTTCGTCAGGCTGCTTGAACAATTATTTACTCTCTGCAGGAGAATATTTATTTGAATTTAAAGCTGTTACTTCTTTTATGATGCTTACCATCCTATTGGCACTGCTCTCTACTCCTGTGCTGCTTTCCTCATGTATTTCATTGCTACAAGGTATTTAAGAAATGAATAAATGAATTTGGAAAGCTTTTTCTCATTATTCTATCATGTTACAACACTTTTGGCTAAGAGAGCGCCTAATTTAGCTACTCTAGATTTTGAGGAAATGATTTCAGAAGAGCTAGAAATTATGCATCCAACAAAATAATTGTTTCAATGTATGGGAAAATACATATTGATTTTGCTATTTTTTCTTTTGCCATTCTTTTCCTGTATCACTCTCTTATCACTTTCGTGACTGTTACCAGTTCATCCACTTGCACTGCCATTGTGCTAGCCACTAACTCAACCCTAATCAGGAAGCCCATCCCTCTACGTTTATTAATTCACCTACAGAATAACATAAAAGATGCCTCCATCTGTGTATCTGTTCTTCTCTCCCATAATCCTGCAGGATACAGAGAAGCCGGCAGCATGGAGTTCATACTGTGCTCCCTTTCCTAGCGTATCTGTCCCGTTACTGGGCAGATCTATGAAGCAGGTTCATTTTCATACTCACCTGTCAAGCACCACCGGTAAGGTTCATTCTTCAGAAGTATAATTCATTCAGCATAGTTTTTGTTTGCAAGTTTTGACCTTGCTGCCTTCTACCTCATGCCAAAACATTATATCATAGCAGTTTTGAATCACGAACGCCTTGCAGCTTGGCAGGCTGTGTAGACTATTAGAAATGACCATCCTAATTTGCATGCAAAGATAGCAAGGTACAAGGCAAGGGAGTCTTTTCCTTGCAGATACAGCTTGCTTTTAACAGCAGAGCATGCTTCCCTGTCACTCCTCCACTTCATAGGTCAAAAGCTGCATTAACATGCACCACAAGTCATTTGGAGCTACATGGATTTATCCACGTGTAGAGCAGAATTTGACTCGATGCTCTTACCCTGTGTGTGTTCTTCTACTATATAGAACAGAGACCCAGGCAGACACTAAGATTAATTGCCACTAATTTTAGAGCTCATTTTGAAAGTTTGGCCAATATACTACATTTATAACTGTTAAATCACATACTTCAAAAGTATCAGCTCCTTGTTATGAATATTTTAAAGAAATTAAGTAACCACACTATTTTATGCAGTTCCTAATGCTAACTTAATTAAGTCTTAGAAGAATTTAGTGCATTTAACCAGTCTCTCTGGAGGCTGAAAACCAGATTGTTTAAGCATAAAAATCTTCCTGAAAATAAAGGTGGTAGAATACTTGAGGCTTCACTTACAGAAAAATTATAGAGGGGCATTTAAAGCTGGGATAAACAGCACATCCCTTTTCTCCCACTGAAGATGTCAGATGTTAAAAGATTTTTTTTTCTTAAGTGATTTGACTCCTATTTTGTGCAAGGACTATTGAATTTTCAGTGGTTGCTGGCTCAGTAGTACTGATAATTAAACAGTCTCTATTTCCCTGATGAAGTAAGCATGAAGGTGGACAGTTACAATAGTATTGGTGGTACAGGCATGCAAATAAATTATGTGAGTGCTTAATTTTGCTCCCTTATTTCCATGAACTACTAATGAGTTACTCCAATTACCTACAGTAGATTTCATAATGCAGATTAAGGCAAGCTGTATTAAAAGACTTCTCAAACAAATGAAAATAAAAGAGAGGAGATGAAAACAATAGGCAGTGTTGATAGAAAGCTATACAATACACTGTGTTAAAAAAGAAGTTGGTCTGAAGAGACAAGAAACTGTGATGAGAACAGGAATATTGCAGATAAACTATAAGAGAAAAACATTAAATTCAACATGTGAATAAGGACACCAGCTCTGTTCCCAATTCTGCAGGTCCACCAAGAAGCATCAGTAACTTGGATTCCACTATTAACTTAATCCTAAACCAAAATTCAAACCAGGGGACCTTTTCTGATATGAAAATAGAATATACAGTTATTGAAAAGTGTGTTTGTACTGTAACACTGGCTTGGTTTGTAGTTCTTGCCAACATTTGTAATTATAGCATTCCTTTACTGCTATCTTTCCACTTTTCTTTTTTTTTTTTTTTTTTTCTCCCATCACAATGAGCCAACCCTACCCCAAAGCTTTTTGGCTTTACTTTTGCTTTTGAAAGCAAGAAAAAAAATCCTCCCTCCTGTGATCTCCACAATTAACTTTTCCCCATTCTTCATGTGCATAATAAAGAATATTTATGCAAAGCAAATATTCAGTGTTCAAGAACAAGCTAATTGGATTCTTTTCATAATTGGTAGTTTATTGCACATTTGTATTCAAAACCATTCCCACTCTACCAGAACCCCCTGAGTTGCGGAAAAGAGATTCAGTGCTTTTATATTACATGCTTTTCTTAGCTGTCAAAACTAACTAAAGAATCCCTTACTTTTATTTAGAAAGACTTTAATGATATCTCCAGCAACTAGGAATAGGCTTCTACAGGTTTCTGCGTGAACTGGTGCTGTGTCAATATTACTGTCCTGTTCAGAGAGAGTGCAAGTGTCTCACAGGCTTTAGGTTCGTTCCTCCCAACTGAGTATCCCATTGGAGTACGACTTGGAGCGAAACCTTTTTGGGGTAGTAGCCTACTCCTCACTGTGTGTCTTAGAATCATAGAATCATTCTGGTTGCAAAAGACCTTTAAGATCATCAAGTCCAACTGTTAACCTATCACTGCCAAGTCCACCACTAAACCATGTCCCTAAGCACCACATCTGCATGTCTTTTGAATAACTCCAGGGATGGTGATTCAACCACTTCCCTGGGCAGCCTGTTCCGATGATTAACAACCCTTTTGGTGAAGAAATTTTTCCTAATATCCAATCTAAACCTCCCCGGCACAATTTGAGGCCATTTCCTCTTGTTCCTATCGCTGGTTACTTGGGAGAAGAGACCAACACCCACCTGGTTACAACCTCCTTTCAGATAGTTGTAGAAAGCAAATAAGGTCTCCCCTCAGCCTCCTTTTCTCCAGGCTAAACCACCCCAGTTCCCTCAGCCACTCCTCATAAGACCTGTTCTCTAGACCCTTCATCAGCTTCATTGCCCTTCTCTGGACACACTCCAGCACCTCAATGTCTTTCTTGTAGTGAGGGGCCCAAAACTGAACACAGTATTCAAGGTGTGGCCTCACCGGTGCTGAGTACAGGGGGACAATCCCTTCCCTGGTCCTGCTGGCCACACTGTTTCCGATACAAGCCAGGATGCTGTTGGCCTTCTTGGCCACCTGGGCACACTGCTGGCTCATAGTCAGCCGGCTATCGACCAACACCCCCAGGTCCTTTCCCATTGGGCAGCTTTCCAGCCACCCATCCCCAAGCCTGTAGTGTTGCATGGGGTTGTCGTGACCCAAGTACAGGACCCGGCACTGAGCCTTGTTGAATCTCATACAATTGGCCTTGGTGCATTGATCCAGCCTGTCCAGACCCCTCTGTAGAGCCTTCCTACCCTGCAGCAGATAAACACTCCTGCCCAACTTGGTGTCATCTGCAAACTTACTGAAGGTGCACTCGATCTCCTTGTCCGGATCACTGATAAAGGTATTAAAGAGAACTGGCCCCAGTACTGAGCCCTGGGGAACACCACTAGTGACCAGTTGCCAACAGACTGGCCTGGAGCACCTCCTCCCCCTCCCTCTTTACTGACCTTGGTGTCTGCAAAGTTGTTTCTCTCACATCTTCTCACTCCTCTCTGTCTGCTCCTAGGTTTTTTTTCCTTCTTAAATATGTTATTGCAGAGGCACTACCACCGTTGATGAGTTTGGCCTTGGCCAGTGGTGGGTCCGTCTGGGAGCTGGCTGGCATTGGCTCTATCTGACATAGGGGAAGCTTCTAGCAGCTTCTTGCAGAAGCCACACCTGCAGCCCCCCCGTTACCAAAACCTTGCCATGTAAACCTGATACAGATCTCTAGATACAAAAGGAATTTAAAATTAAAACTAACAAGTTGCCACATCCAAAGGGTACTTTCCCTCCCAGTTGCTCATCTTTGCACTCTAAACAGCTTGGTGTCATCTCTGTTACGTTCTTTTTCATGAATTAGTCTTCACAAGCTGATAATCTTTTCCTAAATTCCAGTTAGCTGCTGCATGGATAGGGCTTGTTGTTCTGCACTGGGTTTTGGCATCTTTGTTAGATGTAGCTGTGTGGCAAGAGTAGCTATCCATACTGCAGTTTACTCAGTAGGAGAAAACATATGTACAGGCTTTAATTAAAGATCCTGTGGGGAAACACATTATTAAATAGAAAATTCTTGTTAACAGGGTCTTTGTTGCAGATAGAATTAAACCAAGGTGAACTTAACTATCAAACAGGTATTTATGCTTGTTGAATAAAGTCAACATTCTGAGTAGCTAAAATAATACATTTTTCAGATTCAATGGATCTTAATGGAGAGACAATTGCCTTCTCAGATGTATTATATAAATAAATTAAACATTTCAGTAGCACAGGAGCTGTGTTTTCATCCATGAGATGTTTACAAAAGACAAAGAGGGTTCCATTTAGTTATGCTTACTCGATAAGCTGTCGTTTGGCAATTGTTTCCATCAATATTATATATCAGTCCTGGCTCTTCTTTAAAACCTTAGTTCTGTAAATCATTGCACAGACCTCTGTCAGTCTGTTATTCCACCTTCCCTTCCACAAAATTATCTATTATTTACCTTGTTTATGTGCACCACAAACCCAGCTCATGTTGGCCAGGTATCATCTCCAGATATCACAAGACCATCATCTAGTGAAGTTGTGGAGAGGCAGCAGGGTAGAGGATCCTGTGGATCTAATCTCTGCTGTATAGAATGCTATAGGAAAAATCTTTGTGTGTGACAGTAATTCTTGTGGATATGATCTTCTCTTCATTCTTCACAGAATCTCTATTCTTTTGCATGTTTTGCTTTAGTCTGATGAGCACCGTTGGCTCTGTTTTCTGACCTCAGTACCTCAAATACTAAAACTGAAAAAAAAAAAAAAGTAATTATTAAAGATTTTTTCTTGATCAAAAGCAGAATCTTTGCTGCTGCTGGGTAAAGCATCCGCTAGAAAGACCCATTTATCCACCTTTTCTTTATGGACTCATTAGTTGTACCTTACTGCTATGGATCACAAGAACACAAAGATAACAGCCGATCATTACACTCTCCAGCAGCAACTTACCAAAGCGATTTTATATGTTTTCACACATAATACCAGGGGATTGAATTTGATGTTAGAAATCTTCTAGTTCTATAACCTGCTTTTATTCACTCAAGAACAAAACTCAGCTTCAGGAATAAAGTGAAGATGAAAGGATACTGCAAAGCCTGGGCTCTGTGGAAAGAAGACACAGGCTGCACAAGTTTTTCAGAATATCAGCTCAAATAACTTTGCCTGAAGAGCAAAACTGGCAATGCTACAGATGAAACACATGAAACTGGAGACCGTACACAGGATCGGCTACAATCCTGTGGTGTCTTCTTTATTGATAGAGTTCAGTTAGCATTCACCTGAAAGGGACAGAATAAGGATCTCAAAATTTTGCCTTCTGTTGCAAAAACGGCTAAGCAAACTGGGAATATTGCCAGTGAAAGAATATTGCCAGTGAAAGAAGGTAGAAGAGTTGAGGGGCTAGCCCATTGTTTGTCCCTTGCATGTCTCATAGAACTAATGATTTTAATGATTCTATCTGTGAGTAGTTTTCAGTCACATAGAATCATAGAATGGTTTGGGCTGGAAGGGACCTTGAAGATCATCTAGTTCCAAGCCCCCTGCCATGGGCAGGGACACCCTCCACTAGACCACATTGCCCAAAGCCTCATCCAACCTGGTCTTAAACACTTCCAGGGATGGGGCATCCACAACCTCTCTGGGCAACCTGTTCCAGTACCTCACCACTCTGACAGTAAAGAATTTCTTTCTAACATCTAATCTAAATCGACCCTCCTTCAGCTTAAACCCATTACCCCTTGTCCTGTCACTACACTCCCTGATAAACAGTCCCTCTCCAGCTTTCCTGTAGGCCCCCTTCAGATACTGGAAGGCCGCAATTAGATCTCCCCGGAGCCGCCTTTTCTCCAGGCTGAACAATCCCAACTCTCTCAGCCTGTCCTCATAGGAGAGGTGCTCCAGCCCTCTGATCAGCTTCGTGGCCCTCCTCTGGACTCTCTCCAACAGCTCCATGTCTTTCTTGTACTGGGGCCCCCAGAGCTGGACGCAGTACTCCAGGTGGGGTCTCACAAGAGTGGAGCAGAGGGGCAGGATCACTTCCCTCGACCTGCTGGTGGTCACGCTTCTTCTGATGCAGCCCAGGACATGGTTGGCTTTCTGGGCTGCAAGCGCACACTACTGGCTCATGTTGAGCTTCTCATCAATCAATACCCCCAAGTCCTTCTCCTCGGGGCTGATTTCAACCCATTCCTCGCCCAGCCTATAGTCGTGCTTGGGATTGCCCTGACCCTTGTAGAGGACCTTGCATTTGGCCTTGTTGAACTTCATGCGGTTCGCACAGGCCCACCTCTCCAGCCTGTCAAGGTCCCTCTGGATGGCATCCCTTCCCTCCAGCATGTCGACCACACCACACAACTTGGTGTCATTGGCAAACTTGCTGAGGGTGCACTCGATCCCACTGTCCATGTCGCCGACAAAGATGTTGAACAGTGCCGGTCCCAGTACCGACCCCTGAGGAAAACCACTTGTCACCGTTCTCCACTTGGACATTGAGCCATTGAACACAACTCTTTGAGTGCGACCATCCAGCCAATTCCTTATCCACTGAGTGGTCCATCCATCAAATCCATGTCTCTCCAATTTAGAGACAAGGATGTCGTGCGGGACAGTGTCAAATGCCTTGCACAAGTCCAGGTAGATGACTTCAGCTGCCCTTCCCTTATCCACAGATGCTGTAACCCCTTCATAGAAGGCCACCAAGTTTGTCAGGCATGATTTGCCCTTAGTGAAGCCGTATTGGCTGTCACCAGTCACCTCCTTATCTTCCATGTGCCTCAGCATAGTCTCCAGGAGGTTCTGCTCCATGATCTTGCCAGGCACGGAGGTGAGACTGACCAGCCTGTAGTTCCCTGGGTCTTCCTTTTTTACCCTTCTTAAAAATGGGGGTCATATTCCCCCTCTTGCAGTCGGCGGGAGCTTCGCTGGACTGCCAGAACTTCTCAAATATGATGAAGAGTGGCCTGGCCACTTCATCCGCCAGTTCCCTCAAGACCCGCGGATGCATCTCATCAGGTCCCATGGACTTGTGCACCTTCAGGTTCCTTAGACATTCTCGAACCTGATCTTCTCCTACAGTGGGCGGTTCTGCATTCTCCCAGTCCCTGCCTTCTGTGACCTGGGCAGTGTGGCTCAAGCATTTGCCAGTGAAGACTGAGGCAAAGAAGTCATTGAGCACCTCAGCCTTCTCCATATCCTGCCATAACTTAGAGAAAATGAATAGTCAGGGAAAAAAAAAATCTTTTTAACTATTTCCAGTACAATTATGAGTTATTTCAGTAGTTGCTATGCTAGAGAATGGCATCTAGGTAGGAAAGCTCAGTACTGCCTGTCTGATTAAGCATTATTAGCATTTTTCAACTCAGAAAAAATAATAGCTGGTGAAAGAGAGAAAGAAACAAATGCATCCTGCTGCTAAATTTTATAGTGGGAAGAATACATGCAGTTTAATAAGCTGAGATTTTGAACTGAAACTAGAAGAAGGTCAAAAGACTGGCATCCTACAGAGATGAATAAATTTTGTGCAAAGCAGAAGAACTAAGTAAATTGTTTGGAAAGACAGCAGTGCTCATGCTTGGTGAGAAGAAAAGAAGGTACAAATAGGGTCATGAAGGTACATTGAAATAAATATAAAAGCACATCTCTACACTCTGAAGTGAGCCTGGGTCTTAAGCCTATTTTCACACTATCAGCCATCTCTGAACCACATCATTTATCCTCAGGTGGTTCAGTGGAGCTTTAAACCTCTTTTGGAAGGGTTTCGCACAAACAGAGGTAAGTTTCTTATATCCCAGGTAACAAGCTGACGGCCTAGCTTAATTCCTCCGGAGCAAAATCTGCATGATATGATCCTGGGCACTAGCCAAGCTAGCAGTCAGCAAGGTGGCTGGAAAACCTGTAGGACCTCTGAGCACGGTCCCTACTTTGCACTGTCAATCTAGCCAGAATATCGTAGAGGTGAATTGAAAGCACTAGTAAAGCAGCCCCGCTCCAGTGTCTGATATGTCTCCTCTCTAACTGTATGAAAGAGAGAGAGGCAGAGTGAAGGAATCCTCAAATCTCAGTGCTGTTATCCATGTACAACTGAAAAATTATTGACGCTTAACCTTGTCAACACAGATGTTTGCAATGCATTACAATAGCTCGCTTAGAAATAACTGCTAGTTTTGATCTTTGTAACACAATTTATATTCTCCACATGAATTAATGAGAATTTGAACTCAATTATTGATTCCAACTACAAGAAATGATTTATACCTTGACAGTAAAATAGTTAAATTACATTTCACAAATGAAGAAATATAGTGGCCTTCCTCCTTTAAAAATTTGAACCTCAAGCTTTAACAAAGTAAACTAGTTAAGTATAAGAAAAACAGCACATCCCTTGCGACACCAAATCTGTGTGCGGAATGCCTGCCAAAGCTGTGTTGTTTGGTGTAAGGATATGAGAACTGGCTGTGCTATGGCCTGTCAGGAGATATCAGTGTTGATTCAAACCGTGTATGTTCAGGACATGCAGGACAACTTTCAATGATTGCTAATGGGATGTGGAGCTCTTTCATTGTTCTCAGTCTGTAAGTGCCTCCCCTGCATCACTTGAATATAAAAAGGGCAAATGAGAATTTGAGAATTTTCAAGTGTAAAAACCTGAGTGAAAGTCATCCATTTCTCAAGATTTTCTGAATCTTGAGCAGCAAGTGTGTTCTGACACCAGGCTGACTGTCCTGCCGGAATTTTGTCCTTTTCTCTATGTTCTCTGTCAGTGTTCCTTCTGTCTGCTGCTGTGAGCTATCAGGCTGCTGCATTGTTGTGTGCACAAGCACTTACTTCCAAAGAGAAGCCAGGCTGTGTTTTACATTGTTAATAAATGAGAAATTTAATTGCTACAGGAGATGTCTTGGCAAAGGCCATACTGGTGTTAAGGTGAAACATTCTGCCTTTATGCCCCTGCATGTGTTCACATGAATCCGAGTTTGGGCCAAGCAGCTGTTGCTCTCTCTGTTGTGATCACTACAGTCCCTCTTGAGTGCCCTTCCCGTCTAGTTCATCCACATCTTTAATAAATATTTGACTAAGTCTTAATTTTCAGATACACTGTCTCCTTTATGTATTACTGCCATTCTCTCTTCCCCTGCAACAGTATAAGCTGATTTCATTGTCAGAATTATCAACTAGACAATTTTCAAGTGGTATTACAGGCGTCTTTTATGAATAATTATAAAAAGTAGACATCTCTCACTCAGTATGAGAGCAACAGAGACACTCATTGAATCTAAATCTAGGAAATACACATTTTGAAATTGGACTCCAATATGCAGTTATAAATTAAATTTTTAAAAAGCTTAGGATTTTCACATTTGTTCTTGAGATTCAGTCATGTAGAAATACATTGGACTCAGAGAAATACACTTACCAGATAGAAATTTTCAGTTCAAGCTTGCCTTTAAAATGTGCAAATGAAAGTTTGCAGAACAGAATAATCACAGTGCAATAGGACATACCAATTACCTCCTGTTATAGGACAGGTAGACCGCTGGCACGGTGCTGTTTGTTGTGTGTGAAGAGTGTGCTTGGGATCCTATGGAGCACAGATGTGAATTGTCCCTGTCCCTGAGAGCTTACAGTGAAACAAAACAGATTGAGAAAGCCATATGTAAAAATATCTAGAGTAAGAGGGTTATCAAAAATGTCATTGTGGGGGAGGGACTAAAGAAAATCTAACATGCTAGATTTACACTGCATTTTATAAATTCTTATTATTTTTTTCTTTTGGAAGATATAATGCTGTGTTCCTGTCTCATTCAGAAGTCCTACTGTGATACAGTTGAAACAATGACAAGACATATAGCCACCTACTCTCTTGCTGCTTAGAAAAATCTGCACACACATTAGCAGTAGAAAAGTATTCTTTCAGAACTGTTCCTGATGTTTTGCTTTTGAGTGTGTAGTATCTAATGCAAGCGCTGTCAACAGAAATGTCCTGTCCTTCAGCAAAAAGAAAAATAAAGTTCATTGATGATTGTACACAGCCACCAACTTAGCATATTATATGGTATACCATTGTGTGGATAATAAGTATGCTGGCTTTTACACTATCAAGAGAGAGATTTTTCAGAAATGACAAAGATTGCTATTAAATACAAACTATTAAATATCATTAAATAGTCATGGCTTTCATTAAAGTATGACTGAATGAGTAAGATACTTGTAATTGTCCTACCTGGAGGGCTTGATTCCAACTCTAAGTTGTAATTCAGCTCCAGGGGAAGACAGATATTTTTTCTTTCTCTGAAAGTGAAAGAAACTTGAAATTTGATAGAAGTTCAATGTAAAAGCTCTCTTAATAAAAGCTTCTAAGGGGATATTTTGAGTTAGTATAGCCCTGCCATGGTCATTCTTTGGGTACAGTGTCTCATGCCCAGTCCTAACGAGTCAGGTCCATGTTAATCTTCGGTCAAGCCTGCACGGCTCCGGCCTTAAGGAGCTGTGTTCAGGTCAGGGGTGATTTGTAGTCTATTGGGCAGACACAGGTCTACATTTTCAGTCTATAGGGAACAAACATTTTCTCTAAATATTTAACGTGCACTTTATAAAAAAGAAAAAAACAATTTTTTTTGAGTGAAGTTAAGTGCAAGACTAAAGACTCTAGAGGGAGGCAAGAGCTAGTAAAAGGCAGCAGAAAAATCACACATGACTAACCAGTGACTGAAAGTGTGGTGCTACGATTGCACCCCTAGCTTATCTTCCTGCTGTTCTGAATCTTCATGCACTGCTGGGAAAGGGCATGTCAGTCTCCTCCCATGTCAATTTATGATTCCCTGCAAGTTTTTAAGAAATTGTACTAAAAGTAATGTTAATTAGGATGGTATACTGTGCCTTGAACTCAGCCCCAGTCTTGCAAGCAAACGTGTTACACATCTTCAAATGTTGATGCTTAACTAAAAAGAAAAGAAAAAAAAATTGTATGCAATTGTCCAATGAGTTAAAATTATGTTGTGTCTGTTATTATTGCTAAGTAGATTAACTTGACATTGAACACTTGAGGCTTCATGATAAGGAGATTTTCACATCAATAAAACCCCCCTAGTTTTACTGATGTAAAATTCTTATATATACTTATGTATACACGAACACATCCATATATAGGCCATTGCTGAAACAGTCTTTAAAAGTCACCTTCATTATAACGTCTCCCTGCAAAATCCTATTTTGGATCACATCTTTTTTGAGATTTAATACATTTTCTACAAGCAAACTGCTAAGGCAATAATTGAAACACCACAGTGCCAGATGGCTGGATTTGCAATGGTTGCTGACTTTTCATACCCAGAAAGATTTAGTTTGTTTTGTGAAAGCTCTGTGAAACACCTGTTTCAGTTTTGTCACAAGGTCAAATTGTGCCCATATGAATGACGTGGTCCTCTACCACAAAGAAGTCAGGTAGTGGGGTTCCCTGCATGCTGTAATTTCTGAATTGCTTATTTGGAATAGCGTAATGAGAATGGTTTTAATCAGAGTTTGCTACAATTACTATACAAGAGGAAAAAAATAGGAAAAGAATTGAACAAAAGAGCTTATGCTTAAAATAGTTAATGGGTACTAGCATCATTTTTTCAGTTATAAAGAATCACATTTATAAAATGAATGGAAGTAACAAATGATCTTTCAGACTTAACAGAAAGAGCAATTAAGCTTCTTGATTTAGTAGAGGCAATGGGAAAGATGTGAGGAGGAAAGGGCCTGAGGCATGTGGTGATCTGACAAATAAGACCTAAATAATGCAGTGTTTTCTCAGCTGTAAATGCAGGTGTTTGCAGAAGCAGCACAGATGCTCATCGTTTTGAATGCAGGATTCCCTGTAGTGACATATCTGAATAAAGATTCTCTTACCAGCTATTTATCTCTAATGTGCCCAGAGAAGCAGGGCTTTCTACAAATTTCCACACATGCAAGGATATTTAAGAATAAATCCTACTTTATCAGTTGTCTACAGTCTAATAGAGAAAATCCTCCAAAGGCAAGAAAGTTTTGTTTAAATCATACTCTTAATGACAGTGGCTATCTATCTTTCACCTTGTTCAGTCTGTGTAAATTGGCATGCTAAAAATAAGACTCACTTCTCTACAGCTGTGGATGAGATTTTAGTGCATGTGTGCATACACTGGGGAGGATTTGATAATGTGCATGGAAATACCGCTGGGGAAGCATTTATTCCTGTCTTCACTAATACTTTCAAACACTGTTCTCTTTTCCCTGTCTGTCAGAGACATAGCGGTATTGCATACTGGTTACTCTCCTAGCCCTTACTTCTATTTGGCACCTGACATCAAGAAAAAGGGAAAATTTAAAACAAAACAAAACAAAACAACAACCCACAAGAGACTGAGGAAGTATTGTGTTCTCACAGTTGTATAGAAAACCTTGAAAACACGACAAAAGGCAACTGGATGTTACCATTCATTTGGTAATGCTGCTTGAGGTCTGAAAATAACTGGTTTGAGTCATGTAAATTGACCTATGCACTTTGTTGTGTACCACCTTTGACACCAGCAATGATACATTCAGCATCACTGTTGGTCCTGTTTTCCTAGCTAGTACAACATTTAGGAAAAAAGGAGCAGCATTTTACTCTAACTTGCTGTTTTAGGTTAGTTACTCCAGCACCTTGGTTTGTAACACTATGAGAGTCCCTCTTCCCCAGTTTAAAGAATTTAAGTGAAAAGAGCCAGATGGTGCACCAGGGCTGCAAAGCATGGCAGCTCAGGAGGCCATACACGGGAACACCAGTGCCCTGCGTGGTGGTGTTTCAGAGACGATGTAGGACTTCTCCCGGGTTCCAAACCACTGAAGGAGAAACAGCTGAATTAATTCCTCACATAAATATTCCAAACATGCAGAAAGCATAACAGGTGGTTGAGTCTTTTAGCTGCAATTAGAACAGCACACAAAAACTTGTTAGAGTATTTTCAGGGAAATAGAACATCATTGAAACACACTGTTCCAAACCAAGAACATTTTTCAGAGAAATTGTTTTGGAGTAAACTCTTCTCCAGGACTGAAGAGGAGCTTTGTACTCTATGGCATGGGAGCTAGATGACTTCAGGACATTTGGCTTGTCTTGTTTTACCCATTATAATGGTAGAATAATAGAATGAATGGGGCTGAAAACTTGTAGGCATCTGCCCTGGGGGCTATGGGTCCCCAGGAAGCAGAGGTACTTGCTAGCATGTAACCACCATTGCAGCAGACACCTTTGGAAACATGTTCATTGTCATAATTTCCTAACAGGTCGCTCTGGATCCTGAAAGCTGAATACATCATCCTCAAGGGAACTTAGGTCCTATATAGGATCACTATTTTCAGTCTCTTTTTAAGAAAGCCTATAACTTGTTCTTTCTAAAAATGGTGCTCCATACATCTGGCATTCTGTGAAGGTATTGGCCTAGAAGCATTAGCTTGCAGTGGGAATTACATTATCTAATTATGGATTATCTAATTATGGATGCAAGGTATTCTTTGCAACAATCCATCAACAGTGACCTGAAAGATCTTTTCAGCCCTTTTCAGAAATGTTGCAGTTACATCATAGTAATTTACCTGTATGTCTTTTGCAGTGTCAGCTGCAAACAGCAAGGCTGATTTAAGGCAGTGTAAGGGATGTTGTAATCCCTCACTACAAGAAGATGGTGTCTCATTTGCCTATCATCTATATCTGATGGACACCACTGTCCACCATAGTTGTCCACCATTCTTGCCTGGCTTCTTTTCTTGTTGTGGCACAGCTGATGCACTAGAACTGCCCTTTTAAAAAAAAAAAAAAAGAGAGAAAAAATCTGGATTAGATTTAATCTAGATGTTTCACTACATAGGATAGAGTAAAATGGAATGGAATGGAATAGAATAGAATAGATTTCAGTTGGAAGGGACCTACAATGACCATCTAGTCCAACTGTCTAACCACTTCAGGGCTGACTAAAAGCTAAAGCATGTTATTAAGGGCATTGTCCAAATGCCTCTTAAACACTGACAGGCTTGCGGCATCGACCACCTCTCAAGGAAGCCTGTTCCAGCATTTGACCACCCTCTCAGTAAAGAAATGGTTCCTAATGTCCAGTCTAAACCTCCCCTGGTGCAGCTTTGAACCATTCCCATGTGTCCTGTCACTGGATCGCAGGGAGAAGAGTTCAGCACCTCCCTCTCCACTTCCCCTCCTCAGGAAGCTGTAGAGAGCCATGAGGTTGCCCCTCAGGCTCCTCTTCTCAAACTAGACAAGCTCAAAGTCCTTAGCCACTCCTCACAGAACGTGCCTTCCAGCCCTTTCACCAGCTTTGTTGACCTCCTTTGGAAGCATGCAAGGCCCTTCACATCCTTCTTAAATTGTGGACCCCAGAACTGCACACAGTATTCAAGGTGAGGTCACACCAACGCTGAATACAGCAGGATAATCACCTAGTTTGAGTGGTTGGTTATGCTGTGTTTGATGTACCCTGAGATGCGGTGCATGTTTGTACCTCCATCTGGTACGGCACAAGTGAAATGTGATGGGGGAGTAGGGCAAGGGATGTGAATAAAAATGGGGTCTATGTGGCAGAGGCTGATTAAACAGCTTAAACTAAAGTTTTCTAGTTCAGTGGGGTTTCAGTGGGATTTCAGTAGTTTCAGTGGAGTTCACTGTTTCCAAATGTCACTAATGGGAGCTTGTGTATCTCAATAACTTTGAAAATCATGTGCCAATACTCTCAATTCTTTTGTGATGCAACATTTTTTTGTCCTGGAGACCTTCCAGGGACTGGTGTCCTCCTTCTTACCTATATCCTACATAGTGCATCAAACAAATGATCCCAACTGCAGATGTTAACATGGAAAAAATTCCAGACTGCTATCTACTTTGCTCCTTGGAATTAAATTTTAATCACCTCTTTTGTTTTTTTCTTCAAATTTTCTTTCGCATGAAGGGTCTTTTTATTTCATCGTATTGTTTCATCACTTCTTTTATTCTTGTGTGTTTCATGACTTTGGTGTGCTGGTGGCATTTTCTATAAGCAGGGTTGGGTTTTTTTTTTTTCATATCTAAATATTCTAAATCTCCCATGTGGGTATTTTTTCTTTTTCTTTTTTTTTTAAAAAAAAGAAATTATATTTTTCTCTGCTGTTCTTTGTTGTATTTTCTTTGCTAATTTCCTGCCTTTTCTCTTTCTTTATCTTCTATAATTGTCAGGTCTTTTACAGATTTTTATTCTTTTCAACATTTAAATGCTGAACAGAAGTATTCTTTAGTGTTTGCAGCTGTAAGATAAGCTCTGGTTTTAATATTCTTGTCCTGGGCACAAAGACTTGCTTACACAAGGGAATGACTCATTCTCTACTGCATTCAAATTTAGCAAGTTTAAATTACACTGATAGCTGAACTGGAGATCAGCTATTAGTAAAGGAGTCAGAACTGGCTCCCTAGTAGCTTTTCAAAATGACTTTCTGAGATCCTGTGCATTTCTACTTCAGATCAGATAGTAGTATCTTAACAGAAAGGTGGTATGTCTAATTCTATACTGCAATTGATGCCTAAATCTCTGCAGTTTAATTGTGCTTATCAAATTACCTTGAAAACTGCAAGTGTTAATAAAAAAGTCAAGCTTTATTGATTCCAGAGCTGCCAGCCATATCATACATTGAGTGAAGCACAGCTTTTTCCTTAACTTCTTTGCTTCCCACCACTCCTCCCTTCCCACCACTGGTCAGTATTTATATGCATTGATAAGATCCCCCTGAGACCTCTCTTCTGCAGGCTAAGCAGCCCCAGCTCTCTCAGCTTCTCCTCATATGAAGGATGCTCCAAGCTCTTACCTTACTTATCTTTGTGGCCCTTCACTGGACTCTCTTCAGTGAACTGGGCTCTCTTCATGTGTCTTGCTCTGGGGAGCCCAGAACTGGACCCAGCACTCCACACGTGTCTCACCAGTGCTGAGCAGAGGGGAAGGATCACCTCACTCAACCTGCTGGCAATGCACTTCCTG